>NW_015090859.1:6373540-6751179 GCF_001431845.1 Calidris pugnax | reverse complement strand
AAAGAAAGAAAGAAAGAAAGAAAGAAAGAAAGAAAGAAAGAAAGAAAGAAAGAAAGAAAGAAAGAAAGAAAGAAAGAAAGAAAGAAAGAAAGAACCCAGCTTGTTCTTGCTTAAAATGCACTTCTAGGATTGCTGTTGCTGTAATCTCTGACTTCATCATAAAGTTTACAGATTTAAGTCTGACAAGTTTGTTTACATGGGAAGAGAATATTTGAATATTGAATCTGAAAGATGTTTCATGTTTGATTGTTTCTCATTCATTCATAGCTCATATACAGTTTTTTTTATTTACTTGCTAAAGGCAGTTACATAATTCTTCCTAGTTTAGGGCTTTTATTGAATTAATTTGGTACACTATATAATTTTATATAATTGACATCAAACATGATTTGTCTACTGGAAGTTCTATGAATCCTTAGGACTGTTAGATTAAGGCAGATTAATTAATCATAATCTTTATCCTTAACAGTAAGTATAGAAGAATAAATGATGAGATCATTATATTACAGTATTAATATTTATTTTTTATTTTTGTCTTGCTGATTTCACTTAACTCCAGTATTTGGTCTGGATCAGAGGCAAGCCTGCTATAACAAGCCCTTTGAGTGATATCTTGCAGATATCTTTCCTTTTACTGCAGTAGGAGCATCACTGAACAAACAGCCTTTGAGAAGCAACATTGAGACTATTTGTCCTAAAAGCTGGCCTACCATAAAAGTTTTTATAGGTTGTTAATCTTAGCTAAAGCATTTTAGCGCAATTGTTTCTGTGGAGTGTAGAGCAACGTACATAGTTACGGCTACCTAAGTGCTCTCCTTTTAAAGAGGTTTTCCAGTTACTACTAATTATCTCAAATGATAGCTACGTGAACTTCCTTTCTTCCTGTTATGTTCTATTTTTCCTGAAAGCTGTTTTTTAAGATTAATTTAATTCCTTCAGGCACTTCCAGGGGTGAACTTGATAAAGCAATTAAAGCCTTTCAAAATATGTGTGAATATATGTATACTTAATGTTTCTCTGTGGCTCTGCTTTTGGAAAAGTTCTAGAGTTATAGGCCTCTGGAAGGCTATAAAAACTTTTAAATTGCAGGGAGAGTTTGTGCTCAAATAATTATTTTTATGCTCAGATTTTGTGTCTTTAAGGACGCGAAGTCATTCAACTTCAGTTTTGGGTCACCTGTTATCTGTTGGGTTTTGTTTGTTTCTCCGCTCCTTTCCCGTGTCCTAATAATTAGATCAAATATGTTTAGATTTCTCTATTTTCATATGCAGCCTGGAGGACACGCTCATTTCAAAGCTAATCGTGTGGCTGCATTAACTTTCCCTTTCACCAGCTGCTCCAGGCAGCCCTGACCACTTGGGCATGGAGGATTTGAGCATTACGTGCTACAGAAATGGCACCTGTCATCTAAAAGCCTTTGCCTTCAGGTTCAATTCTGCCTTCTCAGAAAACACGGTAGGCTAAGTGTCTCATTTTCTAGAGCCTCAGCCTCATGAGCCCTTTGCAATAGTGGTTCTTATTGAGTGCTCTTCTCCCATGCTTTTAAGGGCTTAAAAAAACCCTTACGCTTTTTTTTTTCCATTTTTCTTTCTGAGTGGTTTCAATTTTCCTTGTATATGTGACCTCTGAGTCTTGGAGGTTGTGCTGTTTGCTCCAGCCTCTACCTGCAGAAGCAAACCGGGATTCCTCTGCCTCTCCCTCCTTCTTTTGTGCCCGAACTACCTGCCTTTGGGCTTCTTGACCTACCCCTCAAGCTTTTAAACAGATATGCACACACCATGAGTTAATCCACAGCAAGGCGAGCTGCTGCTCTTGTTTTAAGGAGATGTGGACACCTCCAGCTGTAATTTAATCTTGCTGCAGCAGTAGCCAACTGACTCCTGAACAAATGGCAGCTACATTTGTCATGCTTGAAAGTACCCTTCCTCTTGATGCACAGCATGCTCGCTCCTGCTCTCAGAAGCACAAGGTGCGGTTTGGATGCAGCTGTCACAGTGTGATTTGCTTCAGGCTTTTTGCCTCAGGCTTTACTTCCCTGTTGATGTGTCTGTAGTCTCTGTGGTTTCAAAGACCCAGCTGTAATGCCTGAATTCTTTCTCCTGCTCCTGGGGAAAATGCTGCTGCTCTAAGTGCCCTACCTATGGGCAAAGTTATCTGGACTTTGGATATCTGGATATTATTATCATTCTTCACCCAGGTTTAGTGATCTTACCCTGTTTCCACCTCAGAAGATATTTAAAATGTGCTCAGTGATACGAAAATTTTCAGAATGCCAACTCTTTGGAACATAGATGGTCTTCTCATGCTGCTGCAATTGTAAAGGCTTTTTAAAATTACTAATGTTTTCTTGTCAGTAGGGAGAAAGGCAAAATATTCAGTGCATAGAAGATCTGAATAGCCATCTGGAAGAGCCCAACTTTTACCATGGATGCTAGAGGGAACATAAAATAGCTATGTTTCCAATTTTGGTGTATCACTCAGGAGTCTGGAGTTGAATGGAGTGACTCCAAGCCACAGGCTGCTGAAATTTTAAGAGGGCTGTTTAAAAGCCTGAGTCTGCTGTCTACTAAAACAGGCTCCAAAGTTGGATATATAAAATTAGATGGATAGACCTTGACATCATTTGATTAAAACATATTTATTTTAACACATTTTTTTTTAGATGAGTCTGTTAGAGCAGCCTATCTGTAATGCTTGGGGCTTAATGCCCTTGATGGCTTTAAATAGGTTTAATAGCTTCCATTAGGCTTCCATTAGCAGGGTTGGAGAAAACAGGAAGATAAACACGCAGAAAGGCGATGATTTGTTTTGTTATTCAGTATGTACTGTAGTGGATGAAAGCATTTGTATACACTGCCCATGAAACCAGATGGCTGTTACAGTACAGATTCCTCCTGATGTTCTTTGGTTCTTATGGATTCAGAATTGAAGTTTAATAGCTTTCTAAGATTAATGTCATAAGATCATCTGTAAAGTAAAGCAAATGGTCATCTCTTTAGCCCTTGTCTTAAATGAAGTTCAGTGATGTTCACATATGCTCTTCATAAGTTTGACTGTATGCTCTGCTTACTTTTGCTCTTTTTATTTTACTACTTAGTCATGCATAGCAGGAGACCTGTAAATGTTTTTTGATTTACTTTCAGGGGAAGAATGGGATATATACTAGACTACTATTAAGTAGTTTACATAAAAGTTTTTTAAAAAACTTTATTATTTCATATGACTCATATAACAGTATATTTGTATGAAAATGAATGCCAAATTTTAATCAGTTTAATTAAATAACTATTTTCTAGGAAATAAAGACAATGAAGTTAAACTTTAGGTTGAGACCATACCTGTAAAGATGGGTTCTTTTTATGCCACAGTTTTATGTATTTGTAACCTGAGAAAACTGCATGTGTAAATCTGTCCTGTCACCATAGCATCAGTTTTTGACCTTGGTGGAAGGCCAAGAGTTTGGACCCTTTGAAGCCAATTTAGGTTACAGTTTACTTTGTTATTGGAAAGTACAGTGCTATTGGGACTGGCAGAGACTTGCATGGAAAACATGCAACTTTCCATATACAGAAAACTAGAGATTTGGGAAAATTTCTTAATTATCTTTTACCTAACTTTTATTGTCCTTAAGGCTTTCATTGCAATTTCTGATATGTTTTCAATGGCTCTCTTTTTTACCTACATATAAAAGTAATGTTTGAACTAAACTTGCAGTTTGCCAGACAGTGCCAGTGCATAGCATTATTAACTGCTTGCTTGGTGCTGAAGAAATTACAGACTTTTGATTTTTTTTTTCCCAAGAGATGATAGCAGCATTCATCTTAATATCTTATGGGTACAGAAGAGTGTTCCAGTAGACAGCAGGACATCAATTACAGATGTGAGGCATGCTTGCAGGCATATGGGTCTTATGTTAGCAGCCTGTTCAAAGAATTAAGTAGTGAGGATCCAAGACAGTCCAGATGTTACAAATTTCTATCAGTGGTCACTGCAGCATGAAATCTCATGTGAGTTTCACTTCTTGGAATCATTCAAGGTGAGTTATATAACAAACCTCATAAATTATTATTATCAGGACAGGTTTAATGAGTGATTAGTAGGAAAATTGAAGGATTAATTAACTTGAAATGTTCTTGCAGAGTAGTAAACAGTCTGAGCTTTTATTATGTGAAAGGAAGGTCTTGGCTTTTATACAAGTGGTCATCCCACTTCTTCAGTGACCTAATTGGTTTTTCAGTCTCACTGGAGGAGCATATTCATTAAAGCAGAGAATAACTCTTGGGCAAAAAAAGTGCCTTAAGCACTTTACTCTTAAATTTCTAGCTATATTTTGCCTAAAGGCAGTTGTTAAAACTGATGTTCAGAGTCCAAGTAAATCAGCTGAGGTTTTTCCTTTCTGAATTGAAAAAAATTAGGAGTACATTGAGTCCTTAATTCTCTAGATCTAATAGAGAATTACTAGCACTTTTATAAGGAACACTTCTCAAAGTCTGTGGAAGTATTCAAATATTACAGATTAACATCCATTTCCCCCCAAAACAATGACAAATGAATTTTATCAGTTGGAAACTTTTTTTTTTTCTTATCTCTTATGACGGGTGAAAAACATGATGGAGCAGAATGGCTATGGATGCTTAGCAAAGGTGACTACCTCATTACCATAAATAATGTCTGTAGACATTCCCAGGCCAATCATGAAATATAGAATATTAAGAAACAATAAAAATGAAATTTGAGAGCTAAAACTTTTTACAATAAAAATATATTTTTAGAGCCTATAATAAACAAGTCTTGCAATGTTTCTTTGGACTAAGTATTAGCTGTGACACTCTTCTCTCTTCTCCTTGCCTTTACAGAAATGAGGGATGAAGAGAATATGAGGTACTAGGATGTTAAATGGTTTTAGCCTGTGTCCCACAACAGAAGCAAATCTGTGCTGGAATTCAGTCTAGTGTTGTAATTCACTAACTGCACATACAATATCAGTAGAAGTAGTTCTCCTGTACTCAAACCTAGATATTATTTGCAAAGCTAACAGAATTTCCCCCTTCTTAAAGAGAACATTTTGAGTTTGCTGGATGAAATAAAAACAAGAAGCAGCTAATTCAAATAGCAAAGGAATGGAGCAACCCTCTTTGCAAATCATTGAATAAAAAGATTCAATTTTATTACTTTCTAAAAATATAACAATTTAAAACCTTTATTCTTCATCTGTTTTTCTGAGCTCAACATTAGTATACAAGCACCTCAGATGGTTTATAACTGTATAATTTAAGGGGAAAAAAAATGTCCAGAAGATAAAACCTTCCAAGTATAGCAAGACTGCAGTTCTGAAAGATTTTACATATTTACAAGACTGTTTTGCATACAGGAAGAGGAGTACACTTATAACTGCTTTCAAATTCAAGGCCTGTGTTAGGAATAGCAGTTAATTGAAATGTAGATTTGAATGTAAATCCATTTTTAAGTCATGAATTCTATTGCCTTTTCTTGTGTGAAATAGCACTTTTACCAGCAGAATCCTGATTAAATAAACAATAGCTAAAATTAATCACATCGAGTATTATGAAAACATTTTCTAATAATTTTTTTTTCAGTAGTTCATTAAAGAAGTCTGTAAAAACTTTTTTGCTGAGGATCTTAATATTTTTACTAACAGCATATTTGACAGTACGTATTTTTTTAAGGTGAGATTTCTCACAATTGTAATGTCTGAATTTGAATGGATTAAAATCAAATAAAGCAAAACTGTGCTTCTGAAGAGTTATGCTTAATGACAGACTTGTTATTAGTCAGTTTTGATAGTTGGAAAATTCCTTCCTAATTGTTTCTTTCTCCTGATTTTTTTCATTAAATGAGTCTTTTGCTTATACACAAACATGTTTTGCATTTATTGCTTGTTGTAAATATGGTGAATAAAGTGTAGCTGATGCAATCATTTTAGAAAAAAAAATGTTGAGAAAATTTTTAATTACTTACTTTTTAAGATGCAGGGTGTCTGCATTTCTACATAAGTGTTGAATCACAGAACAACCTGGGTTGGAAGGGATCTCAAAAGATCATCTGGTCCAACCCTTAAATATCATTAATTACAGTATACTAGAAAATAGGAACTGAAATTACAAGTACATCTTTTAAAAATGTTTTACTTTGAAGTGGGTTTTATGTGAAATAATGTCTGCTTTCCCGCTGTCAAAGAAATACATGAAATCAGAAAATAACATGAAAATTAGTAAATATGTACACCAAACTTGGACAGAGCTTCAGCAATGAAATGTATGATTAAACAAAATGCACAGAACTAAAAGACTTTACAAAAGACTTTAAACTACGTTTACAAAATGATTCTTCAGCCAGATCTGATGAAGATTGATTGTCTGTTTGATGGAGAACTGTTGTCACTTTGTTCCATCCTTATTGGTGTCAGTGTCAGTAGCTCCTGTCCAGAAAGGAAGCCTCTAGCCTTTGCTTTGAAGGGGACTGAGAAGACTGAGCAATCCCCATTCCAACATTTTCCATCCAGATTAGGAGAGTGGAGACATACGCAAGTTATCGACACGCACATTTCTAGTCAGGCCTTGAGTACAATGTATAGAAGAGAGAAAACTTTAGTGTATAGAGCTGAACTAAGCAAAGTCCACTTACTAAAAAAATATTTTCTTCTGATTTTTTTTTTACCTTCTGAGGTCTTACAGTGTAAAAAAATCCATATTCTGCTGCAATAAATTTTGAAATCAAATGCTTATCCTACTATAAACCACAATGATATGAAAATGCATAAGATTATGCGGTAATATTTCCAAAGTTGTTATCAAAACAACAACACATGGAGTTGTGAAAGGTTAATTAACCTTTGGTGTTTGAAATGTTACTACTTAGTTCAGCCACACTGAGGAGATTATCTGGAAAGAAGTTGGAAAGCTGGTGATTTGAACACAGGCGTGCAATTATTCTCACTGGTAGATTATGTGCTGATGGGCTTCAATTATATGCCAACCAAAGCTCTCTGAATCATCCAAAAATAAATGTTAAAAATTCCCTTGGCTTCCAAGCATGATCTTTACTACCATATGTCAGAGCAGTTTTCTGACTAATGCAAGTCCCTGGAAGATACTTCTTTCTCATCCTTGCATTACCACCTCTCAGAGCATCCTAAATGATTAAGTACAGGCCATTTCTTTGGAGTGTATGTATTAGTATGTTTGTTACCATGAAATTATTCCAATAGCCTGTTTTATTTAAAGATTACCATACTGTAGGGATGGCTAATGACATTGAAATTATGCTTTCATACAAGTGAAGGTCACTTGGAAGAGAACAGGAGTTAGATATCCAACACACATGAGACAATGATGACTACATATAAAGACACAGGGGGAAAAAAATCAGCTTAATCTACCCATTCCAAGATACAAGCTGAAAATTTTTCTCTTTGCCTCAGTGTCTACAGCTAGTTGGCTGTATAACTGTTGTGAGCAAGTGGCTGAGATCTCAGTCCCGTTGTGTGCCTTGGGCTCATCCACAGAAGAGGAGCTGAGTCTGGGAGACACATTATTTGCAATTTTGATCATTCCTTCAAGTCTAAATTGAGACTGTCAAGATCTTTATTTGCTCAGGGATATTTAACCTTCTCATTTTGAAGTATTAACTGTTACTTGTTACTTCTGATTCGTTTTGAGTTGCTGGGATCAAGGCAGGACAGGTGCAAGCAACTCCCATGCCTGCAAAATGAAGAAAGAACTGTTGTTTCTCCAGGGATTTTTTCCATGTCTGGGAAGGTAATGTACCATTTCTGTATGAAACATTTACATAAATTGTTCCTTATGTTTCACATACCATACTGTTATTGGTCAATGTTTTAATAACTGTGCTAGCAGGTACATAAGACTAATGCCTTCAGATGCTGAATGAGACCAGCCTCAAAGGCAGTCATTCCTTTTGGAGCAACCATGGATTGGAATGAATGACCTCTCACACCCATAACCTTACTTTTGTCAAGTGCTACCACAAGTTATTATGCACAGAATTAGATGTTCACAGTGACTTGAGGTGGTGGGATCTGACCCTCATTAGGTTTTGTTCTATTGTGTCTTAGTATTAAAAAAAATGTTATTGCAAATAAGTAGAAATCAAGTCCCAGAGTGTTAGCATTAGCAATTTTCAAACCTCCTGAGAAAGCTATGCTTCAAGACCCACGCTAGAAAACCATGACATCCACTGTATATAGGTTACAGTTTTGGCCCAGGTCTGTATATGTATGCATATATGCCTGTATTGTGTACTTCAATTATTTTTTAGATAATGGTACTTTCCTGACAAGTCACTCTAAGAATTCAGAGGAATAAAGCATAACATATCAGCATGGCTGTGAGAAATTTCAGGCTTTAATTTGAAGGGGTTTGAGAGGAAGGTTAATAGTATAAACGTAGAGATTTGAGTTGAGTCAAACTTTCATAAAGATGCCTTTTGTTTCTTCTCCCTATTTCAAACTTTGGATCCCCTGCAGATTCACCCTTCTTGTTTCAGTATCCTTAGATAGAATCTGAAGTCTTGTTTGTAGGACAGAAAGGAAATGTGGGTGACTGGACATACACCCTATGGAAACCCATCTTCCTTGCCTGTGACACTGAAGAGAGAGAAGTATTTCCTGGATGACTTTGGATTACACTGGAATAGGTATTTTGTCATGCTTTCTTTAATAAAAATAATTACAAAAATATAAATATAGATAGTCTTGAATTTTATAAACCTATGATGTAGACCGGAATTAAAAAAGTCACCTTAATTTCATGTGCGCAATACAAATATGAACGGACCTCAAAAGGACTTCATTCATCCTTGTTCTAACTCTTTTGATTTAATTAATATTAGACCATGTCTAAGTATTGTTTATGTCTATATTGTAAACTAAACATAATATAAACTATTGTATATAAATGTAATATAATCTGTAATATATCTGCATATCACCTGGAACATATAAAATAATAGTAGGATGTTAGAAAATTTATAGTTCAAATACTTTGAATTTCCTGATTAACAATATAAAAAGTCAAAGTAAGAATTCAATTCATGCTTAAAAAAACAAAATTATGGAAACAACATCTGTTATTTTGCAAGCCCGTATTCACAGGCAGCATGTTTTTAATACCATTCTGATATAATAAAAATAGAAATTTTTTATACACTGTATAAACTGCAAGTTCATCTGTTAATAACAACTTCACTTTTGCTTCAAGCATATAGTTAAAGCAATAGTGTAATCAGATTTTCAGTGTTCTGAACAGTCATGTTGGAAATTATGAATTGAAACACAATGGTGTAATTTTTGTATATGTGTGTTTCCTCCAGAGGTTGAGGGACCTCACAGGGTGCCATCAAGAAGTCAGATCCTATCAGGAGTTAACCACATGATGGTTGTTGAGAAATTACAGAGCAACCCCAATGACTAGAGTACTGCAGTGCATTAACTGTTAAACAAGTGATAAATGTTCATCTGCTCCATCTGTTTCCCCAAATGTTCGTGTGTAGGCATTGGGTTCCTCATCTTAGTTATGTTTCCTGGGTGCTAAAATAACACAAACAAATCACACAAAGGAAAAAAAAAAAGCTGGTAAAATTCTGTACCTTAAAAGTTAATTTTTATTCACTATATATGTTCTTGAAATACCCATTATCTTCAGACTGCTGCTAAGTATTGGCTCCCGCTCCCCCAAATAGTTGTCCTACTCCTCTCACAGAGGTTCCCACCCATCCCGAGTAAATACTCAGCAATTCCACATTGAACAGTTCAGTGTTTTAAACCTGTTAGTGGTGTAAGTTGCTATGTGTAAAAGTAAACTAGCTATCAGCAATATCTGTTTAATTGTTTCTCTAGCAGCTCAGTTATCTCTGCACTGGTAGCGTGAACCTCCTGGATGTGGAAACTTCCTCCTTCCATGCAAAGGAGATGGTAATAATAATCTCCTCTGTCAGTCAGAATCTTTATTTTGTAACATTTTAGCTACAATACTATAGGAAAGTGAAGTACTCTGATCAACCCGTATGGATTAAAACAAAATCCTATTTGCCTCATCTATCTGAATAAAGGATTTTTCCAAATATGTAGCCCATATTCAAATGATCAAATGATTCTTTCTTGTTTTTGTTTCACTGTGAGATTAAAAAAAACTTAAAACCTTTCTCATCAACACCAAGCTTTCCTCCAGGCAATCTTTTTCTATCACTAATCGCAATTAGTGTTGCTTGTTTACTTAATGACAAGCTAGCAGTCTAAAATAAGCTGTCTCATAATTCCTGCTCCAGAGTAAGAATAACAAAGCTAAAACAATCAATCTGTTTCATCCCAGGTCCAGGCAGAGAGAAATTCCTTTTGAAACCTGTAATGGCAGGTGAGAGGTCAAGTAGAGTTCTGCTTTTTTTGCATGGTTTTTCCAGTAGAGTATCTCACAAACTCTAGGATCCCTTCATGAATCTTCCTCATACAGCAAGACTTTAAATTCTGTAATTCTGTAAAGAATTTAGGAGGTAAATGTAGGATTGGAGCTGAAGTGTACAAAGCAAAAAAAGGGCCTTTGTTATAGTCTCTTAGGTACCTGCATAACTTTTCTGTTCTGAGAGCCTCATCACCTCTCTTTAGTCTTAGCCTGGAGAAAATTTTAAAAATTTCGTTTCTTTGCCTAAGTCAGCATGGCCATGTCTAGATGTGATCTGAGAGTACTTCTACGACTCTGGTGCCACAGGCAAAACTGAGTGAATGACAACCCACAGTGGATCTGGATTCTAATGGTTATTTAAGAACTAGGGAGGTGAGAGTTTTATGCTGCTTGATTATCTGAGGTACCCACTCTCTTGCCACCCTCCATGCTAAAGTCACTAGATCTTGCCATCCTTTCCTGTCAGAGAGGTCACCGCTGGCCTGGAACAATTGGTCAACAGTTGGGTTGTTTCCTACTGTGCTGCTGCTTATCGTGACCCCACTTGTGTGTTAGGGGCCAAAGTCACTGGGCATCCCCCTACATTCATCTCCATGCAGCTCTGATCTCCAGGAACATCCCCCACTGCTGAGACAGTTCCTTCAGTCAAGATCTTCACCTTCCTCTTTTCAGGCCCCCAGGCCCTCTCTTTTCCCGACCTAAAGAATCTATGTGGGGAAGCACAATGCATGGTCAGTCTTCAGATTGTTGGTTTTGTTTCATGTCGTGTTATTAACTGGAGGATTCAAGATGTGACACTTGTTTAGTCCAGGTATTATCAAAGTTTATAAGCAACCCGTACTGTTTGCAGCTAGAGAGTAACAGATTTCTGCATGAGAGCTCAGAAGTTCAGCTTGGGACATCCACTCCCACACATGGCCCAATTATCTGCCCCTTGTTTGTATTCATAGTTTGAGCTATTTTTTTCTCTACCCTGCGTGTTCTTTAACTGCACTTGAGTGATGTGTATCATGAGAGTAGAAACACCAACACTTAAGTTCCAAGAGAACTGAGATTTCAGGAGCAATCCAGGACTCCAGTCACTGATCCTATATGTTACTCACCCTCTGTGGGTCACTTTGGAAACTCCTGAGGTTTCTCTGCCCTGTGAAACTCAAGCTCCTAATGATCTCATAGCACATTCCAAAGATAACCAGCTAAACTCCCACCAGAACTTGCTTACTGCTTGTTTCTTGGTTTTCTGCACATTTGAATACCTTTTATTAGTTTCTGCTACAGACAGCACTGCAGTTGAAGCATTATAGCTTGACCTTGGAGACCTCTCTTGAATTTTTAGCAGTAGTACAGACTTCCAGCGGGACTCCCCCTGTCCCTCTGCAACTCAGTTCCGCATTTGCCAAACCTGTGAAATACTCCTTTCTGATAAGGGAATACAGCATGCATAAAGGAGGAAATTCTAAAGGGCGGAAAACATGAGTATACTTAGGAGTTTCTTTTTAGTGCTGCTTTATTACAACATTCTGGAAGAATATTTAGCACATTTTATTGTTATCCTTTTGTAGAATAACTGAAAACAATGGTAGCAAGTAAACATGTTCGGAAGTATGTGATATCTTCAGGGAGGTCTTATAAAGCAGCTTATTATGCTCAGATCCTCTTTTCCAGCTCCCCTGATATCTTTGTATCTTCACTGTGCTCCAAATACCATCTGCTGCTGTTTATGTGCCTCATCACTGAAATGTAAACTGAAATTCCTCCACACTGGCACAACAAGTGTACACTGAAAAAATATCTTTCTCTTTTGGTGAAAAAAACCACCCCAGAACCACATTACCATAGCAGCTACGGTATGTAAAATATTCATGGTGACCCGTGAGGTCCTAAAAGTTGTTTTCTAAGCTTAGTAATGCAGTAAACACAGCCCCCATTTTTTTGCTTAGGCTAATTCACAGTTACGGCTTCTGCAAACTGGGTGGAATAACTCTTAACAGGGGAAAATCAGTGTAATAAACACAATAACTGTTTTTCCTAAAGATTAAATAGAGTTTTTTTTCATGATCAGGCAGCATGCTTTACGTGTGGCAGGTTTCTGCACTCTCACGCTGCTGAGAGCTGCCTCCATGCAGCAGAGCCGAGGGCCAAGCAGCTTCTCTCTCCAGGGCTCCAGGCACTCTACTCTCAAACTACCAGATTCATGAAGCGCAAAATGCACAAAGTGCAGTTTGATATCGAGCTGACTCTAAGTGGAAGATTTCAGTTAGTTCAGTAAACATTTTGATTACTGTTAAGTGTTTTGGTTTTGATTAAAAATGCCTAGAAGAAATCTTCCCTTGCTTGGGAAATGGCAACTTTGAAACCCACTGCTCTGTGAATCAGCTTTATATAGCTGCAACCGGGACCCGAAGACAGTTTTGTGCTGCTGGAAGACCATAATTTCTGTGACCAGTTGAGCTAGCTAGAATGGGGAAAATGGTTCAGGACTGGGCTGGATTACTTCTGTTGTCCCTCAGGCACTAGAAGTAGGTGGTCTCTAGCTGGCTCACCATGTGTCCAAGTAGGCTGTTTACTTTTAGGGGGTGTAGAGCACTTACGATGAGACTTACTAATTTAGCATAAGAAAATATTAAGTACTGAAAATTAAATACATGTGGAAAAGTGGGATTTGTTTTCTGTTATCCTCTTTTTTGGGCTCTTGTTTAGTATCTTTAAGCTTTTCTCCATATTTTTATGACATAAGACTGATTTTTTAATTGTAGCTGAAATGTTTTGGTATTCTAAAAATCTTAAATAAAAAAACAACTCAAAAACCCCAGCAAGTAACATGAAAATCAACACTGGTGAAATAATTAGTCAATAAAACTCTGGATCCTCTAATTTATGGGTCTATTGGTTTTTGTTTGGATGAAGAATGCAAAACGTGTAAGTTGCTCTGAGCAGAAAACTGATACCTGCTTTTTTGCTTATTCTTCTGTAGAAACATCTTAATCCAGGTTCACTGAAAGCTTTCTAAATCCTTTGTTATGGGCTAAGCTGCATTTAGTGGATTGGATTTGGGACAGTACCCTCCCACACCTAAGGAATGTTACACTGATATAATAATGCCGATTCTTCTTGTTTTATTTCCTATATCTTAATGTGAAGTCGACTCTATAATTAGATAATTTGAAAATTTAATAGAACTTTCCTCCTTGAATTGATGCAGACAGATCACAATGACAACTCTGAGCCAGGAGATGAAATAGAGAAAGGACAGTGTAAACTGCACGGAGCCACCATATAACCACAATTTTCAGTGTTCTTGTAATAGGTACTGTCTAATAATTACACATTGCCTAGGGAGAATTCATCAGTTTGGTGTAACAAATAATAAAGCACATTATCATGATAAGTGTATGAATTAAGTTAGAATCTCAAAAAGTACAGAAGTTCAGTAATTCTTCTAGGAAACTCAATCTGCATTAGCAATTTCACCAAAATGAGGGCATGTATTAGGTCCCTCATTGCAGAATAATGGAATTGTTTTAAATAAAAAATAGAGGTCTGATTGTAGAACGAGATGGTAGACTTTCATTGTTTTGGCTGTAACAAAGACGGATGCATGACATTATGTATTTAAAATGAACATTTTTACTCACTAAAGCAATACACATTATATACGATATACGTAGCACCAGACTGATAGATTGCTGGGAAGACAGGAAGAATGTCAGTTTGCATTACAGCAATAGCATTACTTCAAATGGCCCCTACCAGTGTAAATGAGACAATAATCCTGGTTCTCAATCCACTATATTTAAGCTAATAGGATCTGTTTCGTCTTTTACATACACTAACACAATCTCCACTGAGGTCAATGGGTCAAACTCTGCTCTTAAACGCAGTTGTCCAACCCCATCCATTTCAGTGTAGGGATGGCAGAATTTAGCCCACTGGCTTGTTTGATGCAGTGACTTTCTTGCCATTTTCAGGCCAGATGGGCTGACGTCCATTAGACCTATGGCCATTACGGTTGTACAGCGCTCCATAATTCTTTTGATCAATTAGAAACAAAAGTGCTCCTGAAATTTAATTTGCTGTATCTTTATAGGCTTTTTTTCCCCAATATAATGAATCTTGAGTAGTGTAATTATCTTTAGAAGGGGCACTAAATAAAGCTACCAATTTAAAATATTGAACAAAGTATAGATTTGTGGGCAAAATGTAGCTTGTGCAAAGAATTATTCTATCTCCCTCAGTATCTTATGAAAATGCTGCTTGTCCTTTAGAAGTGTATATAATAATGTTCTTCAAATTTCTTATCCATTAGAAAAAGACATTAACATTACAAAACATTAAATGGAAGAGTCTTACATTACAAAAAGTTACAAAACCTGCAGCATGAATGTAAACAAGTGTGCATACACATCCAGCCAACAATTACTACCAACAATTGGGTAAAACATAGACAAGATTAACCAATTAAAGTTATAAAGATTATAAAAAGATAAGGTTGGTGTTTCCCTTTCAATCAGACTTTACAGATGGCTTTGCCACTTCTTTATGAAAATTTTATTTTTAAATTATGGTCATTATTGACCAGTAAGTATTAATTTGAAGAGTGTCGTAATTACTTAGAGGGAAGAAAGATTGTTCTGTGGTTACTGCACAGAATTCTGAATTACGCTTCCTGAATTCCAGTTCTGGATACTTTATCAATTTCCCATAGCATCTAGAGAAGTCCCGAATTAATTTGATAACCATTCTGTAAGTAACTCATATAGGTCTTAGAAAGAAGTTGGATGTCTCCGGGTACATGTAGGTAATACTGAATTTTTCAGAGTACCTCACCCCTAGCTTCATCTTTATATGCCAAAATATCTCTAAAATGTAGTTCTGAGAAATCAAGTCCCATTAAATTTAAATGATATGCAGGCTATATATGCACTGGTAGTGCTTTCCTGGTATGGAAATATCAATATTCTAATGCAGATAAGTGCTCCAAGAGGAAATTCTGTAGGAACTGTAAAGTGATGCATATTAAGTCAGCACCAGTACATTAAATGACCCTCTGAGTGGAACAAGCTAAATTGTTCAGATTCCAGATATACTGGTAAGCAGCGTTAATGCTAGGAACTCTGCTGAGGCAGCATGTCAGTCAGACGTAATAGCTTTTAGTACCCTGCATTAGCTTAACTGTATCAATAGAAACTTACACAGAGAACCTGCCCTTAGTTCCAAAATGACTTGTGAAGTGCACTTGAACTCTGAAACCATATAGGCACCCTTTGGAAGGATGCATTTTTGTTCCTAAAAAATCCCTTGCAAATACTCTCTGTTCAAAGTTATGAGAGACCTTTCCAGACCTGAGAATTGTGCCTTCTAGTTGCAACACTACAAGTACAGATGATAGCTTTATAGCTCCAAGGCCAGGGAATCCTCCTGGGATAGGGGTTCAAGATCTCTCGGCTGAGAATTAAGTTGGAACACAAGTCTCCCATTTTATTTCACTCATAGGCCTTTGGGTAGAATGTTGGCAGTATCCTATCAAGGCATGAAGCTGTGGTTTCCTTAGTTTCTCTTGCTTTTCCTCTTGGAGGTCTGTATTAGTTAAAAGTCCTTGAAGAGTTGAAATTTGAAGTGCACACCGTGTGCAGATATCAGATTTATCTTAGAAATATTGCCACAATTTGATAGTAAGGTTTCCACAGAGACCAAGAAGAGATAATTAACTTTGGTGCTTGACTGTCTGTTTCAACTAGATATTATTTCATCAATTTACATGACAGTCTTAAAGGACAGAAAGCTTTTTTAAGAAAAAAAACACATCTATGGAATGAGCAAGAAGGTTTTGGTGTCCTGCCAAGGTGCTACTGCTTGAAACCTTTCTTGTAGAGTGCTTTGAAGTCTTTAGAGAAAAGTGCATTAAAACTGCAGGTGGTTGTTATGAAGCATACAGAGACTTCCCCCCTCAAATTTTCCTCTCGCATTGCCTTTGACTATCACCTAATTTCCTATTTGGCTTCCATCCTCAGTTCTTTCTAATACAATTGCCTGTTGACAAAACTGCTTTACACACTGGAACAGCAATCTTTGTCCAGACAGTTTGAAGGCACTAAATCTCCTCGTATATCACAGAAGTTTCTTCATATTTTTACATCTATGGCAATATTTTAAAATATTAGGTCTTCATGGGAATATTATTCAGCCTCTTTGTAATTGACTTTGACCTTCTGTCATATTTTCGTGCGTGCTCTACAAGCTCATGGGTACACCTGGTTTTATCTGGCTTGCTGGCTTCTGAGAGAAAGGAGAAAGATCCTGAATTCTCTGCTTCTAGCACCTGAGAGGATTTAATACCTTGTTGCGGCTGAGATTCTGGGATGGTAGTAATTATAGAATCAGAGAATTCCTTACCAAGCACTAAATCTCCTCGTATATCACAGAAGTTTCTTCATATTTTTACATCTATGGCAATATTTTAAAATATTAGGTCTTCATGGGAATATTATTCAGCCTCTTTGTAATTGACTTTGACCTTCTGTCATATTTTCGTGCGTGCTCTACAAGCTCATGGGTACACCTGGTTTTATCTGGCTTGCTGGCTTCTGAGAGAAAGGAGAAAGATCCTGAATTCTCTGCTTCTAGCACCTGAGAGGATTTAATACCTTGTTGCGGCTGAGATTCTGGGATGGTAGTAATTATAGAATCAGAGAATTCCCTAGCTTGGAAGGGACCTTTCAGATCATCTAATTCAACCATGAACCTAACACTGACAAAAAACATCACTAAACCACGTTCCCAAGCACTACATCTACCCATCTTTTAAATGCCTCCAGGAATGGTGACTCCACCACTTCCCTGGGCAGCCCATTCCAATGATTGACAACCCTTTCAGTGAAGAAATTTTTCCTAATATCCAATCTAAACCTCCCCTGGTGCAACTTGAGGCAGTTTCCTCTTGTCCTGTCACTTGTTACTCGGTTGAAGAGACCAAATCCTACCTCGCTACAGGCTCCTTTCAGTTAGTTGTAGAGAGCGGTCAAGGTCTCCCCTCCTTTTCTCCACGCTAAAGAACCCCAGCTCCCTCAACTGCTCTTCATAAGATTTCTTCTCCAGACCCCTCACCAGCTGTATTCTGATTACCTAAACACAATTTACAATATTTACACAGCTTAATTTTTAAAGCAGCAATTGTCTTTATATGCTCCTACGTGAACTAAATACAATCCCTTTTCCTTCCTGTTCTTTTTCAGCCTTGAAGCACAATGGGAAAAGTGCTTAATTTTCATTAGTAATACTTAAAGCACTTTGGGAACTTGCTTCTCTGTGCTGCACTGCTGCATGCAGGTACTTATTCTAGCCCCTCCTGAGTGCTTAGAAGTCATCTTTATGTTAAGATATTCCTGTACCCAGCTGCTTCTCTGTCTCCTGACATTACTATATCGCCCTTAACCTCCCTTTTGCAAGCTTTGCTGTTGAGGCCTGTGTCTGCTCAGGATCCTTAGCTCAGCTTTTCAGCACAAACACTGCCACCCGAGAGCTGCCCTGGAGCTCTGCCTGCACCAGCTGCTGCCAAACCCCCTCCGTCAGTGGTGAACTTTGAGCATGGCCCATTCACTTTAGCTGGGCATTTCAGCTGGGAAAAATTTGGCTGCACGTTTCCTATAAATGATGGGGAAACAGCACATGCTTTCCCCAATTTATTACACAGTTTCACCTTCCCCTTCTTCTCTTGTCGCTGAATTGCAGGTAGGTAAGACGATCACAATTACTGAAAGCCCTGTGGTTTGTGCAGTGTTAGATTTTTCTATAATGAGCCGTCATTATGATTTGGGAGAAGCTTGTTTTGCTTGAATGGTTTATCACAAGTTTGGTGTCTGTTAATTGTTTCTTGTTATTGGTTTGTTTTTGTTTTTTTTCTCCTTTCTTAATTTTTATTCTCTGACTGTTCTGTTCGGATTCCAAGAGAGAGGCATTTTTTTGTTTATCTAATACTTTAATTAAACTACTCTATAGTCTTATTCAAGCATATCACTGTTGGTATTAAATAATAGAAACAATTTGCCAGCTGCAGGACAAAAGTCAGGGACATGTTTTGAAGGAAGCTATGCAGTGTTACTGATGCAAATTTGTACTGATTCGCTGCAAATCTACAGCAGTGTTTTGACACTGGGAGGAAGAATTTTCTCCAGGGCAGGTGGTGTAGTTGTGAGATGAAGATACATAGTGGAAAAAAGGTGTCTTGTGTGTGTAGTACTTGCAATTCTGTTTCTTCAGCTGGGTGTCAGAATATAGCCCTGCAGATGTCAGACGATATGCCTCTTCCTCTCCTAGGAAGGAATGACCTTCATTTTTAGACTGAACTTTGTACATCAATTGCCTTTGCCCTGTATCACCCAGGGATTTGCAGGGCATGTTGTGAGGGGACACAGGTTTCTGCCAGTCAGTAAGTGCAGCTGTGGGGTGGTGCCCCTCCATCACTGGACATGTGTATTCACTGCCCCAAAGCTGGATCTCCATCAGGTAATCGTAAGTACATCTGGCTGTCTATGGTCAGAATGGTTTAATAAATCACTATGCACTTGTTTGTAAGCACAGTTTAATTTTAATAACAGGAATAAAGCAAAAGCAATAGGATAGACATGTGCAGAATGGATCACTGAAGAGACACAAGGCTCTTCCAAATCAAAAGCTCACTCCCCTTCCCTCCAGTGTCTGCTGGGAGAGATATATTGGCAGGTTGTTTTGCTTACCTGTTTATCAAGATTATGTAGCATCCTATGATCATACAGTATGCAATTGACTTAATGGGCAACACAAACTTGCTATAACTGACTACTGGAAAATGCTAGCTCCATAAATGCTAGCCTTTATCCCTAATTCTGTCCTTGCCTCTGATTTGTGTAGCCTCAGCCAAATCACCTGAGACAGAATGACGAAAACATTTGCCGGCCTGCAGATGCGTGTTACTGCTCTGTGGGTTAAGAACCTTGATAGATTCTGTACATGCTAGTAATTTGAATTTGGTGACTAGCTTTCACTTGTAGGCTAGTGACCTAAATATATTTGAATTACCTGTTTATTTACCATGATTTCCTCTTTTCTTCTAAGTTGGCCAACAAATGCCCCATGTCCTTGTTATTGTGAAGATGAAGTAGTTGGTGAGAGTGCAGTGCTTTGCAAATGTCTGGAGGTGCATATATATTTAAAAGGAATTTAATACTCCTTCATGACTTATTTCATTTGTTGTCTCACACATCGCACAGCACGTTAACAACAGAAATTTTTGTATAACACAGGTAGCGTACGGTTGAATGTCCTTAGAGGCACTGTAGCCATGATTAGAGGACTGATACAACTAGTCTAAGAAGTCCATAGGAGCGTCTGTTACTTCACTTTGCTGTGTGCTTTAACTTTCTTAACAGGCCAAAGTACTTCTAAAATAGACAGGATTTCTTAAATTTTCTTTCCCTGGATTTTGCCCATTTTAATATGGTAATCTTTACTTGAATAATTCAGTGTGACATGTAGCTTCCAGATATGCAACTTGAATTCCAAAACTAGTTCATATGTGCGCAATAATTCTCAGTAAGTCACTGAAGGTTTTGCATTTTTAAAACATAACTTCCTACTAGGGATGTGGAGGAAAAAAAAAGCATTCTTGATGCACATAGGAAAGGAAACAGGAAATTCAAGTTCTGGATAAGGTCTGAATGTTTATAGGTTGCATTGATAGTATATATATAGATTGTATTGATAATATACAGATTAGACTTGAATCTATATTTATATTTGCTACGTTTTCCTTCAATTTAAGTCAGTTAAATTAGGTAAGTGTCAAACATGCAGTATGCAGGGGTTGCACTTTTGTTTGCATTCCTCAAAGAAACCTGCCCCAGTGAAAACCTGAGGCATGAAATAATTACTAATTGCCATTTCTTTCCAGAATGCATGAATTAATGTAACTTTAAAAGTTATGTTAAAGTATGTAACTGGAATGCACAGGGCACATGGGATCAGAGGCCCTGCAGAAGTAAGCATGGATTGAGGAGCTTCTCTGCAGTTTGCAGGTCTGCAAGCACACTCAGCCTTCCTCTCTGCTGCCTTGTCATTCCATCCCTGGGCAGACAGGCCAGTGCTGTGCGGCACACTGGGAAGGAGTCCCAGAGAAGGAGAGAGGTGTCCAAAGGAGGCAGTGCTTTCTGCAGCAAAACTTGTCTTGTTTTCAGTGGGTGCAGGGCTACTACATGCCTGTGCTTCCCTGAAGTGGATGTGTTTGGTGCCCTTAGGCTTTTCCCAAGAGACATTTGAGGATAAGAGGGTGGTTGCTTGGGATTTCCAAGTGCCTGGCAATGTGGCAGGAGCTACTGTTGGGTCCTTGTAGCGTACGCACGCATGATTGTTACATCTGGATAGCACTGGGCCTGATGTGCACCAGCTGTACCACATTTACTGTGCGTGTTCCATGCAGTGAGTGGGAGCCTGGGCATGGTATATTACTCTGAGGAGCATGGCTCTAGTGCTGGAGGTCTTTGCCATCCGTTTTGCCTCAGGAAATCCAGACAAGTGGGTTCTCTCAGTCCTGCGTAACTGCATGCGTAACTGCCTGATTTCATCTGAATGAGCTTCGGTTATGGATGGGGGGGGAAAAAGGTTTCTTCTGAATAGCAGATTAAATCACCCCTTGAGTTTCTCAAATAGGGCTTTTGAAAAAAACCTTAACATTATATTGTAATAAAACAATCTCTGTCTTAGAATGTAAATGGCTTAACAGTTGAGCTCTGTACCTAAATTGCATTTTCTGCAATATCAAGCCATTGCTACAAGAAATAAAAGCAGGAAGAAAATAATAGGAAATCATAGTGGCTCTGTAAGCAGCATAGAGTACAAGAATGAAAAAGCACAACATTATTGTTTCTTACCACTTCTCTTAATCTCCCATGAAGTTCGTTTTTATGACCTTTACCCACTTTTACGTGATGATATATGGTGTAGTACTCTTGGGCAGAGAGTAAGTCAGTTAATCTTTCTGTCAGAGGACTACTCTTGCAATTCACACAGTAGCTGGAATTAGAGACTGGTGAAGCTACAGATGAGACGTCATGTTCTGTAGCAAGGAGGCTTATTAATTTTACCCATGCTGGTGCTTCAGAATTGACCATCTGGTTCTGTAAATAACAAAATTAATTTACGTGTTGACCAACTAGCAGCAGTTTCCATTATGCTAAACACCTGTTATCACTTAAAGCCATTTTACTGAATATGATGCATTAGCTGTACATTACTGGTGCTAAGGATGCATGCAAAAATATGTCATCCACTTACATGGTTCAGATGTTGCTTAAACAACCTATTGAATTTGCTGAAGAGCTTATGCAAGAAACAATTGTATTTAGGAGGATCAGCAGACAGCATTCTTAATTATCCTAAATATTTCTGATTACTGCATTCAAAATACACTCTCCTGTCTGTTGTGGTATAAGATGTGTGTGAGAGTGATTATGTTATATTCCAGTGGCTCTTCTTGGTTTTTTCAGGCTTTTGTCCAATAATTAAGGAGATATGTGTGTAGATATTGTCATATTCTTATTACTGGCAGGTGAAAAAAGATCCAGGGAAAACTGGTAGACTTGGCTGACAAATGTCACCAGACAGACGTTGCAATAGACTCTCATTTGGAGGATATGTAAGTATTTGGTCTTTCAAGAAATGGTTCATTGTTACGATATTTTAGTTCCTAAAGGTCTGTGATTATAGAATCATAGAGTCATAGAATATCAGGTTGGAAGGGACCTTAAGGATCATCTGGTCCAAAATTTCTTGGCAAAAGCATGATCTACACAAGATTTCCCAGCACCCTGTCCAGCTGAAGCTTAAAGGTGTCCGATGTTGGAGAATCCACGACTTCCCTGAGGAGACTATTCCAATGGCTGATTGTTTACACTGTGAAAAAATTTCCTCTTGTGTCTAATCAGAATCTCCCCAGGAGTAATTTGTACTCATTAACCCATGTCTTTTCCATGTGACTCCTTGTAAAAAGGGAGTCTTCTTTGTAGCCACCCTTTAATACTGGAATTTGGTGATAAGGTCTCCCTTAAGCCTTCTTTTCTCAAGGCTGAACAAACCCAGTTCTCTCAGCCATTATTCCTCTGACAGGCTTCCTAGTCCTTTGGTCATCTTTTTGGCCCTTCTCTGGACCCTCTCTAGCCTGTCCACATCTTTTTTTTGTAAAGCGGGGACCAAAACTGAACAGAGTATTCCAGGTGTGGCCTGATAAGCGCTGAGTAGAGGGGAATAATGACTTCTTTATCTCTTCCAGTGATGCCCTTGTTGATGCAACTCAGAATCTTGTTGACTTTCTTTGCCACAGTAGCACACTGTTCACTCATATTGAGCTTGTTGCCCACCAGGAGCCACACATCCCTTTCCACAGAGTTGTTCTCCAGCCAGGTAGATCCCAGTCTGTGCAGCATTCCTGGATTATGTTTTCTTGTTAGCCAGCTCTTCCAGTGTACCCAGGTGTTCCTGCAAGGTGACTCTTCCTTCCAAAGTATCCACTTCCCCACTCTGGTATCATCAGCAGACTTCACCAGCACACACTGTATCCCATCATCTAGATCACTTATGAAGATAATAAACAGTGTTAGATCCAACATTAATCCCTGGGGGACCCCACTTGTTACAGGTTGCCAGTTTGAAAAAGAGCTATTTACCGTCACCCTGTGGGTGCAGCCTGTCAGCCAGTTCCCCACCCACTGTACTGACCACTTTCTAGACCAAAATACATTAGTTTTTCTACTCGGAGGCTGTGGGAATCAGCGTCAAAAACCTTGGAGAAATTCAGAATATTGTTGCATAATGTTCCATGAAGGAAAAAATCATTCAGATGACAGGGAAAAAATCTTTCAGATGACAGGAAACTTGATTTATGCTCTATTATCTATTTTACAGAGTAAACTGAAGACTAGAAAACTTGCTGGGAAATTAGCACTTGTTATAAACTGAAATTTCAGGAAGGTGGGATGGACTGTATACTGCCTCTGACTGTTTTGCTCTTAGCCAGCTGCATAGCCACAAATAAAATCTTTATTGTAGCACAATGGACTTCATCTCCTAATTTGTCCCAAACTGGGTAATCAGCAAGCCTCTTGTCTGAGGTCTAGACAGGAATTCAATATAAAAATGAGAGACAGCAAAATTATCAGTTTAGAAAAGAGGCATATGTCTGTCTTCCAGCTAGATTTTTTTTTTTAAATCTTGCTGTGTCTTTTACTGATGATTTGCTTTTCATATTTATATTAAACAGCAACACAGTTTTTCTTTCACTTCAGTGCTTTCAGCCTCACTTCAACGTATGTGAAAAGTTTGCTATGAACATTCAAGTTCAAGACTATGTAAATTTTGTTAGGGTTTCATGTGTCTTGTAGTCCTGGATGGATGTGTATAAGATTTAGATGTGTATAACAAAAGCAACATAATTGAACTAGAAGTTTTCATCCCATCAATCATCTTTGGAATAATCCAGAAGTTTCCAGATTAAAAACCACTGCTTTACAAATGTTAACATATGAGCTTTTCTAGTGAGCTCTGCCCTTACATGTATTAAATGTTCTTAAAAGGTCTTAGTTCATAGTAAAACAAACTACCACTGTATGGTCACTTGCTGTATATGAAGAATTCCTTTGAAGTTTTTTATTTCATCCAGCAAAAAAGTTAAGGTGACCTGTCCAAAGCCAATGTGAACTTTAGAAATGGTTGTTAAGCAAGGGGGCCTTCCCCTTTAAGTGACTGTCCATGAGGATCCTCAGTCCATTTCAAATACATAAGAAGTGGGAACATAAGTTGAAAGAAGAAAAAGCAAAGAAAGAAGTCAAGCATGAAAAAGAGAGGCAAATAAAACTTTTCAATTAGTCAAATACTTAATTGCTCAACTCCCTCTTGGGTATGATAGAATGACAAGAGAAAGCAGAGGGCCCTGAATTTTAAATTTGCTCACGTGTGATGCTTCTCTCTCTCTAGACATTCACAAAATACTGTTTAAAGCTTGTAATATTAAACAAAATTTAATGTTGAAATTGAAATTGACACGCCTTTTATGGTTTGAGAAATTAAAATATAATAATGACTATTGTATACTGATCACAGAAAAACTTGTGTTGGAGAGGACGTCTGGAGGTTTTCTAGTTCAGCCTCAGTGCTGCTGACGTGAACTTCTGTTGACATGGAATGACCTCATGTGAAAACATACTAAAGAGAAATTAAAATAAATTTTAAATGTAATTTCAGAAACTGACACACACAATTTTAAAAACCAAACAAATCAGAGAGTACATTTTGGTACAAGCTTAAAATTTATTTTTATTCCAAATCAAAATAAAAAGACAAAAACCCAAAAAATTATAATTTTACCATGGTATATATTTGTCATAACTGTTCCTCAAGGACAAAATATCTATACAGACAAATGGAAAAAAAAAAGTGTATACAAGTTGTGACTCCAGAGGCTTAAACCATTAATTTTTTTAAAAAGAACACCTGTTTTTTATGGGTTTTGGGGGGGGTGTTTGGGGTGTGTGTGTGTGATTTTTTTGGTTTTTTGGGGGTTTTTAGGGGTTTTTTTGGGGTTTTTTTGTTTGTCTTAAAGTAAATGCCAGTGACACAGGATGTCCTTTTCAGAGGTATTGCACATTTAATTAGCCATATTCACTCTTCTTGAAGTGGACCAAAGATAAGTGAAACTATCATCTGTTTCTCTTGGCACTTTGGATTGATTTAAGAGTAAGACATTTGCCCTAGAGGAGAGGGGCATTGTGTCTGCACAGAGCTGAACAAATGTTTTTCAATTAATAATTTATTCAGCTCATGCATTTCTTTGTCCACGTGTAACAGAACCCCCCTGGGAAGATCACTGAGAGTAGATGCTGAACTTGGGACCTTGAATCTGAAACCCTGAATGTCTACTGCCAAAAGCCTCATCTTTGTCTAACAAAGCTACTTTGGCATCATAATCCGTGATGGGGCCTTCCACTCTGGAAAGGGTTGTTTCCCTGGGTATCAGTCAATCACTGTTTACCTGGCTGACTGACACCCGGCCAAATTCAGTCATTTATTAAGTAATTAATTAAACTTATTAAATTATGCAGAGCCCATTCAGAAGATCTAAATTATCATGCGAATAATATACCAGATTTAACAGAAGAAATACAAAATGCAGTATTTCCCTGCCAAGTTTCAAGCCCTGTTTCTTCCTGGGGTTACTGGATCAGTGTGATAGACTGGGATCAGTCATTTCCAGCCTCTGTACCTCTGAAGGCAGCTCGTGTCTGTGCTGTGGGACCCTAAATTCCACTGGAATTAACACAAAACGGGACAATTTTGGGTAGTGATCAGCTTTGAGGGGAGGTATTTCCCCATCTCTGACTTCCCAATGCTTTGAACTAGCTTGCTTGGACATTGCTGGGATTTTTAAGGAATTCTTATTAACATACATACAAAGCGAGAGAAACCACGCTGAGCAAGGGCAAAGACTACCTCAGCCTCCTGCCCTCGACAGGACAGGGCAGCAAATACCTGGGGAGAGGACATGAAGACAGGCATAACCATCAAGTGGTGCTTCTCTCCCCTGTAGGAACTTGCAGGTTTGGCAGAGTTCCCAACCCAGGCACTGCCCACAGGCGGTATCCATTCATACTGATCAAAGTTCAATCAAAAGTTAATTACAGCTTTTGGCTCCTTGTGCTGACATCAGCAAAGTGGCAGGGATTTCTGGGAAGTTTGGTTAGGTGTTTTTGCGTACTTGTATAATTACAGTGCAACAGTGCTGCTGATTTGCCCCAAGCTGCGTGAGCAAGGTCACACCATGACAGCAGGGTTAGCTGTGTACCTTGCCCACCAATGAAGAGGACTTTCTTGAGTGTCTTAGCTATAAAGAGTTATTGTCAGAATAGCTTCAGAGGAGTATTCTCCTGGAAGCATTTGCAAGCATTATGTTATGAGCAATTATGGAGGGACAGCAGAGGTTTTTGCAGCCTAGCCTGACACATCAGGCGATGTTATTTGTTTCTGCTGCCTCACTGGATTAGCAGCAGCTCTGCTTCCAGTGGGACGACCAGTGTTTATGAGCGCGGTGGTTTCTGAGAAAAGTCCCTTCAGTCACACTTATTTGTTTAAATTGTTCACAGAAGATAAACTCAGAAGGGCCACAAATGCAGTTAGAATATTATTAATTCACGTTTTTTGTGCAGACTTTGTCTGCCTCCCTGACCAAAGAAAATATAACAGCCTCGGAGGCGCAGTGTACAGGAATGTAATCAATGCCAGGGTCCTGCTACATCTATAAAAAGGCAGCTATCACCCCCTTGTAGTGGTCCTGTGAGGTGTTAGGGGGTCCTGCTGTAAAACACTGGACAGTAAAAACTGCTGGCAGTGCTCTGTATGGATCAACCAAATAGCAGCTGCCAGTGAGCTGAATTCAACACGGTAAAAGGAGTTTCTTTCCCCCCCTATGTCCTGGTGCACCATGGCCAGAGTACCTGTAATTTCTCTCTTTGAATGAATTGTTTGCTATTTCAGAGACTTAAAGCCAGATAAATTGTTTTATGGGCAGTAACAAACAGTTATACTATATCTTTTTGGGTTTTTGTTTCGTGCAGACTGCTTGAGAACATGAACTTTGTCAGCTAGTGCTTTTATGGGAAGGGTGGGATTTTTCAAAGGCGGCGAAGTGATTTAGGACTGCAGATGCTAGTGGCTCTGTTATTGTTGTGCTTCCAAATACCACAGGGTTAGTATCATGAATGTATTTAGGCATGATTTTTGTTTTCGCCCACTGAAGTCTTCTACCTGCCAGAGGGTTGGCTGCAGAGTGTGAACACAGTCAAAAAAACCCAACCCTTGGAGGTCTAAGAAAATCAGCACGCAGGTCATGGTGGATACATGAAATCCTTTGCATGTCTCTGGAGAGTCCATAAAGTTGTCATCTGGAGCTATTTTTTTTCTCCCCGGACTAGAAGGTATCAAGTACCTGGCCTATATTCTGCCCTGCTGGGAACTTATTGCTGTTAAGGATCTCACCCTGTATCTATGAACTTCCCCTCTGCCCTAGAGGTGTCAAAGCAAAAGATTTTGATTTGATCATGATTTATCTGTGTTTAATTTTATGTATTTGCTCAGGTGCTACCTTTTGTGTGTGTAAGGTTCAGCAATGTCAATTATTCTTATGGCTTTATTTACAGCAAGTCAACAACATAGAAAAGCCACCTTTGGAATTGGGATCCACTTCTTGACTTGACCTAAGCAATTTTTCCTGAAGAATTTAGTGAAATAAGACATAAAGTGCTTCAGAAATTCTGGGAGTCCCTGAGGCAGAGCAATAGCTCTAGAAAATGCATTTAAATGAGAATGTACAAAATGGCTTAGATGGCTTAGTAGAAAATGTCCTGAGTTTGAGTTTTGTAAATGTGTTAGTTCAGAGGTGTGGTAATAAATATTAATTTTATTTTGACATTTGAAAGAGACATTTGAATGCTGAGTATGTGCAGTGCAGAATGATTAAAAATTATTGTGGTGTGTGAAATTTATGTTTTAGCTAGTGTGATTACATCCCTCTAAAAATGTACAAGGCTGTAATCTTTTAAAATTGTTTTTGCAGTAGAGAGCATTAAAATTCAGTGAAGCACTTCACATATTTTTAAACAATCATGTTAATTTGGAAGTGACTCAAATAACATTCATTCTATTTTAATCATAAGTCATAATCATCCGTGTTCAAATTCTTTGTTTCCAGTAAAAATAACCACGTCCACAAAGATCTCAGCAAAAAAAGTTTTTCTTATACCGTGTGCCACTATAGAGGTGACACCAGCTTGTTCAGCTTACAGGAGGCATGGCAGAAAGATTAAATGTATTTCCACTCCAGATCAGCCCTTTAATTCAGAATACAGGATAGTTTTCCTTCCACCTTTGCCTCCTGCCATAGCCCTGCTCTCAGTCTGAGTGCCTGCCCTGGAAATTCCCTGGCCTGGCAGCAGACCTGGAGTCGGGACAATTTGCTGGAGGCTGGGATTAGACAGCAGCTGAAAGACTGCGTGGGTGCAGTTCTGCTGCATTTACTTTACAGATAAGGATCTTACGTCAGGGTTGCATTGCTGCGGGTCAAATAAAAATCGGAGTGTAATGACAGTGAAGTTGCTGGTGTTGTGAATGGCAGAAAAAAAATGTTAAATGGATACTCAAATCTTTAGAAATGCACAGCACAGGATAGCTCCTTCTTAATGATTGGTCTGAGTCCATCTGTCCTCATATTCAAGGATCCCTCTTCTTTGTCAATTCTGGATTTCACTCCATTAAAGGTTATAAAGTGTATATAGCTCTTCTGGATAGTGGCTTACCCATGTGTTGGATGGACTACAATGAGAGATGCCAGTTCTGAAGCCGTATTCTTTTGTCTTCTGGTAGGACTACCCTGGCTTTTTATCTATTACTCAGTATTGACTTTCATCCCTACTGTATTCTTGTGTTTCCAAGGCCTTTACAAAGTCATTGTTTACTCATTGTTATCTTAGTGGCAAGAACAGTCATTACATATTTCTACCCAGCATGGACCTATACAATCCATGTCTCCTCATCTGTCATGAAGTGTTAGGTAGGGCAGGCTACTGTTCTGTGTCTCATGTCTTGATTTATTGACTGGATTCCCTGGATGGACCCCAAACCTGGCTCAATACCAGCCTTGTCCAGGATGCTCAACTGAGCCTTGTCCATTGCTGCCCTATCCCTGTGGAGGTGCTTGGGACTGCACCCTACTGAGGGGCACTGTTCTGCCTGTGCGAGGTCAACCAGCTTGGGTCCTGGCTCATTGTCCCAGACCTGCTCCAGCTTCTCCTTGACAGCATAGGTTCAACACCTCTGTCTACACCAGCAGAACAGAATGGATACAGATCTGCAGTGACTCGGCAGCAAAGGTGAAACGAATTGCAAAATATAAGAGTTTCACTGAAGAACTTGAAATTGCATGTTGGCTAATGTTGCTGTATGCTGACCAAAGGAACTTTGCTGGAAAAACATCTGTAAAACAGACCTTTCTGTAGAGCATATTTTGACAAACTTTGTGACTTGTCCATTAGAAGTAACTAAAATTAGAGGAAAGATTAAAGATGCAAGATAAAAACAACATCTGAAGAGTTCTTTACTGTATAATGTGGGTGAAAGCACTCTCTTTTGGTACCTTAAAGGAGCTTGGTATTGCAGAGCATCCTTACAAAAAGGAGGTGAATCCCAGATGATGCTTTCAGGCCATCTGTATTTGGTAAGATGCTTTTAACGGGCAGATTCTCCCCTTTTTTTCCATCTGACCTTAAGGGAAAAAGCACATTAAAGAAGGATAGTTCTGAGGATGGAGTGTACCTTGCACAGCAAGACAGGGTTCCTTCTTCACTTGACTTTAAACTACAGCAATCACAGTTAACTCTTGCAGTAACACTTTAAAGAAAGCTCTATTAAAGAAGTCTCTAATAAAACTGAATCTATCTTTCTTACTCTCTTGAACTAGATTGTGAATTGTAGACACACGTAAAATCCACAAACTAACTCCCTATGAGAATTCTGAAGACACCTGTGGATCATTGCTTTCCATTTCTGCTGGACAGAGTAAGACTGTAATGCATGATGGGGAAAAAAAAAAAACTGATCTCACTAAGAAAATACCACTTAGTTGCCAAAACCAGAACATGAATGTGCAGGGAACTTGCAATGCGTTACTGGCTGGTATAGGGGCAAATAGTATCAGTGTCAAGACCATGTACTTGTTGAAGAAACATCAGAAGCATAAAAGAAAACGTAAGTCATTCACAGTGTCCAAATCCATGAGCAGCTGTAGGTATCCACTACTGATCTGACTACACCCTCTTGTGACTTGTCCCCTGCCACAGGATAGGGAGAACTACAGCAAAATGAATGCAAATTCTTTTTTACTTCTGAAAAATATATGACATTCAGGGTCCAGTTTTTACTTGTGAAAAAAATTATAAAAATGAAAAAGTTAACTGATGAGTCAAACCCCTTCTGGGAAGAACTACTGAAACAGAATTGGCATACACCGAAATTATTGAATTTCAGTTTGCAGGTTGGTTCTGATGTGCTGTAGCTTGCTCTATAGTCATTAATGGTGTTGGCAGAAAATCCATTTTGGAGTGTGCTCATGTAAACTGTTTTATGTGTAAACTGGCCAATCTAATTAAGATCTTTTATAAAATAATAGATATGAGAAAGGAAGGTCAACTTTTCAGTTTAAAGCTAGATTTCAAGAGCTTCTGCTTGTTTTGTCTGTTCAGGGATATCCACTAAATGTTGCTGAACACCATAACTTCTCCTTAAAATAATTTTTGGTCACCCCTGCTATAAACTGCATTAAACATGTAGCACAGGAACCCTTATCCACATTCTGAAATGTTCACAATGCTGTGTACACATGAGGTGTGACAAAGAGAAAGCTGTATGACACGACAGAGTGACAGTTCTGTCTTCTGAGGTCAGAAATATTTGCTGTGACACAGTTCTAGTTCAAAACAGGTTATGCTCTTTTCTGTACCAATTTCTTTCTGAACTGATCTGAAAATTCAGATCCTGACCCCTCACCGAGGCTTCATTTGTCCCTCTTTAGGCAAGTGGAGCCCGTAACAGGGTGACCACTCTGGAGGAACTAGCCAGGAGAACCTCTCTGTGCTCGCATCCTGACAGAGGGGGAAAACCTGAGGCTAATAAGGATGCATCAGTTTTAATCTCCTTTAATCATTGACCTTTCTGCTCAAAACTTTAAGAAGATTCTATTATATGATGTTGTTATTTCTGATCTGAACATATCCTTTGGATTTGGAAAATTAACTAATTTTCAATAGGTTATTAGAGGAGTCAGAACAGGACTTTCAGACCTCTAGTGGCTTGTGCTGAACTTGAAATTCAAAACTCTGCATGCCATTACTTATGCGCTGAGCCATACTGTGCTGCTAATATGTTACCTCTGATGTTTTTGGTTTTGGGAAGAAATTTAGGCAAAAGAAAACTGTCTTTCTGGAACTCTGGTATGGAAGCTGGCACTGACAGAAGATGATGTCATGGATGTTGCCTTTCTGTAGCTGTATTTATAAAACATCCCTATATATCTACCTATCTATCTAAGTGCATTTTGGATCGATTTATCTCAATCTGTAGTCCTCTAACAGTCTACTGAGGACTTAGTGACTGAATTTTTCTGGATCTATTTTCTGTTTCTAGCTGTTGTAATGTTTTAAAAAGTTAAAAGAACTTGACCTTACTGTGAGTAAAAAAATGCTGTGGTTATGGTAAGGTTATTAGGTGGTCAGCAACAGGAGTGAAGATACTCTCTGTACTGCCAGTGGAAATGTGGCAGTTCCCAAAACAAATCCTTTAAAATCTGGGTTGCATTATGAAACAAATCTGGGAACTTGTGGATACTAGCAGAATACAGCATGATAAATGGAAGCAGTCACAATAAAACAACTGACTATCTGAAAAGGAACCTGACTGCAGCTGAAAAGAGAAACATGAGTCCTGCTCACATCCATTTTCCATCTGTTTTATCCCAGCAGAGATGACTACTTTTTGCAGTATCAAGCTAAGACCTGGTCTTTGAAAGTATTCACTGAAAAAAGAATAGCTGAAAGAAAATTTCCATTTTCCTAAATATGATACGCTTATTCATGTGAGCCATTCCATGCTGCATAAGGGTGTGTAAGGGAAACTCTCCATGCCATGGAAATACCCTGTCATTTTGAAGATTAAGGTCACTAAATAGAAAGCAGAAGGTTACTTACGACAGAAAGACTTTCTGCAAAGGTTCATGGCTCACAGGGGGGAACTACTGATTGCCTGAAAGGCCTGAAGAGGCATTAAAAGTCAGAGGTCCTTCCCAGTGGCATACTTAACAAAGAGCTATCTTTCCTTCTTTGTGACATGGTGACATTACTTTTTTAATCCACCATAACTGCTCTTTGATGAAAAGGAGAATGGTGACAATACATCCAATGAACCTGCCTGCTTTTCCAACTGCTATTCAGGAGAAACTGTATGTGTTTAGAGAATGTCGGAGGCCTGAGGTTTTTGAAGGCATAAAACCTGCAGGCAAAATTCTCTCCCAGAAGTTCTTGAAAGGCTCCCAAATATGTCCCTGTGGTAATGGTATAATGGCAGAAATGTAATTTAGTTTCTGTTATGAAGAATTCTTCCTTAGTTGTGAGTACGAAAACATATGCATGCTGTTTAAGGACAATGGTATAACACTTGCTACCCACTTATTCACTTAAAACATCACAAACCAAATAAAATTTATGGAAGTGGAAAATGCTATTGCCCGCTATTACCATTTAATACCAGCACCTGCATTTCATTTGTGTTGTAGAAAAACATAAGCATACTGCTTGTTCCCCAGCTTTCTCTCACTTATTCGGTCTCCACTCCTCCACACTTTCTCCTCGTGTTTTGAAGCAAGCGCATTTCAAAGACAAGATGGCACTTTCAGTGCCTTGGCCTGATTCTGAATAAGGGTCAGAAATAATAGCTAGGAATCAGGTGGCATGCTTAGAAACAAAGATTTTTAGCATTTTTTATTAGGGTTTTGGAGGAAGACAGTGTGAAGAAAGTCAGTTATTTTCATGATCGTTTGGAAAATCCGTTTTAAAAGGTTCAGTTCTGCACACTCAGTTGATAGTTTTTCCAGCAGGGGGCAAGAAAGTATAACAGATGAAAATGGTGCTGTTTTCCTGGACAGCCACAGCGGAAATGTTAAACAGTGTAGCCTGAGGAGGGAATGTGAAAGCTAATAACCTTCCCCCTTTTAGGTCATAATGGCTTTTAAACAGCCTTTTACTCTTCAAGGATAGCCATTGAAAGACAAAGTAGGAAAGGAGCAGAGGAGACCACCAGAGCTGCCAACTGGTGTGCCTCGCTTTGTCAGCATGAGTTCCTTCAGCTGAGATGTGATTTCTGCCGTGTGTGAGGGAAAGCTGCACACGGTATCTTTTCAAACCAGTGCCTGTGCTGACATAAGATCCTCACTTGCTGTTTGGACTGGCTGTGGGATGAGGGAGGCACATATCTCCCTATCTGATGCAGGGATCCTGTCCTTCGAGTCATTGTGGCTGTTAAGTTCAAGCCTGTGAAGTGAGCTTAGCTTCCTCTCCGAGGAGCAAACAAAACTCTTGTTGGCCTCAAATGATAGAAGCTTGAGCTGATGCTCAGTAATAAACATCTGGGATTTTGCATCTAACATGAATAAAATTATCTTATTGCCATATATGTGTTACTGTGATGGGTATGTGTGTGTTAAACTCACACACATGGAAGCATCTACAACTTTCAATGGTTCAATGGAGTGAGTTTGCAGACTATTCAGTTTAAAACTGCAGACCTCATCCGTTATGCAGCAATGTGTATTTACCAAGGAATTTCTCAACTTTCTTCATACCATTGCACTGAGTTAAAAAATGATGTATAGCTTGTCTCTCAACTAGAAAAACCACAGTCACTGATGCAAACCTTCTGTTAAGGTCCAAGCTTCATTTGTGATACTGTTGTTTGCTGTTGATGGCTCCTTATGGATGAAAACCATCTGATTTGGACAAAAAAATGCAGCTACCTGTTCTTCCCTCTTGGATTTTCTTAATTTCATTGCAGTAAGTTATATAACTCATAAATAAGCAATCTCATACTCTTATTTTGCTGCCACTGATGGGGCAAATGATTTCTTTCTTATGATAATGGCAGCAGAATCCCGAGGAATAAAACAACCCTTGATTATCAAAGCTGATCAGGCTGTACTGGGCACAGCCTGAATCCCTAAGAAGAATGGAAGTGATTCAAATAGTATTAAAATTATTTCGTGTGCTAATAATAGTAGTAAAAACAAATCATACTGGTTGAATGCCAAAATTAGGAGTACATTATTAAAAATATGCTATTTTAGTAATAATTTTCTGTTTAAAATGTAGCCAATCATTTTGGACCAATGAAGTATTTATCTAGGAGGAAGCCATATGTTGGTTTTCGTAAAGGTATTTTCGCTTCTCTTTGTGGTTTTTAGTTATGGCTACGCTACAAGTCAAAAGTTTCTACATTGTTTGATTTAACTTTCTAAAATCAGATTCTGTTTATACAGACAGAAATACATATTTCACGATAAACCTGACATAAGAATACAGTTAACTTTGTAGTTCTGGTCAACATAAAAGTCTTAATAGCGATCAATGGTTCTGTGGTCTTTTCTGCAATATGGGAAAGTCATATTTCACATTTAAAAAATGAATATTTGTACTTTGAGTTTCTCTTTTCTTTTGGTTCATGTATTGTCTCAAGTACTTTTGATTTCTTTATCCTAGCATGATATAATGATCAATTTATGACTAAAGATCTGTTCGGTTTTTGGTATCTGAAAAGACATTAGTATTTTGAAAGGGGGTTATGGACAGAACAAGCACGCTATAAAATGTTACCCTTATTCTGTCTAGTGTTTGTTCCCTATACTGTTTTTTCCCATGTCACTGTAGCTTGGCTTGTATACAAACCCAGATTTTTTGATGTCATGTATTATGCTTATAATCAAACTCTTTTAAGGGGAATCTTTCATGCAGAAATCCATTGAGCTGCAGAGGTATTTCCCTGATGTACAATAAATCAGGTATTTCACATATTCCTGATATAAAGGACACAATTCTTTCTTTGGAACTATGCAGGGCTGACAACAGTGGCCACAGTGACTTGTACTGAGGAGAAAAGTCGACTCACCTTGCCATCAGTTGGCAGTAAATGATCAGAAGTGGAAACTCTGCTCTCTCACTTCACCCACCGGACTTTCCATAGGGTTGTGGTGGGGTAGCTTGTAGGAAGAGGAGCTGCAGACGAAGACAATATCCTGGAAACTGCAATGAGCATTTCAGATCCTGAAAATAAATGTACAAACCATTGGCAGCTCTTTGATAGCCCTGGCAGAGGATTCTCAGCAGCAACTCCCACTACCAGCTGAGGTAGTTGTATTTTAGGTGTTGAAATCAAGATAAGACAGATTGTGTCTGAAAGTGATGTTCCTCCCTGCTGACTGTAGGCAGCCTTTGTCCCCTTCAGACCTAGAGTCCTGCTTCAGACCTCTGTGACTGATGAAATCAATCCCACTCTAAGGAGACTCTTAATAGGTCTGACTCTGTCAGGGCATCTACTATGTAATTATCGACATTGGGCTTATAACAGTAGTCTTAGAAACCATTTTCTTCCATCCATTTTTCTGCTACAATGCTCTTATACACCATTCCTTATTTTTTGCTATTTAGCTATAATTTAATTTCTGGAAGTGTGTTCTAAGTAGACATTTATCAAAAGTCATGTGAAATCCAGTTCTTGGAGAACTTACAATGAAAAAGTCTGCAAAATGTACACCCGTGAACAGTTGCAGCAAAACAAAATAAGTTTATTTTTCTTAAACTGAACTTAAAACCCATTTAGGATTCTGTTGGGAAAAAAAGAGGCTATGACTTTTCTCCCATCATCGCTTGCAGTCCTTTCTTCTCCAAGCACCAGCTTTTTTTTCTGCAATCCAGATTACTTTATTAAAGAATTAAACCTGTGTCTTTTTGCCAAAATTCTTGTTTTTTTCTTCCCTGACTTTCAATACCCAAATTAATTTGAAATAGGATGGTTTTTTTTGTCAAAATTACACTTTTAATATAAAGAAAATGCCAGTTGTCTTTTTTTTAAATATTTTGAATGAAAAGTTGGTAACAAAACTCTATGTTCTTGCTTCAGATTTTTGAAGTGATAATGAAAACTTGAAGAAATTAGAGGCAAAATTTGCAGTACTAATATATTTACATTACACTAATAGTCATATCCAGTTTTTAAACAATAGTTAATACCTGAAGTTATGTAGTCAAATTCTGTTTTCAGTGAACTTTGCATAAAGCTAGAATAATGTCATTGATTTAATTTCATTGAATTTCCTGACTGGAAGTGAGGTTGTAATTCAAATTAAAGTGCAACAAAAGATGGGCTTGAATATCTGGTATTTGAAGTACCATGGAATGAAGGACAGACATCCCTAGCAGCCAAACATCTATTTTTAAAAAGTTATTACTGTTGCATGAATCAGATAATGGTTTCCCTGTGAAAGGTGCAGTAGTTTAGGACCGTTTTGTCTTTCATAACCATTGTATCATAATATTTTTCAAAACCAACTGGGTGAATGGTAGTTGTCTTGCTGTTTTCTGATCCATCAGTGCCTGGCTTTTTCTTGGAATTTACTCTGTCTATGCTACTGTTATTTCCAATTCTCATAAAAAATGGAGAATGGGGTACACAGCACTTTTTTTCCTGTAACATTCATGACAGTGTCTACCATATGTTCTCCCTACATTTTTGTAAATACATTATAAGAACATAAGCATATTATTCCCTAGCTCTTAAGCCAACAGCTGTCTGCGATGTCTGTAAAGGATGCTATGTCTTATGACAGTACAAAGATCCTCTGAATGCAATTAAAATTATTCTGAATGTTTTGGGGTGTTAGAACTTCATGCGCTATTTAGAACTGATTCCTAGGGGTCTCTTTTTGTCTTGACGTGACAAGTGGCATTCCTCAGGGATCGGTATAGGGACCAGTACTGTTTAACATCTGTTGGTGACATGGACAGTGGGATTGAGTGCACCCTCAGCAAGTTTGCTGAAGACACCAAGCTGTGTGGTGTGGTTCATGCGCTGGATGGAAGGGATGCCATCCAGAGGGACCTGGACAGGCTGGAGAGGTGGGCCCATGCAAATCTCATGAAGTTCAACCAGTCAAGTGCAAGGTCCTGCACCTGGGTTGGGACAATCCCAAACACAAATACAGGCTGGGTGGAGAATGGATTGACAGTAGCCCTGAGGAGGAGGACTTGAGGGTGTTGGTGGATGAGAAGCTCAACATGAGTCAAAAATGTGCACTCACAGCCTAGAAAGTCAACAGTATCCTGGGCTGCCTCAAAAGAATTGTGACCAGCAGGACGAGGGAGCTGACTCTGCCCCTCTATTCTGTTCTCGTGAGACCTCACCTGCAGTACTGCATCCAGTCCTGTGGCCCTCAACATAAGAAGGACATGGACTTGTTGGAGAGGGGCCAAAGGAGGGCCACAAAGATGATCAGAGGGCTGGAGCATCTCTCCTATGAAGACAGGCTGGGAGACTTGGGATTGTTCAGCCTGGAGAAAGAAAATCTCCAGGGAGACCTTACTGGAGCCTTCCAAAACCTAAAGGGGGCTTACAGGAGAGATGGGGGAGGGGGGGGATTCTTTATGAGGAGTATAGCCATAGAATTAGGGGTACCGGTTTTAAAACAAAAAAGGGTAGATTTAGATTAGATTTTAGGAAGAAATTCTTTAGTGTGAGGGTGGTGAGACACTGGAACAGGCTGCCCAGAGAAGTTGTGGATGCCTCTTCCCTGGAAGCATTAAAGACCGGGCTGGATGGTGTTTTGAGCAACCTTGTCTAGTGGAAGGTGACAGAGAGTTGGAACTCGATAATCTTTAAGGTCCCTTCCAACTCTAATCATTCTATGATTTTATGAAAATTAGAGTGTGTACAGATCACAGGTAATCACATTAGCTGATACTCAAGTATCCAGGATGCATGATCCTTGAAGAAGTCACCCAATATTGTGATTAGATCTATATAGATATATAAACGTCATCCTAATCCTTTGCTCTTGGGCGTATTATTTTAGATATGATACTAAGAACCTGTTCAAATGTTTCTCTTCTTTTGGCTCTATTTTTTATATTTAAATTTTTGATTTAAATGTGTCTCATACCAAAATGTTCTTCACTGAATGCTGGGCACCTGGTTCCTTTTTGTGTTCTTTGAGAATCTCAGCCTTCGTGATGTCTTAATTAAAATGGGGAAAAAAATGGACTATATACTTTTCCAAAGATTGTTACAAATATTTTAAAAGTTTGTGTGGATATCAGCAACAGCCAGGGAGCAAGCAGATCTAACTTTTAACTTTGGGGCTGTGGATAAACACATTAAAAAAACCCCAAACCCAAGCCCCTTAATTTATGGATACAAGCTTGATAAAGTCAGTAATATTACACAACATAGGATGACATAATATGTAATGATTTGTAAGGACAGTGAGAGTTTTCTTGTGTCCTGCATGCAACCAAATGGCAAAGAATACTTAAATACCAAAGGCTGATCTATTCCATGTGTTAGAGGGGTTTATACTGACAAGAAGTTGCATGTTTTTTAGAAGATTTGAATGACAGATTCACGTCTGGGTAATCCAATGTGTGGCTGAAATGCTCCAGTTTATGAACCTGCATGAGCAAAGAGGTGTGTGGAAGGGATGAGCCGTGTAATGCTGGTGATCCTTCAGCGAGTGCTGTAAATTTCAGACTGGGAACAGGAGTTGGTATCTCAAACACAGACTGGTACCGTGGAGAGCAGTTAGAAGTCAAGAGTAACTGATAGATTTGTGTGCGTAACCTTTTGTAATGCCTCTTTAGAAAGGAGATCCTAATTGTTTCTCTTTGATGCTCTTTTCTATCAAGGTTTGCCTTTGTGGATGTTTGTACTGGCAAGGGTAATTCACTATTTATGGTATGCAGAATTCATTAACATTAGTTGCTGTACTGTGTTTTTTAATCACCAGCAACATGTGTTACAGGGTACAAATTTGCATCTGTTATGCCTGTCATTCTGAAGTGGGTTAGTGACTAAGACACTTTTAAAATGAGTTAAAGCCACATCAGTGTACAAGTGAGGAAATCAGATTTAACTGATAATGTGCCACACCCACAAACACATTCCTCTGGCCATAAGAGTGGATTCACTGGGAGACCTTTGTTGACCTTTCCAGTCTGTTTCATATTTGGCTAAAACACCTATCAGAGTTTTGGTTGACAATGTGTCTGGCCTAAAAATGGAGAGGAATAGGATTAGGTGTCTAAGCAACTTTGACCATTTAAATCTGAGGAACCTCTTAGAAACATTATTGTTCTCTAAATGGAACAGAATTATATCATTTTATGATCAAATGGATTTTAGAAAAAGAAGAATTTTTTAGAGTAATTTATTTTTCTGGGAATGTTTGTAACCTCTGCTTTGGGAGTAGCTTGGTACAAAAACATAACTGATGTGGCAAATATATGCTATATGTTCTTTGTCTTTTGGCAGAATTATAGAACAATTTATGTTGGAAAGGACCTCTGAAAGTAAGCTAGTCTAACCTCCTGGTCAAAACAGGACTGATTTTGAAGTTAGAGGAGGCTGCTCAGGGCTTCTGTCCAGGCAAAATTTAAATATTTCCAAGGATTGAGGTTCCACAGACTCGCTGTGGAATCTTATCCAGTGCTTGATCACTCTCAGAAGGTCAATTTTTCACTAATATCTAATCCGAATTTCTTGGATTGCAGCTTGTGTCTTCTGCCCCATGTCATGTCATGTGCACCTCCTGGAAGAGTCTGTCTCTGTCGCTCCATGTACTCCCATCAGGTAGTGGTATAAAAAATATTCAACCGCTAATACAACCCAGGAGGCTGTTACAGTTCGTTGCTTGGAAAGGGTGCTATGCTGGTTCATGTTCAACTCTGTCCACCAGGACACCCAGGACCGTTCTCAAAAAGTTCTTTTCTATATACTATTATATGTAGTAGAAAAATATACTGAAAAGAAAACATTGAATTTGGATCTCAAGTTCAGGTAACTAAATCTGTAAGCTAATTATGTAGGCATTCTCTCCAGTGTCTTCCTAGAGAGAGGATCCTGTTCTTAATTATTCTTTAGAAGAGCCTCATCAGTATAAAGAAAGTTTGAGCAGAAACCCTGCTTAGCTCTGACAATGAAGATAGGTGCCTAGAATTGGATGGCTGATGAACCCGCCTTCATGTTATGTTGAAATGAAATAAATTACTAAAGTGTATTAATATTTTATTTTTAAAGGTAGTGTGACTGTACATTGGATGTATCTGCAAGATGTCAGAGAATCTGGGTTGCAACTTCAAATCAGAAATGTTTTGGTTTTTATTTCTGGCAGACATGGAGTGTCTAGTAAAAGTGCCCTGGAATCCTATATTTATAATCTTTGTTTTATAGGATCTTTTTTCCCTTACTTTTGTTGGATTTGGGAGCAATATTTTTATATTTTCCACTAAGTGTTTTAACTAAAACTAAGCCTGGAAATTTGACAAATAAAATAAAGTGTATAAAAAAAATCTTGTTTTAAAGAAATCAAGCTAGATTGTATTTGGAAAAAAAAGAAGTCTTATACTGTAAAAGGCTCTAGGTATCAAAACAGTATTTAGAGTCCAAAGTATACAGAAGAAAAGGTGTTTTAAATGAGTATTTAATGAATAATAAGCTGCTGAAGCACTAGTTATTGCTGGCACTAGCTGGAAGGAAATGAAAACTAAGTGCTAAAAGGAGAAAGATATCTCTTTTATGAATGATAGTGTTTTGAGAAAAAGAAAGCTAAAATTTGAAACCTTGATTGTAAAACAATATATTGCAGCATGAGACTTTACAAGCGCTATTTCAATTAATGCCTTCACATTTCACAAAATAGAAAGATGGGAAAACAAATGCTGTCTTATACCTGCCAAGCTGTATGGTAGACATTTCAGAGATCATGTCTTGAAAGGTGAACAGGTATTCTACTTACATTTCATCTTCATTTACAATTCAGAGTGATGTTACTCCTCTGGTGACTTTTCCTTTTACTTGCTAATAAATTTCCTTTGGTAGCACTTGGTCTTCTGTGCCCTTTTCTTCCTGGCTTAATGTTCCAGAGCTTTCTTCTGAGCCATGAAAGCTAGATATGTTTCTTCTCCAACTTGTGAAATAGCGTGGTGAATATTTACTTATTCAGAATGATTTTTTCCTCTCCAGTAGTCATATATACTCTGAAGATGTATTAATAATGTAAGGAAGTAAAGCAAGACTAGTCCAGTGAGCAGTATGTATTCCTGAGTATCTATATCCTAAATGATAGAGAAGCCAACGAGGAGAGGTGCTCTACTGGACCTTGTAGTCACCAACAAGGAGAAGCTTGTTGGGGATGTGATGTGAAAGTCGTAGGTGACTTTGGCTCCAATGACCAAAAGATGGTGGCGCTGAGGACCCTGAGAGGAGGAAGGAGAGTGAAAATCGAGCTTGCTCACTACAGAATCTTTTTTTCTCAAATCTTACAGTGCTAATAGGGAAGTTTTTAATGTGTGACTCCTAAGTAGGATTGAATTGAGACTGTGGAAGGTGAAGGTGAAGCTTCTGTTTAATGTGATTTATTTTTTTCTTTAGCAAACTAGATTTTTCTGAACAGACACTTTTAGATAGATATGGTAAGTACTGCTACTACACTTCAAGGTGTGATCACTAAAAATATTATGCTTCCTATTAGACGAAATTGATCTGAAACAAAACTTAAATATGCTTTCTGGAATTATGCTGGTGTGAATTTGGCAGATTACTCTGAATAATTCCAGAAGAAACGTCATCCATCTATTTCCTGATATAAAAGTATTGTGACAAATGCTGAAGAAGAAAGTTCCTGCCATTGTTACTGGCTTTTCAATTGAAATCTGACAAGAACCCCTCTGACTGTGTCTTGCACTAAGATAGCAAGAGTGGTCTTATTGCTTTCATAGTTCATAAGATAGCAAGCAGTCTCCTAGACTCTAATGATCAAACCCTGAAATTGTTAAATTTCTTGATCCAATATACTAAAACTCTCACCATCGTGTTATCACATGAATTTTAACAGCAATAATGTGTACAAACTTCCTTCCTATTTATATCGTATTCATTGAAGCTGCATACTCTTTCTGATATCTAACTGCAGCATTTTCAGAAATCATTTCTTATTGCCACAGAACTTCATCTTCTTAAATGTTGCGTTTGGGCTACACATGGAGAGAAGTTGGTTCTCTGCAAATTAAACAAGTATCATGTCCTTTTTTTGTGTCACATAGAAAATGATACTTTGTACATTTCATTTTCTAACTGCAATATCTGGGCAATTTATCTAATTTGCAGAAACACTGATGTTTTTCCCCTATAGTTAACATTATCACAAGATGCATCTACCACTGGAAAAGATCTAGAAATTCTACATGAACTGAAAAAAGTGGTACTTGAATTGGAAGCTCCAGAGAAAATGGAGATACATTGAAGAGTTAATTCACAGATGTTGCTTTTCCTTGTAGTGGTATCTTAAGCTTTTAGACAAAATCAGCACTGTGTTGTTGCAAATTTGTCTCTAAGATAGAGAACAAAAGCAGATTTGATCACTGGTGGTCACTAAACTGATAATCTATTTACATAGATCAATGAAAACCCATTCTTATCAGCTAGCTTGACCTTCATGGTTATTCAGAACTTCACTTACTTTCTGCATTAAGCTAACAATTTCTTTAGTTTAAGATAAAGCAAGCCTTTTTGAATCAGTCCTCTGTTAAGTGGCAAGGAAATATTTTAGGTAATATTTTACTTTCCTCAGACACATATCAGAACTAATATTTAAAATATAATATTTGACTTTGTCTTTAAGAATTATGACCCTTGTATTGCAAGCCCCTAGTGCCCATATTGGGGGAGTGAGGAACTGGGAGGGAATGAAAAAATTAAGGTTTATTTAATACTGCTTTGTGGATAACCCAGTTCCCTTGTGCTTCAGTTTTAACAAATGAATAGACTAACACTAATGCATAAAATCAATCCTTGGATTTGAACCAGTTGATGTAATTTGTTCTATCTGGTGTTTTACTTCATCCCAATGATTTTTCTTTATCATCTGTTTACTCTGGGTATTACCACTCTTGGATGAAGAGGAGTTATATGTCCCGCAGTAAAGCAGTATAGCAAACAGAAGTGATGATTTTCCTAACCATCCTGAAAAGCATTTTCTGCTCAGAGTTCCACTGATGCAAAAAGGAATTGTGAATATATTCATTCTGCTGGGCATGCAGCAAAAGCTCTGAATACAAATACAGTATAAAAAATCTAAAGGGAAAATTCCTCAGGGACTAGAGCTATGGGAGGTGAAGGGCAGAAGCATGGTTTCAGGAAGTACTTTTCCTTCAGAGTTACTGGGAGTTTCTAAAAGTGGGTTTGATGGCAGGCACTCAGAAGATGGAGGCATACATGAATTAAACCCCACTCTGAATCCGCCTGTGGTGCTGGGAATTAATTACATGACCTTTATGAAACCCTCCTAGTTTACAGCAGCAGATCAGCCCATGCAGAAAAACCTAGACTTTGTTCAACACAGCACTGGCACAACAATTAGTTTGGATGAATGTTAAGACTGTGAGACTATGGTCATGATCAAACCTGATCTCTGAAGTTGCAGAGGAGCGATTCATTGCCCCTTAGCTTCAGACACATAATAAGGGTGCCTAATTTGGGGTCAAACTCACTTTGCAGTCAACAGAGATAGCGTTAATTCCAGAAGTCAATTTTAGCCCATTTTTCTCTTTCCGCTGATTACAGAGGAAATACAGTGGGGTCAGGCTACCCTCAAATTATGTGCCACAGTGAAGTGCTTGAAGTTAAGTGGGCTAAATCTGGTTGTGATCAGTTAATCCAGCTGGGACCAGACAGGATCAGCCTAAGTTGTCTCAGGAGTATAATGACATTCAATTTTCTTGCTCTTAGGATGAAGTAAAATAACACTGTCTTTGGGGATTGTTAAATAATATTCGTATTTCTGGCAGAGGTCTGTCCTTCTCAGCTGGGTCTGTGTCCAACCTGTGGTTGCCCAGTGGGGCAACAGAATATTCTCTTTAAATAACTCCATGTGCAAGTATTAAATGAGTGCTTCAGCCCTGGTAGGGTATATTTATTGCCCTGTCACCGCACCTCACTCTAATCTGTGACTTCCTGTGCCAGTCTCGGGTAGCACAATCTGGCCCCAGAGTGGGGGAGGACCACCTCTTCGGTCCTGCCTCCTCTGTATGATTGCCCACTCAAGAGTGGAAACTTCAGGCTGTGGGTTTTTTCTGGCCCTCCCCTAGGGCTTTGAGCAACCTGCTCTAGTGGGAGGTGTCCTTGCCCATGGCAGGGGGGTTGGAACTCGATGATCTTTAAGGTCCTTTCCAACCCAAACCATTCTATGATTCTATGATTCTATGACTGTGTGCTGTTGGAGTGCTGAGGTTGGGCCCATGGGGCTCTGCTGGGTCCCAGCAACCAGCAGAAGGGCACAGAGCCTGCTGCCAAAGGGTTGGAGTCAACACCCTGCCCCCATACCAAAGATGCCATGATTTTGCCGACTTGTCCTATTGCCCAGGTTGATTGTCAGCTTTGCCTTTGCCTCAAGTCAGTCCTAAATCATGATTAGTGAAGGAAGGGCGTGAATGGTGAGATTTATTACAGACCTTACCTTCCAGGCAAATATCAGGCTCAAGAAATGAGAGTGGCTACTGAACTAAAAATGTTTGATTAAGTGATGTGTGGGGCTTTCTAGGTACCAATATTGCAGTGGTGAGAAAAAGAAAAGTGACCTATCTATAAAAAATACGCTGTTTTTTCTTTTCCTGCTTGAATTCTAGAGGTTTCTTCACTAGAAAGGACACGTTGCTGCCTGTACTGAACAAAAGCATTTATGGTTAGGTAGAGTCAGTACTGACCATACTGAGTACTAAAGACTTTAAACATTTTTGGTCGTCAGATGCCATCAGGGACACTACCACCCCAAAATATGAAACAGAAAGAAATTGATCAATGTACCAGAGGAAGAGTTCTTTAAAAGAGGCAGAGTAGCTCGTAGCCATTAGAAAAGAGAGCACTAAGTAGGTTTTTTTTTTTTTTGTAACTGGTGGCAGTTGAGAATCATAGAATCATAGAATGGTCTGGGCCAGAAGGGACCTCCAAAGGTCAGCAGGGACCCCCCGCAGTCAGCAGGGACACCCCCAACTAGACCAGGCTGTCCATGGCCTTGTCGAGCCTCACTTGAATCTCTCCAGGGAAGGGGCCTCAACCATGTCCCTGGGCAACCTGTTCCAGTGTTCCACCACCCTCACAGTAAAGAACTTGTTCCCAATATCCAATCTAAATCTGCTCTTTTCCAGCTTAAAACCTCTTGTCCCTCCACTGCAGGCCTTTGTAAGCATACTCTCACCAGCCTTCCTGTAGGCCCCCTTCAGGTACCGGAAGGCTGCTATTAGGTCTCCCCGGAGCCTCCTCTTCTCCAGGCTGAACAACCCCAGCTCCCTCAGCCTCTCCTCATAGCAGAGGCGCTCCAACCCCCTGATCATTTTTGTGGCCCTCCTCTGGACCCAATCCATCAGGTCCATGTCCTTCCTAAGAAGGAATACTCAGCAGGCTCCTTGCAAATGAGCCCAGGAGAAATCCTGCAAGGTTAGGCATCTGCCAGCATGCAGTCCTTGTCAGGGACTCAGCACTGAAACTGAATAACCTCTTTCTGAAACTCCGTCTAATGAAAATGTCGGTTGCTTTATGTAAACTGAAGGTAGTAGTTCATCTCAATCTGTAAGAAAATCAGGCAATGGGCTTGCGAAGAGATCTTCAATCACCCAAGTGACAAATCAAACTTCCTGGGGATTACGTATACCGGGACAGATAGACAGAGCATTTTGCATGTTCCCAGGGGCAGGTGGGCAACTGAAAGGTGGGACAACTTTCCTAAAAATCTGCAGCTAAGGAAAAGCATCTGAAGTCTGTCATCAATAAACCATTGGGTGATTGCTACAATCGTTCATGATGCTTGACAGGACATGACTTCAGATGTCCTAGAGAAGTTCTGACAGAAGGAAACATCCAATAAATTTTCTTAATGGTCATTTATGTTCCACAAAGGAAGGAAAAAATAGAAAAGTTTAAAATTTAGTTTTGCAAGGTAAATGGTTATGCTGTTGTACAAATTTTGGCCTAATCCCTGTGGGAGCGTAGTACGTATTGCATAGCCTTGCAAATCATTCTTTATTGTGATAGAGGTCAGCCAATCTGTACTGTTTCCTTGCTGTATTTAAAGTGACTAGTCACATAATGAAAAAAAGAGAAAGAAAGAATGATTTTCTGAAAAATCCCAGGAGAATTTGCTTTGTAAATATCAACTCTACCTTAAACTTGGCTTTCTCATTCTAAAGTAAAGATTCTCATATCTTATATTCCAAATAATAAATGGTATCTTATTCTGAAAGGGTGCAAACATGGCCACAGTTATAGATAGCTCTATGATTCTTTTTGGAATTAAGTGCCTGACCTAACTTTGAGTTTTTTTGGAGTTGGTTTGAGTGAAAGGGTTGCGGTAAGTCAGACACCAGACCTGTAATTCAGGAAGCTACAGAACTGGCCGCTATTAGGCAGCAGTGTGCAAGCCTAGCTAAAAAAGACATTGTAAAAAGGTTGCAACATTAAGCAATCTGATCATAATGCAATTAAGATGCTTTAGAAAAGCAGAACTAATTTCCAAGAACAATGCTATCATAGCTATCTTGCCTCCGGGACACAAGCTAGTATCTCTGCATGATAATTACAGAATTGGTGAAGAAGAGTATTTATGGGGGTGCACTCATGATCTCATCCTAACCTCTCTTACATTGCAATACAACTTCACCTGGCTTCTCCTTGAACTGGTCCATGCCTTTAGGTGACAGAAATGAATTCACAATAAGCCAGCCTTGTGTAAACATGCCAGCATTTTCAAAGCTGGTTTGGGTAGTTCCATACAGTACTGCACTGCATAATACAGAATTATCCTCCCTCCCTGTGCATGCAACCATTATGACTGTTTGTATAGGCAGAAATACAATCAAATGCCTAGGTGATTGTGTCTCTAGTCCAAAATAATCTACTTAAACATAGGGACTGGTATACTCTTCAGATGCTCCATTAAACACATTTTCCATTGCTTCTGTAGGATTAAATATGAACACATCTTTGCACTTTTTTGCTATATCCCAATCAGCCTATCTATAGGAAAATTTACATAGCCTTTCAATGCAGAATTATACTAAAAGAATCTTTTGAAACCATAAATGCTGTGTGGACAATGTATCTCTCTCAGACATCTATAATATTAGGAGAAAAAAACCACCTTCAAAATTACATTAACTGAGCTACCAAAATCTACAGGATGCTAGTAATAATAAAACACCTCAACAGTGTAAAAATTCCTGACAGCTATTAAGATTGCAAGAAGCTAATATAAACCCCAGAGGTGCAAGTCTGATAGGCTCTTTGATCACAATCTTGAGAAGATACAGGGAAAAAAAGACAGATAGCTGTACATATCATGTTATGTAAGCTTCTCTGTCTTTTCAGCTGTTACATTTTCTGAGGCAAGAATGTTGAATAATAATTTCACAAAATTGGATTCTTAAACATTTTTGAGTTAAAATGCCTAACAATCTCCAGCAATTATAAACATGTGCTTTCCTTCTTCAAAATCTAAACATGGTAAAGTATTTTTGAGTTTAATTTCTAATATATGCTTTTTTTCAGAAAGAGAATTTGGAGGAGAGGTAACTTCCAAAATAATAGTTGAAGGAAGAGAATAATAACATATTTTCTATCTACGAAGTAATTATTGTACATTTTCCTAAAGACTGCAGTTGACATTAACTTTTTGAAAGGCTTGAGTGGGTCACTGCATTGAAGGAAAACAAATTTTGGAATTTCTTCTTCTATTGTCAGATGTTTGTGCATGTAACAACAGTGTTATGAACTGACAGAACAGTAAATATGCGGCATCACTGCCAAATCATACGGGATTTAAACTTGCCATAATAATGTTTCATAATTACAGAGGAATGTGAAGTGGCCTGTGGAAAGCAAGCTGAAACTGGTGACACTGAATGATCCAGCTATACTTAACTGCAATGTTACAGCTCAGATTTTTCTTTTCTTTTTATCTGCTACTTAATGATTTTCAGATTTAGCTATGCTTACACCTGGTACCGCTGAGGCCCATTGATGAGCACATAACTCCTGCTCAGGAGCTGAAATTCCATATTAGATATCTCTGAAGCAGATAGATTAATAGACTGATGAGCCTGAGAAATCATAATATAGTACCTGATTTAAAAATTAGCTGGTTTCATAAGACAGAAGCAATTGTACATAACTATACAAGATGACAAATGTTAATGTGTTAGATTTTAATGGATCAAAAGATTTGACTCTCTTACTTTTTAGGGCTTTGGTTTTTGTGGCTTTCAGGAAAAATGTATCATGGTCATGACCTCTATACATCTATCATCTAATTAAAATAGAACCAGAAGCAATGAACTTATTCTCTGCAAATTGGATTAGAAATTCTGTCCTTTAATCTCAGTGTTCCAAATAACAAATGTACCAGATGAAAGAGACCAAAGCAATAGCTACATTTATGTATCCTAGAAAGTATTTCTACTTAGCTGAATTATTTGGTGAAATATACTTCCAGGATTCTTTGTATTATTTTTGTATGATTGGCTTGCTTTTTTACTAGTTACTATTTAGTCTCCTGGAAGATGTTTGCTTCACTTCTATATAATATTTCTCCCTCTGAAAAGCAAAGGCAAACATATTGTAAACACATTTTCTTATATGTATAGTGTTTCCTTTGTCCTAAAATGTATGATAAGGACTGAAAGATTTTTTTTTACTCTTGTAGGTCACACATTATATTCCTGACATGTAAGCATCACAAGTTCTTTGAGCTTTTTTTAAGATCTCATTATATAAAGAACTCATTAGCAAAAAAGAAACCACCTCAAAAAACAAAGCTAAGACTCAGACGAACACTATCGTCTGTGTTAATCAATCTTCTTACTTTGTATGCTGTGCATGTTTTAGGAACTGCATGTGCCTTTTGTGGATCCATAGCTACAAAAATCCTTCCAACAAACAGGCCATAATATTTGGTCTTAAAACTTTATTCATGGTTGAAACAAAATATGTTTGTAAGAAAATTTTATTTGATTCCTTTTCATGCTTTTCCTTTAGTTTTCTTGACAAGTAACTTTGTCTTTCATTGACATGTTTGAAGTCCTGATAAAGAAATAACTACAGAAAAATGCTGAATACAATGCAACATGATATCTTCAAAATCCTTAATTGGATGTCTGGACTAGTAATAATAGTAACACACCCCTCCTTCGCAAATTCTTTCAGGGAAAACTGTCCTCTGAACGTGTTCCTGTGTGTTGGAACAGAGTGAAAAATGCGAATAGCTACTTTTTACAATCATTTGGGTGAGATGGATTTTAGGTTCTTCTTCCCTTCCCTTCCCTTCCCTTCCCTTCCCTTCCCTTTCCCTTCCCTTCCCTTTCCCTTCCCTCCTCCATATCCTCTGCACATATGGAAGAGATTATATTGATAAATTATTTCATAAAGTCAGATTTGCATGATAATGACCTGTTTTGTGGTTGGTTAAGTTATACTTTATGGTAATATCTGAATGCCATGTAAACTGGGATAGCAATGTTTTGCTTTTCTGAGGGGTGTGTGGCTTGCTTCCTGGAAGGGCTAGGCTAAATACTCACTTATATGGAACTGAACACATTGCAGCTGCTTTTATTATACAGGGTTGTGATCCATGGAAGAAAAAAGAAAGAGGATTAAATATTTGGAATATATTGCAAATCATACTGAATAACATCCTGCTGTATCCACTGTCCAGAGCACTTGTGGTTCAGAGCTTGTCAGGCTTGTGCTCTGCACCTGTATGATTCACCAGGCTAGTCTGGCAAACACAAGTGAAAAGCTCACAAAACCACAAAGGATATTTGTGAAGTTTGGTTTTTTCCCTTAAAATAGAAGTGGATTTCAATATTTTAAGGACTTAATGTGACAAAACCATAATAAGACACCCCTTTGGCTGGCAGCTAATTTAGGAAAAGAATCAAGATGAAAAGTGAAAAGAAAACACAGTATTTACAAGAGTAATTAGCCACTGAGACAGACTATCAAGGGAAGAAGAAAATTCATTGTCGCTTGGAGTCTCCATGAAAAAGAGACTGCTTTAAAAATCACATTTGCTGATGCTTGTAATTTTTATGATGTGTCTTGTGATGGTTGGTGGATTCTGTGTTGAGCCAGCTTCTGTGTTTATTTGAAATGCTCAGATTTCACCTCGCAAAGCAAAAGTTTTAGCCTTCTGGTCATACTGAAGAGTTTATATGGCCCAGGTGAAGCCTAATGCCTCCATACTGAAAAGGCAAAGAAAGATACCCAAATGGTTTTAAAAAATTCAGGATTTTTAAGTCAATCCCATAATTTCTGTGCGTAACTTATGATTCTTGAATCTTTGCATTTTGAGTACTGTACAAAAAGGTTTTCTGCAGTTCTTTATCATCTGAAGGGAACACAAGTGAGCTAAGAAATGAATAGTAGAACTGCAACAATTGAGGTTTCTCCATGAAATCTTTTTCCTTGAAATCTTCTGACTACAATATCTTTTTTTTTTTTTCTGATCTTAAAATTCCGCAGTTTAAGAGCCACGTGTTACAAAGGAAAATTCAATGTCTTCTTTTGCTAGAAACTAATTAAGTCTGTAATTAACACAAACAAAAAGTGCAACATATTGCCAGTGCTTGAAAAACATATTTGTCTTTATTTCTGCCTTGCCATCAGGCATTGTCTAGTGTCTATTGCCCACCCTTCATCTAAAACCTCAGTTGTCTTAATGTTAGGGTACTTTGATGTTTTGTCACATTTTCCCTTTGAGCTTTAACATTCAAACATGTATCTCAGCATCTTACTGATTGCCAGAGAGCCTCCAGCATCCCACTGACCACTGCCTGAAGACAGCCGGGAGCCTCCTGACACTTCTGTTGCCTGCTCTCTGCTCTGCTTTTTAAGCTTAAATGGGAACCTACTTTGTTACCATTTGGATAAAATTTGCTATGGGCCCATGAAACTTGTTAAGGTGAGAAACACATTGTTTTTATTCAGGTTATTTTTTAAAAAAGTCATCCTTAATTCAGAACAGGTTAAACAAGTAGGCAATCATTGACTTATCATCTCAGAAACACACAGCATAGTCACAGATGTTCATACAAGAAATAAGTGAAGAAATAAAAGAAAAGCTGATTTTGGCTTACTTCACTAGAATTAGATCAGAAAGGTCTCCCTTTACTTCTCTAAATGGAATTGTTTCTTCTCTTGTCAAGATCATATTCAGGTTTCAGGCTTTATGCTTGCCACCTCTCTCCTGTGGCATTCTACCTTTATTATTCAGCTTCTTCAATCACATCTTCCAGGAGTCCAGGTCATGCATTTTTTCCCTCTGCAATGACTTCTCTTTTATCCTTCTAAGAGAAATGGTCTGGCTTCCCACAAAATTTAAGGGAAAAAAAAAAAAAAGATATATTATTTCCCCTCCACAGTTGTGTAAACATCTTTTTGTCTGCTGGGACTCATCCTCTGCTCTTAATTGATTAGTAAATGGCAATTTCCTGCAATGAGGTGCACAAATGTCTCCTTTCCTTTGGTGACTATTTCTAATTCTTCAATAAGGAATGTATTGTTCTTAGACCTTACTCTATTATCAACTTTTACATTAAAAACATGCATGAGAAGCCAACAGTCTTAACTCTATACCATTTATTACTAGCTCTTGACTGAGACCAGACATGATGCCACAAAAGTTGTATTGTATTTCCCAATTAGGTAACTGGAAATGAAAGCACTCTAATCTGCAGTCCATTTTTTTTGCCAGAACATAAAGATGTATAACCCAGTTCTGTAAACAGTCTGTTGGTGTGCATTGGCTGAAAATATTCCATATTGTAGTTTTGTTTTCAATGTTGCTTTTAATTTATTTCAGAAGCAAATTCATTTTTTCAGATTATGCTTTTAGAAATTCTTAGTGGCCTGTATCAGTGGCAGAAGCCCTAAAATGAAGTTTTTTAATTTAATAGAACCATTCTAAGGTATCCTTATGGGGAAGCCACATTTTCTGCTTCGAAGAATTAAAAATGTCTGCGAAAAAGCTCCATACTCCAGTATCAAGTAGGTCAAGAATCTCAGGTTATAAAAAGATTTGGAATATCTGAAGCAAAACGGCCCTCAACTAGATCTCCTCTAAAGCCCTGTTTTGCTCTTTTTCTCTTGCTTTGTCTCTCAAGGCTGTAAAGTACTTAGGAGTGTATTAGTAAGATAATGTGGAGAAAATTCTCTTGCATAATTCTTGAAGTTTTAGAAGGCATTGGGTATTTCTTCATTGGAAGAAATACCTTTGAAAAGAAATACGTAATCCCATAAATCTTTTCCTGTATTGACACAGAAGACAGCACTTCAGACATGAGGACTATTCTGAGTTATAGCCAGGAGGGTTTGTATCTTGAAGATATAGGTGTCTCCTGCTTTGCTCCCTACAATCATGGACCCTAAGATAATAGCCAAAGTCGCTAAACAGAGCAGAAGACTTTGTTCTCCATTAGTCTTTCTAACTGCAATTCAAATTGAAAGAACTATAAAACCACTGCCCCTCTACTTTCCTACAAAATTGTAATCACCATAACATCATGCATCTCGGATACAGTAATTTATATTTGCATTAGCTTTATTAGGTAAGCAAACGCTATTTCTATTGTGCAGGTGGAGAACTAAGGTACAAGGACATTCATACAGAAAGTTTGAGACTAAGATGCAACAGCGACCGGACAGTTGTAGGCAATGAGCTACAAATGAATAAGCCATTTTTGAGGTAGGCAAGGCAGGCCCAAATTAGACTTACTATATATAAACTTAGATTCTGGCTCTACTGAAATAGATACAGATTTTGTCATTGACTGTGCTAAAGCCAAGCTATTATTCATTGTTTCCATGTAGACTCATGGTCAAGTGAACTCTTGGCCACTGTAAAAAGTTTTTCAATTTGTTATTTTCAATGGGACTCTGTTGAGATATTTATATTTATTCTTTATTCAGTTATTTCTTTGTCTTATCATTTGGTCAACAATTCTTCATATTATGTGTGTGTTTTGCCTTACAAAAGGCTTCTTGAAATTCTTAACGCGTTGTATTTTCATTCTATTTAGACAAAATCTTTAGTACAAAGTCAGTTTACATTCTCAGACTGGAGATTAAAGAAATTTAAGAAACATTGAGCTGAGACAAGGAACATTTTTGATGTCACTAAATACCTAAGAAGTGTGTGTATGTGTGCACACACGTGCACACAAGTGCTGTAGAATGCTCACAGACAAGCTACAGACTTTTAATTGGAAATTTCCTAAACGTTCTGAACCTCTTGTGTCTGCAAAATTCCATGGAAAATCTCATATGAGGAAGCTGACTTGTGATAGATTGACGCTTTCATCTCCAGAGCTAGAAAAGCTAAAACATACCAAAATAATTCAAAGCAAAGTTAACCATAAGACTTTGAACCTTAGGGATGTAGTATAAGTTTATTTTGGATTTGCAGCAAATACTCGTAGTGGGTCTTATTTTAACTTGTTTATTCACACTAGATTTTAATGGGTCATCTTGATGGTTGTTTGGTAATTAGAGTCTGGGAATTGAAATTCTGGAACTAGGCACAGAGAGAACCAGCAGCTATGGCAGTGGCAGTACTGGAGGTTAGGATTTAATACACAGACATATGTCCCTTGGATGGGTCAAATTCCAAAACCTTTACATGTTGATGGGCTGATTACCAAACACACTAACCCATAATAGGTACTGTGTTCTGAAATAATTTGCTGTCTTGTAACAACATTATCACCCTGTTCAGAGGTGAGTTTTAAGAAGGTGATTACTTGGAAAGTTAAATCCCTATTATATGACAGTTTAAAAGGATAATTAAATTTAAATTATACTTCTTATTCTTCTAAAATAGGAAATAACTAACCCGGGTGAAAGCGCATGGATCATTGTGACTTTAGCTATTACAGAAAATCTATAACTATGGACATTGATATATCCTTTGTTATACAATACAATTACTTTGTGGTAGTTTTATTAAAGATAAACTGTATTTCACTTTTTTTTAAGAAAAGAAGACTACAAAAGAGCTTTCACTTAAGATATAATTGATTTGTTGGAGGTCAGTCTCCTTCTTAAGCCCCTTTTGATTGATTCGCTGAAAAAGGATTTTTCAAATAGGAAGTAAAGATGCACTGAAAAAGTTGCCCCCTAGCCTGCATTAATAATATACAGTATTCCGGCAGGCATAAATTTGGGCAAGGTCAGTGTTCTGCCAGGTCAGATGCCCTTGCTCTTACAGACTAATTTTTTACCAAAAGTGGTCTTAGAGGACATGCAAGTCCCAATGCATACATTGGCAAGTCTTGGAGAACTTCTTAGGCCAGTGTCCTGGGGACCATCCTGACAACACCCCAATGTTATTTTGAGGCACAATTTACCTATGAAAATTCAGTTCTCTCTCCTCCATTGCCTTTGGCGCCCAGGCATATGAACTGAGGAGGGGTGATAGCACACTCTTCTGATACGGTTGTTTCTTGACTTTCCAGAAGTTATTTATGAACCACATTGCATTTGTGAGTCTCTGGTCATTTGGGACTATTACCTTCTGTAGATGAGTACCTATACCTATAAAGAGCATGAGAAAGGAAGAGTAATAAACTGACGCTTAAATGGCACACTAAAGGATAATGAGGTGTGCTCACCTGGGATAAAAGTGCTGTGAGAGGTAAATAAACAGAAAACAGTTTAAAACACTTGACCCATTAGTAAGAAGTAGTAAAATGTGCAGAGGCGGAAGGTTTGGAGGAATATGAACTTGTGGGCACTTGGAATCCATTCTGTTCCTCCTTAGTTATTACATAATGTGATCTAAGCGATCATGACCTAATTTTAACAGACATTTAACATGTTGTGGTGAGGTTTTTTTAACTCTAGTATCTACCAATGAAACACATAAGGAGGCAGCAACTTCAGGCAGGGCTAGCTGCAAGTCATCTATAATTTTAATTGAGAGTTTGATGAACCACAACACTTTTTACTTCTTGGATATTGTGTCTGAGATTGTTTGGTGTTTCCTCAATTTCTTTTGTTACTTAATAACAGAAAGCTTTTTTTTTTTTAAATCATCTTTATTATATTTTTGTAGGGTTTGTTCAGCTTGTGTTTATCAGTCAATCACTTGCAAATGCATTTATTTTCACCTGATAAGTTCAATTCTGCCAAAAATACTCCCAGTAACTCTGACATTCCTTATTCCAATGTTGCTAGTCTCACATTTAAAAATTAATATCTTTCATGCTTTTCATATTCAGTCCTCTAAAGTTTATTCTGTAAATATGACTTAAAAATTTCTAAAGAAATAATTCCAGTAAAGGACATGATCTTTTTGGCTTCCTTTGCATTCAGTCTTTCAAAAAAGCATTATTTCTGGAAAGGAATTCTGGAAACACAGTGAGTAGAAATTAGAATAATAACTCCCGATTAATTTAAACTGTTCATACTTGGATTCACCTGTACTTTAGTTTTCATCAAAATTGTTCTTGGAGTTGTTTTTTTTTTCCTTTTTCTCTTTTTCTTTTCATGAAAATGCCACCCACATAGAATAATTTCCAATATTATTTCATATTAGATGTTAAAGTACAGTCTTGAAATCTTTTGCTCGGACCATTTTAAAGTAATTATTTTTCTTTTCATGAAGCAATTAGGAATAAAACTATTAAAAAATAGTATTAAAGTGTTTGTGTCTTGCCTAGACTTGATCTCCTCAGAATTTTGTCATTTTACATGAGATTTTTCTCATTGACTTTAAGTCAATGATACAGCAACGGCTGTATCACCTGGGCAATCTATAGCCGAAATGGTCTGGTGTTTCTGTGAACTCTCGTAAGGCGAATTGCTATTGCTATTACTAACAAAGGACGAGGCTGGGACTTCAGGAGGCTGTTTCTTATGGAAGAACATTAAGTGCATGTCTGTGGGAATCCTGGACAATTCTGTCTTCATAAATACTGCTTACAGGAGCCTGGAAGTCCGTACGGGGGTAATGACCATATATTGCCCTATCATGTGTATCTCCTAGTCTGATTCATGACACTGCTCTGTAGACAGACCTTGGATCTGACATGGTATGTTGGTCCTTTAGGCCACTGAGCTTGAAGCATTGCCAACAGTTAAATGCTCTTCTCACCCCTTTCCTGAACATGGGTGCTATTGGCTGCAGTTTCCAGAAAAGCTCATGTAAAGAACAAGGTTTAATCCTTGCATCGGAGTGATAAAATAATGTCATACCAAGCTTGCCACCATCTGAGAAAGCAGCTTAGCTCAAATCCAAATAATATTATTTTGCTTTGTTCCCTTGTAGTAGCTAATTCTGTAATTCTATGCAAATGGCAATCAAGTCTTTGAGCAGCTCCACTAAAAGCTGACACTTTATAGCACACTATATATTTGCTGTCCTTTTTTTTTTTAACTTTTCTCAGTATTTATTCTTTTTGCTGTGTTACTGAGTGCCTCGGTAGGATATTTTAAATATACTTTTTAAAATTCTCATCTAATACTTCTGGTTGGCATTCAGCACTTTTATGGAGAATGTGAATTACACACTATGTGAGCCAATAAAGATTTCATTCAAAACCTTAAAAAGAACATTTTTAGAAGCTCTGGGGATAAGATAATAAAATCCAGAATAAAAACAAAATAGCTTTCCGCTGAGAATCGTTTATCACCAACCAGAAGATTTTGCTGACTAATCCATGGGGGTAATGGCTGACAAACTTTTCTTGAAATCTGTCAGCCCTGCTATTTTCTGCATGGCTGCAGAGTAAATCATAGACAATAAGCAGAGCACCTTGTTCAGTAAATCACTACAGCACTTCCTACCACAGTAAATGGACAAGAGACAAGTTTGTGGCACGTCACTTTATGTCCAATATTTGGACAACAGTCAATTAGATTTTACAGCATGCAGTTACACTGAAGCTTTACTGCTCTGTTGGTAGAGGGGTACCAAACAGAGAAGGTGGTTATTTTAACTGCTAGTCAATAAAAGCAAAATACTATTATTACAGATTTTTCTTCCCCTTTCTTTAGACCTTGACTGCATTATGATTTCATGTCAGTTTTGAGATAATGTGTGTCAACACTGTCGTAAAAGGTACACACCACCTGCAAGGCAGGTGTGTTCATTATCAATGCCGTGATGATCCGCGTCTGGTCTTGGCTGCTTCTGAATCTGTCATGTTGTTTGACATTTTATTTATTTTATCATTTTTATATTTATTTATTCATTTCTAGAAATACTTTAAAAAGCATAATCCCTGTGTGGTCTGTGCAAACTGGAAAGTCATTTAGCTCATAGAGTACATTTTAGTATTTTCAGTAGTGAAATCTGATGACAAAGTTGAGAAGTTTAAGTTTGTGACAGAGACGCCAAAGGGTTGTGGTGTTTCTTAAAAGGTCAGATCCCAGGTTTGCTAAATAGGGCATGGCCTCATCCTGGCAGCTTTGCCACTCTGTAAGTGGCAACGTTTATGGAACAGCTGTAGGGAAAATAAAGACTCATGTTCAGAGCAGGAATGTGGGCTTCTTCCCTAGAAATAAGGAGAAAGATGGCCCTTGATTAAGCAGAGAGACAGAAAGAGAGCAGAGGAGCAGAGATGAGATTCCTTCAGAGGCTCATATAGGGAAGGAGGGATGCCCATAGATGTCCTGGAGCTGTGCTGTAACAAGTCAGTTAACACTCTACAGGGTAACTCACATGACTGGTTAAACACAGAGAAGTCTATTCAGGTTTTCTGGCAGATTATGTCCCTCTCTTTTTTAGCATGGCCTCATTTTGTGCTTTTGCTGATCATGCAGGAAGCTTGAATATGAATATGATTGCTATGACACTCCTTATCCTTGGATGGGTCCTTGCAGGCTGTTGGGTAGCAAGGAGCCCATTATTTTAATCAAGCTTTAGAAAACTGAGGAAATTCTACCTAAAGCTTTCTAGGGAAGGCACATTATGAAGGATCTTGAGCCAGAGCATATTTATCATTTTTATGGCTTTTCAAGGGTGGGGAAGTCCAAAAAGCATTGACCTACCTTAGCGTGCCATGATTGAAGGTAACCCTAACTGCGGTATCTCCACTTTCTTCAGTTTGTGGGCTTGTCCCTGCATCCCAGGTAAGGGGCTCTGCATGTGCTATGGAAAAGCCAGCATGGCCATGGCCTCTCCTTTACCCTCACTGCGGTTTCCTGACCATGGAGTGAAGTACATAGTGGACTGTCCTAACTGTGAGACCCATTCCATCTGGGTACTTACCCTCTCCTGCTACACTCCTTGTGCCTGGTTTGCAGTAGGAAAAAGCCCAGATTCAGCAGCACAGAGGACACCCTGATGGGCTCCACCAAATTCTCTGGTTGCTTAGGGGGCCAGGGCTGACCTTGGATGGTCTTAAGTGGGCTGCTAATGCTACAGTCTCAAGAGCTGCTATTTTTCTTCCCTGAATAGAAAGAGTCTGTAGAATTTAGTAAGAGCTAAATTGCAGGGCTCTATAAAAGTGAAATATGATCTGGTACATATTATCCTGTGAAGGTATACATAAAAAGCTACTTGTATGCTGAAGTGTTTATATGAAAGAAGCCTTGAAATGACAGAAGTTTGATACTGGTGTAGTAATTCTCGGTAAAAACAAAATTTTTTTTTAAAATTACCGAAAAGCTTTTAATTTTCATGAATGCATGCATGCTTTATTGTAAAGAATTGTTAAATGTAATGGGTTGCTTTAAAAGAATCCATATAATAAAAATAATAGTAAAAATTTTGTTATCAGAGACATTAGAATTGAATTATTATTATATAATATTAATATTACATATAATAATATAATATTATCATATAATAATAATAGCACTTTAAGTGAACTCATTTGGTATCTCTGTAATACACTGGGGTCCCCTGGTTGTGACAGAAGCCAATGGCACACTTACATGGCTTGAAATCGGGACTCAGTATTCTAATAAAAAAGACAATAAGGTGTCACTAGAACTAAAACACTAAAAGCTATAAAAAAAACTAATTTGAACTTGTCTAGAAATGGCTAGTAGTCTTTATAAATAATACATTTTTATATGTGTTTTATTCTGTCATATGTATATGCAGTAAGCTGCTAGCAGGCTTTCTCTGTTTTTAACTGGGTGCTTTTAACTCGGTGCTCAGTTTACAGTATGCTAAAAGCTGTGCAGCATTTTACTTCGACATGGAGGGCTAAATAAGTACTTTTTTACCTGTGAACAGTGTGAGATTCACCAAGCAGATAAGCATCCTTAGTCCTTGGATAAAATCAGTGAGGAACAACACTTCCAAATGGGACTCTGGCCCCACTGTGTGCTTAGCCTTTCATTTCTAAGGAGTTCAGCTCTAGCTGACACAAACTGAAGTGCTTTTCTCATTTTCTCCCATGGGTCTGTTAACTTCTGACCTGACCTGAGGAATAAGAGCTAATTTCTGTGGTTTGCAGAGTCCTTTTTCTTCTTTACAGAGACACACCTCTTTTTTTAGTTCAGATGTTTTCCAGACTGAGAAGTCAATGTCAACTTTGTATCCCCCTTGATGCATTACGTAGTAGATTTTTATACCTAGAATTTTTAAAGAAGATTAAAAGGTTAAATACAAGGATGTAAGTGCTTGTGTAAATACATGTTTGTCTACAGAAAGAGAGTGCTGTGCTCTGCTTTTTATAGCAGTTCTTAATTCTTCTGATTTCATTAACAATCAAGATGTGATGGTCTTGATTATATTAGTGTCAAACCAGAATTACTCCAAGGGAGTTCCTTTAACAGAATTACTCTGGACTTATACTGTATAATAGAGTTCAGGATTTCTATTCCATGTCTTCACAGATGAAAACAGTAAGAAATCAATATGACTTTTTAAGGGAAAAAAATCTCACAAAGAAAGACATTCTTACCTGCTATTTATAGTTTTGTTTTCTTTAGACATTAAACTATGACAGAAATAATGAAAAAGAATGAGGAATATTTATGTTTTAACTTTTGACTGAAATAACAGTTACCAGAAATCAGTATATTTTTCAGCTTGAGCTGTCAGCCTTTGATATATCTGTGGAATGATGGGATCAAATAGTTTCTGTAATTACACTTCATAATTCTGGTATAGTATTAGCTAAATCTCATAACAGTTTGCAACACTATAGAAAAATAATGGAAATCCTACTTTTAAAAATCCCATTCTCATCTTGCTCAAAACAAGATAGGCTATTTGAAATGGGGGAGTTAGTTACTTTAATTTAAGGCTTATTATAATTAAGAACTTTAAAAATAAAATATTTCCAAGGCATCACCACAAAGAAACAAATAGAAACAGAGCTCTGTAGTACCATTTCTACCTCCTACAAAAGGGGACAAGCTGTATCAGTGCTGTGAATGCAAAGTCCTGCCTGACAGGTTGCATCTACTCTAGCATTGAGATTTGGGGCAAATATACACTGCTGAAGTGAATCCCCCAGTTGTCCCCTCTTAATGTGCTTTGGTTTGGTTTCCAGGGAGGTTTGGGGGAGTTTCAGCAACATCCTTTCTGGAGAGGCTACACTGGAAGTTGTTGTCTTGTTGTGTAGCAATTGTACTCTGAACCTCAAAGAGGACACAGTCATCTGACCTGATGGTTTGTCCCATGGATGGCTTCACGCTATGTGTGCACTGGGCTGGCCAGCCCAGAGAATTGGGTTATATTTGTTGGAAAGTAGCACTCCTGACCTGTAACCCAGTGAAGAAGCACTACTTGCTTCCATATATTGCCTCTACTGTATTGTTCTATATTACTTGCTAATACAGCCATAGCTTTACACTAGTAGGTTGCCAATACATTTTGAAAGCACCTAAAGGAAGCCCAAAGTGGAAACTTCAGCCTTGTTGACTTTCAGTGGGATCCAGATGCTCTTCATACATTTCGTTATCTTCCTTCCCAAACAATAAAAAATGTACATACCTTTATTACGCATCTGAATAGGAAAACTGTGGCAGAGGTGAGGAATATGTAAAGAGACTTTTATTCACATTAACATGCAGCAACCACAAGATGAATCTCAATAGCTAGTTAGTGGTGCAAAGCAACTTGCTCAGCAATATGCACCATGAAGTGAAAGGAGAATCTAAAAAACCATTTCACTTCAATGGAAATTTAGCCAGGACATAAGAATTAATGCTGAAGTTAACAACCCTAATCTTAGGAGGAATGTTGCAGAAATTTTAATAACCATCAAGAGCATTCTGGGTTTCTATCTCACTCAGGAGAGAAACCAGTGCCATAACAATAATCCATTGATCTTGAGGGGATCCAACTGAGGGACCCCATTGACCTTGCCTAAATCTAGCTCACTTTATATATAAAAGTTCAGAGAACACCAAGCCAGGTGGCTCACGGAAACAGATGGGTGTATTTACATGTATATTGTGTATTCTTCCAAAGAAAATGCAAGTTTAGTCCAGACAAGATGCAAAGTTACAGAATCTGTTATGCATTTCAGATATATTCAGGGAAGAACAAAAACCATATGGGCAGAAACCTGAACTTACTAGGGAAAAAAGGCAAAAGTCCCTTTGACTTAAATGAAACCAGAATTTAAATAAACTTCTTAGTGACTTCCGCTCTTATTTAGGAAACACTTATTTGCCCAATCTTAAAGACACTGGCTTTTAAAACAGAACTCCCTTTGACTTTTTTGGCATTGGGGTTTGGCCATACAGTTTTGCTAATTTGGGTGATTCCCATTATAACTCACTGAGCTATTCCTTTGAACCTCACCTGTCTGTCTCTATTAGACATAATTGGCAACTATACAATAAACAGGATGCATAAAAGCTGATACTTGAATTCAGCAGTCCATAATTAGATTAAGCTACATCCTACTCTGAAAAAAACCTGATTATGTAGCAGCCTGCAATCTTCCTGAAATTTCTGTGTGGGCTGTACTACTTACCCTCAGCATATAAAATACAGTAGCATCTGAGCATATAAAGCCTGCCACCTGTAGCTGCCTGGGAAGTGTTTTACGTTTTCTTTTCCTTTTTCTTTTACCCCTTCCCTTTCTCCTTCTTTCTCCTTTTGCTTCCCCTTTTTTCTTTCTTTCACTTTCTTTTTCTTTCTCTTTCATCTTAAAGCCATATTACTATAATGGCAGATTGACAAGAAGCAGGCATAATTTCATACTGTAGTTGTCATTGAAAGTAAAACATTTTGACTGTACATTGTCATGCTATTCTAATATGTTAAAGTATACCTTTTATATAAGCAAAATGTGAAAAAATAGGCTGTGTACATTTTTAAACCTCAAAATTATTGTTGAAACTCTAAAGAAACACTGTTGAAACCACAGTGGAAGTAGTGGTCTTTTATACCTTGAATAAAGAATTATATATTTCTCATTTTGATCTTGCTGCTTGACCACAGACTGTAGAATTTAGAAGCAGAAGCTAAAATGAAATGAGGGAGTAAACTAGGTGGAGAAAAAGGGGAGGAGAAAGAGATTGAGCCTTCATGTTCATAACACTAACAGTTTGTGAATCTGCAGTATTTTCGTTATTCCTGCTAATTTTTTTAGTCCTATCTGGCAAATGCATAATACTTAATCCTCCTTATTTGGTCCTTACATCAATGCTCCTTCTTAAATGATGTTTATCTGCTTTGGGTTTTCTTATTCATTTCCAGAGCTAAATCACATCACAGAGCTCGGATCACCTCCCCTCTCAATTGCTGCAGCCTCCTCTTCCCTTGACAAAAGCAGTCTTGCCCCAGCACAATGGTGAAGATCTCTCTCTGGATCTGTTGCATTGACCACACAGTCCCTCTCTTTTATTCCCTCCACTTGCTTTCTCTTCTGTGTATCAAATGTAAGCTGCTTGTCTTCACTTCCAAGGATTTTTATGGCCTATTCCCACTGCCATCTCTCATTGTGACAGACAGAACTACCACATAGGTGGAAAAACTGCCAAACAGCTGGTTTCAATTAACGACCTATCCTTTTAAGAGCTAGTGGGAGCAAGGGGAGATCTAAGTGCTGTATAATTAGACGCAGCTCATCCTGAGAAGGCCTCCTATGGCAAAGAAGGATGCACATTAAAGGCATACCAAAGGGAAAACAGCTTAGGGAAAGGAGGAAGGAAGAAAGGTAACATCTTGGAGAAAGGAAAGGGGAAAGGGGAAAAGAAAGGAAAGGAAAAGAAAGGAACTGGAAGTAATGGGGAAAAGAAAGGAAAGGAAAGGAAAGGAACTGGAAGTAACTGAAGACCAAACAATCCTGCAACTGAGAGCAACGTAGTACAGCAGAGACACAGGTGAAAGTGCTTGAGAACTGTTTGCCACAGCTCTCCTTCCATTGCATGTCTGAGCCTGTGATTGAATGGACTTGACCTGGGTGTGACACTTCTGGGGAGAGCACTACATGTGCCTGATGGGCAGTCTGTCTGAATACCTACTGCATATGGGCAGGTCAAATACAGTTACATCGACTTTATGTAGTGGACAGGTACCTCTATGGGACCCAAAGTATGAGCAAATCCATTTCCAGGGATCACAGAATCTGAGCACCTGCTCTGAGTGCACACTGCTAACTTCCAGAGCATTTAGTGTAGGATGAAGTGTGCTTCTGATTGTCTGTGCTCAGGAGTACCTGCCTTTAAATATCTGAAAACTTCTATTTCTTTTGACTTGACAACCTGTGTAAAAAAAATTGTAAGTGTGCTTACAGACAATCCTTGATTGCACTGTTTATCCTTACGAAGGCCACAAAAGCTTAGTTTAGTCAAACTATGTTAACAAGTGTCTCTTTTAGTAGAATATAATAGTCATTTTGGATTTATGGCTTAACACCTTGCCCTTTCACTCTTTGCAAGGATTCTCAAGGATGCCTGTAATCAAAGATCTTTCTCTGTAAGTCCTTGTAATAAATCTTTCATCCCACTTGGTAGATGTTTCATTCACTTGCACCTTGTGTTCAGTATTTAATTATCTTTTGTTGTTAAAGGACATGAATAAAGACAAAAGCAGAAAGCAGGACTCACTGCATCCTTCCATTGTGAAAGTCTTTTTGTACTGGGTTGGCTAAAGTCATTCAAACTCTTCTACCATTTCTTGCATGTTTTTAGTACAGGATGATATTAGCTACTTTGTTTTTTGATAAGGGGAAGGAAAAGTGTTTACATAAAGGCTCCTTTTCTGGGCTGGACTCAAAAGTTTAGCAAATTAATCTGTGTTACTTACTACAAGGATGAATTTTTCCATTGAACTTGGCACTTGCACATTCTTTAGCTAGCCACTTTGAAGCCTTCAGACACCATCAGGCTGCAGGGTTCCTCTGCCCCTCTGCTGTATTCCCAAACCTGAAATAAATTTTTATGATGGTCATTTTAGCAGCTGGGGAGACATCCTTTACTTTTCTCTTTCATGTGCAGAGTGGAATTTAGGACTACATAGGCTGGCTTGCCTTCCTGGCTTGCTTGCCTGCTGCTTGCCTTCCTGTGAAGAAATGTCTGAAAGTCAGACAGGTGATTTTAATCCAGATCCCTGATTGCATTATTTTAACCTTATAAAGATGCCTTAAAGTCTCTGCTCAGTTGAGGATACTGTAGAGCATGTGGGCTTTTGTGTGAAGTCCCAGCTGCCCAGGCACCTTTGATTATTCTTCTAAGAGACAGTTTCCACAGTCCCTGCTCACTGTTAGACAAACATGTATGTTTGCATCAAACTGACTTTGATATATGTGATTTTTCAGGACTGGGTCAAGTAGGGGAGTACAGATAAACAAAGTTTTCCAACGCAATTCTCTTCATCTAGTATTTAAAATCTTCTTAAAAATACTTTTTCTCAATTGAAAGGCTTTAACTTTCAGACTCATTTAAAAATTGTCATGTGTATTTCATGTAGAAAACTAACAATAACTAGTACTATAAAAGTCATGTGGCTTTATTTTAAAACATTGCTTTAATGTCTAGAACTCTCTTACTATGAAAAAAAATGCCATGTGTAAAAAATATAAGCCTGTTCATCTATCACTATCCCTAATATGCTATCAAGGATGTCTCTTTAACCTTAATTGTTCTTCACTGAAGCATTAAATTTCCTGTTCTCTTTTCTCTCACTGCTTCTGTCTTTGCTGGAAAACTGAGTTCTTTTTAACATTGAAATTGTCTGAAATGTAACTGTGAAGTGGATGATTATAAAGTTTTTAAGTGTGGATGGAAAGTCAATATATTTTGCCTGAGAGTAGTGTGCTCTGTTTTTAATTTTTCCAAAGAGAATTTTTTAGCAGCTTTATCAAACATTGACAAACTGTTATATTTATTATTTATATAATGGCTTTAATGAATGAAACATAGATCATACTTAATCATGATGTCAAAAAATGACAAGAACTGAAAAACTCAAATATGGTGAATTACTTGACCTTTTGTAATTAGAGAAGGAAGCACAACACAGGTGTCTTCCTGTAGTTAGCAATAATACTCCTGAGAAAATATCTACATTGCAAGTTGCAATGTGTTTCTACTCAAAAACAGTTCAAGTAAAGTGGAAACACAACTTCACAGCACAGTCCTTATTCAGAATATAGTTTGGTGTTTATAATCACTAGCATACCAAGCAATGGGCCATATTGTGTTTGATGCTGGTACAGACAATATAATTGGCCTCTGTAGAGTTTAGCTAACAGGAAAGAGAAGAACTAAATGCACAGCTTAAGACACATTGCCTGTCAGGTTAGAGTATCAATGATTACGTTTGTTAGGATCAAAGTGAAAACCATCAGAAAATGAAAGACCAGAAATATCACTGACTGCTTAAAAAAGAGCGGCTATCAATAATTAGTAGGGCTGTTTTCCTTTTGCCCTTTCTTAGCTCAGTTTTCTTACTCTTTTCTGCAACCATCAAGAAGCTGTGAACTTCCCATTAGCCTCAAATGATCTTTCTTTTGGATGATTTTTGCTTCACAATTCATGCATTATGGCTTAGCTACCTAAACACAACATTGTTTTTGGTAAGTAAGATGCCTATTTTTTACACGGGATTTTAAAGTAAAAATAGTATTTTGGATATCTGTCTGTAGTTTGACTTACAGTTTTTTCAGAGATGCTACATGCCTCTGATTCCACCTTTTCTCTCTGAATGCATCAGGTTTCAGACTTCAGCTGTTGACTGTTTCAGAAAGGAGCCCTGCATCTCAAAGTGGCCATTTGTAGATTGTCCCAGGCTCCTTTCTACCTAAAAATGCTGCTGGTAGATGAGACAATACCTCCTTTTTTGACCTACGAACCTGCAGCCCAAAGACAAGAGTCAACAAATGGGAGAGAAGCAGTTCTGGTGGTTCAGTCTCTGTGCTCTGGTCTTGCTGGTGGAACACAGGGCAAAACAGTGAAGATGGGAAAAAAACAGTCCACCAAGTGTTGAGTCTGCCCCTGCTGCTGCTGCTCATAAGGCTTCCACATGAACACTATTGGATTCAAAGAAGTGCAAAAGAAAGGAGCTTATTTCTCCTGTTTGCTTGGTAAGAAAAGGCATAAGTAGCCTGTCAAACATCCCCTTGCTCCTTCTGGAGTTGCACAGACTTTAATCATTCACAAATTCTCCCAGGACACTTCCCCACCCCTTCTTAAGGCTTCTTAAATGCCTTGAAAGTCTTGTCATGAGCAGTGTAGAAAATGGGACAGAGATTAGATTAAATGTTTCCATCTGGAGGAAACGTAGCTGTAAATTAGTGGACTCAAATAAAGTAGTTAAATGCACATAAAAATAAAGTTCTCCCAAAACACAGGGCTGCTAATGACATGACATTTTGTTATGTGCTCATAGACAGACTTTAACCAGTGTCAGTGATGAAGGCAGGCATTTGGCTTTGCTGGAAAGTGTGAAGTACCTGCTTGTAGAAGATATCACTTACCAAAGGGGAGCACTTCTTTTCAATGTATAATTGCTGTTATCGATTTCAAAGCTTTGGGGTATTAAGTAGCTGACATTTCATATTTGACTTATGTGTGACATATGAGTTACTGTGTTTACATAACCTGCATGGTTTAGAAAAAGATACTGAAGTGTTAGACTCATAGTGCTGCCCTAAAAAACTGGTGGGTTGGATTGTTTTGTTGTTTGGTTTTCTTTATTTAGTTCACAAAACAACGCATATACACAAAATAACACTGAAAGGGTTTGCTTGAACTGGGAAGCTGGGATCAGGACAAATCCCTGAAGAATGTCTAATTACTTAATAGGTTATGAATATAACTGGCGAAATACTGCTTGATAAAACAATTTTACTAGAAAACACTACTCCATAGAACCAAATCAGTCACAGAGGAGACAGATTGTCATATTTTTACAGTATATTCATACAAATAAATAGAAGTTATTTGTGCTGCACATCCAACATTTACAAATAACAATGTCAGGATTTCTATAACTAAATTAACTCTACTATTGAAATTAAAACTGTAAATATATACATATGTACATGCATAGAAAGGAAAAACCAAAAAACACCCAGGAGAGAGAACAGTCAAAATGTAAAGAAAATATTATACTATAGGAGATTAACGTAAAAAAACATGAAGATGCTTTTGTCTGTTGAGTGAGCTGAAGTGACTCACTGAGGGGTCAGACAATTTTCTGACCCTGCAGACTGGAAAGTGTGAAAGCAGGAAGGCTTTCTTCTGGTAACAATGAACTTTTAGGTCTGCTCGGTTATCTGCAGTTGTGCCACCCCACATTCCTGTATGGAACGTGACTGCAAGAGAGGTCCCTTCATATGTGCTTTCGCTTCCTATACATCCTGGTCTGGAAAGCAGAGTTTTGACCCATCATGTCCATTAACATGGTCATTTTTTTGTGCTTGAATAAGTGTTACAAGCTGAAGCCTTCTGTGCTTAAACAAAATGTATGTAATTGACCTGCAGAGGATGTTCAGAGAGGAATTTTCAATTATGTGACAAATGTTGCTCGTATTCTTTTAACTTCTGGTCTTCTGTTGTCACTGTTGTCATTTCAGAAGAAGGCACCTCACTGATGATATGTTTTCAAGGCTTAGGGCAGATCTAGCTCACCTCTGCTGGGAGGGAGAGGGCCAGCTCCCCTCCTTGTCCCTGGCTGCCTGCCCGTATGTATCTGTGTGTCAGCCTGAGCTGGTTCAGGCACTCGTCAGGGCCCATCAGAGCAGATTGAACTCACCAGTCTGGCAGAAAAGGTGGGTTAAAAAAAAAAAAAAAAAAAAAAAGACCTGTCTGAAAGTGGGTCTGGGAAAAGTAGGCAAGGGAGGAGGGAGTGAAGTCTTCCCTTGTGGCAGGAAGGCACCCTTAGATGGGGTCAACTACACCTGAAACAATCCCCTGCTGGGTCCATGACATGGCTAGACTGATGTGGCAGTTTGAAGCAACAGACAGAGATTGTCCCACTCCCTACCCCATGCTGTTACTAGGTCCTGTTCTATGGGGTTTTTTTGGCTGTTCTGATGCTCACCTGACTCTTGAAGGCTGCTTCAGCTTATTAGCTAGCAGAAAGCTCTTTCGTTTCTTTCTATATGCTGGAATACTTTCTGTCTGGTGTAGTGAATTGTATGGGCTCAGTGAGGCTTTGGGTGAATGCTGTAGACAGTGAAGGAAGGAGAGGGACTGTTAGCTGTCTCATGGTACTTCATCAAAACAGTGATTATGAATCTAGCAAAGCGAGGTGGGAAACAGAAGGACAACTAGCAAATGTAATCAGTTTTATGATATGGTAGGTGATTGTTTTAGGTGTGTGTGTGTGATTTTGGGGGCCACTGTTCACTTCATGTTATCTCTTAGTGATTACTGATAGTTCTTCGTTTTGTATTTCCAGTCTTACGCAGTAGGCAAGGCGTTATGTCTCATTGTCTTTTACTCAGCTAAGGGTTCATTAATTTTCAACTACCTGATAATAATGATAATCATGTAAAATTTAGCAGAGATTTTGTGCCTTATTCATTGCTTGAGCATGATTTGACAAGTTGTGAAGTGGGAGTCAAGCACTGGTGGGGCTGAGAAATCCTAGGACAACAGCAGAGAACCAAAGAAACTTCACAAGCAGCCTGTTAAAATCTTAGAATGTGAGTATGTGAAATCAACTGGCATATTCAGATGCATTCCTATGGCATTTATCTCTAAGATAGGAGGCAATTTGCTGTTCTGAATTTAGGGGAGGGTGTGTGTGCTAAAGAGATGCAGGGTTGGTCCATCTTAGTTTGGCAGCAGGAGGAGGGTTGGGATCCTGCTCACTTGAACGTTCCTTGCATAGGAAGCCAGTCCACCCCAAGTGAGATGGAGGGCGTATCCATCTAAAGCTCTTTCAAAAAATTTACTCCACTCCTCTGATGGTACTAGAAACTGATGAATTTAGAAAACTGGCTTACAAGGACTTAAGTGGTAGGGGAAATCAAATGTTAGGACTGGAACATATTGCATTTAAATCTGTATAGATTTCTTGTGAGAAATGAATATTTCTATGGCACTCTTCCTCTTGATTTGTTTCCAGATTTCTTTGCACACTTAACAGAAGAACTAATAAATAATCATTGTGAAGTTTCAGAGACATAACAGGCTTTTTGGAAGCTCTCATAGGAATCACTTCTACACTGAAATAGAGACTTCGCACCTTCTTTTCCCCTTACCCTTTGTAAAGTAGAATTATTTTAATACAGGAATTTAAGAAAAATCCTAAATGACTGGAAAAATCAGAGAAGGACATGGTCAGTTAGACCGTTCTACAATTAACAACCATTTTTTGAACAGGGCTAAGCACTGGTGATGACACTTCTACTGATGTAATTTCCACTAACAGCTGGGTTCTTAATAAAAACATAATCCCAAATAAAATTCCTCTTCATGTCTGACATTGCCTTCTTGTGTAGATTTAGCTTGTGCTTATTTTCTTATGAACAGAGGGAAGATTGCTATGATGATTTTTTCTTGTATTTCCAAAGCAAGTGGAGGCTAGGTTCAGTTCTGCTTCTTTTGCCAGAACTGGTGGATATACAAGAAAATATTTTAAAATCCACCCAGGCCACTTACAACCTTAATGTCCACTGACTTTTGATGGTTGTGTCTGTATTTCAGGTGAGTGCACACTACTATCCTATCTCCTAGATTGTCTGGTGTCAGGGACCTCTTGGAGTACTGCTTGACTCTTCTCCAAGAAAGTGCAGCGAATGGGAATACAGAGAGTGGGCAGTGGGAGATAGTTTGTTACCAGGTTTCAGTTCAATGGGCAAATGAGATATAGTTACAGTGCAGATTCAGACAGTATAACATATATGCCTGGTGTCCTTATTTATGTTTCCTTGAGGGTCTGCTATTAATCCTAAAATATCCTCTTTTCTGATATTAGTTTAAACTTTAGGGTGAAGTGGAAGCTGCAATTCTGAGTTCCATCCAGGTTGATGAGAGCAGAAGAAAATGTGCTGCAACTGCAGAGATTTTTTTATTGTTCACTCTCAGCTATTAACCGCTCAGCTCCATACCATGCCCTTGCGCAGAGCAATGGCATTGACAGCAAGCTATTAGCTCTCAGCACCTTGGGCACAAGGGGAAGGAGAGAAAAATATAGAAAAGCATTTTCAACAGACCAGGATATAACAGCAATCAGACCTTCTATGTGTATACAGATATTCACTGGAAATCCTGTGTTTCACTTGAATTGTGAGCGTAGACCATGCACAAACATGAAGAAAATCTCCTGATAAAAAGGTTGAGAATGGTATATATGACATTTTGGAAAAAGTAATAGAAAAATAACACTTGCAAAAAGATTTAATTGAGGTTTCACATTATGATTTCTCTGATGGCAAACCTAGTTTAAGAAGGTTCTCGCCCCTTCTGTTTGCAGCTGTTTTCCCCTCTTCAGTCCCTCATAAGTCACTGTCTCCTTTGTTGTCCCAATGCAACTGTTTATACAATTTTCTTTTCTATGAAAAGTATGAGTCATGTTATCTAAAGCTCATACTCTCTCCAGTTTTTGATCCTGAATCCTTTTTCACTGATCTTGTTTACAGCAAACCCCAACAACGAAGTGAATCCCACGCGGAAGGATTTGTTTGCTTGTTACTGCTCAAGCTAGCTAAACTGTCTGCTAAACCAATGAACTTGCTGTTTTTTTCCCACTTCTGCACTTGTAGAGACCAAATAACTGTTTCTGAGAGCTGAACCAGCAAGAAAAAAAAACCTCCCAACAACCACCTCCAAACACATCCTTCCCTGCTGGTTTGGGGTCCTCAGCTGGCTCATTGCAGGAGCAGTGTAGCTGCGAGGGAAGAGATGGGGGTCAGGGGGTGGGCTGGGAGGGGACATCTGTCCCCTTGTGCTTGATCAGTTTAACTATAAGGTGAGGCAGTTCCCACAGGGAGCAGTCATGTGTGGCAGGTCAGTGAGAACTACCTTGAGATGGGTAAGTTGAGGAATGGACGGGCAAAGTTTGTTGCTCGAAAACAGTCCTGTGAGATATACCTTTGGTGTAAATTTAAAATGGAGTAATGGTGTGGGAATCATGTGCTGTTGACTTGTTTCTGTTGGGTTAAGGTTGTCTCTAGCTGATTCCTTTATGTGCAGCAATTGAAAATCCCTGATACAGAGTCAGGAAAAAGTCTTCATTAGATCTTTATTTATGTCTTTATTTGGAAGGGATATTTTTTTTTCCCTTTCATCATGTCAAAAGCTGTACTAACAGCGATCAGTATTATATTGCTCCCTAAGAGCCCGATTTTGCTACCGTAATTTACACAAATAATTTTAACTTGTTTAACAAGTCCCAGTGGGAATATCTTCTTAGGAGCTACATGGGCAGATAAGTAGCACATTCAGGGATTATGTTCTAAACTCAATGGAAAACTACCCCTTTTGGGGCACTTGCCTTCTTGTAAGGTCATGGTGCACATTTTTATGTCGTATATTAGTACAAATCTTTCATTGACTTTATTTTCCAATGTAGTTCAGTGGTAAATACTTTTGTGTTAAAAACATTTTGTCATACAAGTTGTTGTGACTGTTGCCAAGCTTTTTTTCACTCTTTTTTTTCTTTTCCATAGTGTAAAGAAGAAAAAAGAAATGGTTTATAAGAACACAGTTAATAATGTTCATATGGTTAACTTTCTCATCTGACATATAGGTGGAGTCAATATCTATTTTAAGCAGATGGAGGAGATGGAAACAGGTGTAATTTTTTTAGATGCTCATAAACTGTAGCTGTTTAAAGAAGGAGGCACAGTTGGAACCCACATAGTTTTACTTTTAGTGGTTTTACCCTGGGAGACTTTTAGTTGCTTGGATTAGCACCACAGAGCTAATTGACTAGTTCTGTCATGTTACTGTCAAAAGTGTTTATGCTTGATTTCTTAAAATGAAGATATTTGTTTGAATTTTACTATTTTGGAATGGTCGTTATCAAACAGAGCCTTCTTCTGAAGGTTGCTGCATGAATTCTCTTGCCAGAGAAACAGAGGATCTGTTCGGTTATTGTTACCATATTTCCACTAATTAAAAGTGTGCTCAGTTTGTCTTTCTGCATGTGTGATCAGCTGAGTTCTGTCTCCCAGGCCTTGCTAAAAATTCCAGATAAACACCATTAATAACATACATATGCATTTACAAACAATACATACATCAATTAGTTTTCTTTGTTTTTATTAGCGTCTTGATGGCTGTGGAGTAGACAATCCTTCATGCTCCCTTCCAGCTCTTCCTATTATACCAGCGTTCGTAAATAAATAGAGCTCTATTGCCCAGTGGTCTGTCTGTGGTTAACTCTCTCATTCCTTTTAAGCAATGCCTTTTACAAACTGTGGAAGGTATTTTTGCTAAAGGGGAGTTAAGGCAAAACAGAGTCTAGCTCTGAAAACAAGTTAGATGTCCTTTTGTGCTTCTCACATAGTCAGGCCCGTGTCATTTTGAAAATACCATAGATCCGTTAACTGTCTTTGCTAATCACCATTCCCTTCCCTCATGATGGTGCTTAAATAGAGAGGGCTTCTAATGGACCTATTCTTTCAGCATAGAAACAAATGTACAAGGTCACCTATCTTTCTACTATCCTGTAGATAATATACTCTTAAACAGAGGTGTGATCCAAATTAGATTCCGTGATTTTTGCACACAAAGGGAACTGACTTATTACACTGCATCAGAAATTATATTCTCCAGCATTTGATTTTATTGTACTCCAGAGCCCCCTTTTTGTTTGGAGAATAATGTAGGGAAGAGATGGCTCTGTCATAAGGAGAATTATTTTGTGTCAAACTGCAGACTGAATAGTTGAAATTTTCCAGTTTTGTGTGTTCTTTTTACTTCCTAGCTATCCAACTTTTCTGAACATCCCTTTTACTTTATATTTGTAAATCAAATGAGGCTTTCAGTTTAAACCTCATATACTCTCACTCTACCAAAGGTCTTACCTTTATTTATTTTTAGGACACATGACAACATTTTGTCAATCTCTTAAGAATCTTTTAAGATGTAGCTAATCTAGCTAAACTGACATTTAATCAATTTCTGTATTTACATTCTCACCTTAACTGTAATGCTTGAAAACACTTCACAGAGAAAAACTAGCATATATATTTAACTGTAAAACAATAGACTAGATATAAAACCTCATTGATGAGATAACAAATTGACTTATTCCAATAAACAGTAAATGAGTCAAAAGATTTCAGCTGTTGTGGAACTGAATGAGAACAGAGAAGAGGAACGTATAAAATGACTAAGTATCTAAGAAGACTTCATAAAGAGGGTTCACATCCTAGCTGAAGGAAGATGCAAACATATGTTGTGAATAAATGACTCAGCATGACTGTACCAGTGTTAAAGACCTAAAAGCCTCATTATCAATTTTTTCCAAGGATTGCTTTTCTTTGAGGAATTTTCAAGTATACTGATTCCAGAACAGCTTTATGCTTTCCAAGACATGATCTTTGCTGTAAAATTGTGTGTATGGGAAGCTCATGTATCAGAGCTGCTGTTGTATTCCCATATTCTTTTCTCTAGGAAGAAATAGGGGATTGTTTTTGTTGAATAAACAATTTCTAAGTTTGATCAATGCAGATGTTTCTACTTGCTCTTGGTGGAGACTGTTTTTGTAGGACTAGGTACTGATATTCCTAAATAGCCAATAGAAAACATCTTCCATAACCTCTCTGTGGACCTTTTGTGGGCACTCTGTTTCCACGAGTCCCCACGTGCTAGTTGAAAATAAAGCCTAAACTGTAGAATGGTGGAAGAACGTAAGACCATAGCCATAGTCATCACTGAAAGGTGATTTTTTTTTTTCTTCTTTACCGAATCTTTAATAGATGGCCAGAGTCAGATGCCTTCTTACTAATGTGTTAAAATATACAGTAAATTATATCCCTAGTACATCCCTTTTTTTGTCAATATTTAACTATTAAATATTCTTTACAATACTCATCTTTATTTCGTCTTTGTGGAGTGGATAGGTAGATTCTTTTGAACTAGACTATTGAATGGTAAACAGATCACATCAGAAAGGGTTTCATAATAAACAAATAACTTAGATGAACAAACTACCACAACCCCTAAAAAGATGCTTAGGGGAAAGGTTAGCGTCTGAAATACAGCCAGAGCTGTTTGTTGCCCCCCGAATTATGGATACGCGTGCAGTAGTGTATAGGAATGTGTGTAATGCCTATTTATCCTCCAAGACAGCCTTGTTGAAACCCTTGGCATGCGTTGCACTGCCTGTTTGTTGTGCTGAGTGCCCGCAGGCACAGTAATGCTCTGCTGCTTCTGCCGGCATGAGCAGTCACCGGTGGGTTTCTGCAGCCTCTCTGCAACGTTACCAGCCCATAGACATAGCTTCAGCCAAACCATTTCAGGCAGACACGCTGGGGAAAAGATTTTAGTCAAGTAACTGATCATTTTGTGGACCTCAGCTCCTTAGGGCTCAGGAGAGGCTTTTTGGTAACCGAATGGCCCTAATAACCTCATGGAGCATGAGGCATTTGATAGATTTTGCCACACTTCTACTTTTACCATTTGGGAAACAAATGTCCATTTGGAATTTATCATGCAGCATATTATCAAGCAATAGAAATCCTCAGCTGCCTGTGGCGTTCTCATAGCTGCAAAATCTACAGATGGTTGACTTTTGAAATGATTTCTGAATAGGTTCACACGCTTCGGGTAACAATGTAGTTTTACTGAAGTTTAAAACCTCCTTATAGCACAATGCCAACTAAAATACTAGCAGGCTGCCAAGCTTTTCCCTGACCTTTACATGCTTGATGGATTATTACTCTTAAACCTGTAAAAGCCATACGTTAAAATATTAATTCTATTAATTTACTGTATGACTTAATGCATTATTCGTGATTTTTATTGATCCCATGGAAAAACAAAATCTCTTCAGTAAGCTCTGCAGGCCTTGCTGGACAGTTGTCACTGCTCCTCATTCTGTAGTCATGCCATTTCAGTGCAAGACCACTCTAAATATCTGTAAGCTGCTTCCCAGGATGAAGCAGTATGATTTCTAAGACTGAGCTGCATCGTTCGTATTGAATTACCTGGGAAATTTCAAAGACTTTAGGTAGTCAATCACTTAGCCTTTTGGGACTGGTGAATTGAAAGACTGTCAAGACCACACATGCTGTTTCCTTATGTTTTTGGTTGCTTGGCTATTATAGGGAGTTTACCCTTGGGCCAGTAGGACAGATTTGCCCAGATGACATTCTGTCACTAGCAACAAAGCCCACTGTATCCCCATGAGCATTAGAAATAATTGATGAGGAAGTTTGACTTTCATCACCTGCTCAGTGTGTGAGCTGGCTCTACTTTTGTTTTGAAGCTTCACAATATATTCTCCAAATCAGATTGGGTTCTCCTTGGGCATGAAATGGAGTGTGATAAAAAAAAAGCAACAGGTTGAGTTTTTTAAATGATCATGTAAATAAGAATAAACCCCCCAGGATCTCAAATTCATGAAACACCATGTAACATAGCAAAAACCTTAAGCGCACAAACCTGTTTCTGACTGTATGCAGTACACAGATGCTAATAATGTATTACTGTGGGTTTCAAGATTGTCAGCTTTTGCTTTCATTTGTCAAACCATTCTGTCATTTGAAGGGACTGGCCTCAAGTGTGCTGTGGGCACTTTTGTTTTTACGGGTTACGATCTACCAATTGTGATTTTTTAAATGATCTGTCAGGGGACCCTTAGCCATTAGATGGTAACTGTTTGTTGCTGGTTAGACAAATGAAAATATTCATCTGATGACCCTTTTCTCCTTTCATGTGCAGGAGACAATTGGGGATACCAATGACGATGTTATCAAGAATAGGAAAACTTGTGACAGAATCCTCTCAAATTTTCATTGTTGCCTCTCAGCAGTTTAACAACTGGCACTGTGTGCTGACAGATGTAGTGTCTCATTAGTGAATCACTTGGAGAAAAAGAATTCAGGAATTTTGCAACTGTTATCTGAACATAAACTTAAGCTATATTTTTCTCCTTTTATGAAATTTGGAAGACAATTTTTTTAGTGATCACACCATACTTCTTTGTTTTTTGACTCATGATCTGACTATGAAAGTTGAAAATTTGAAGTGATGTAATTTTTGAAGGGATTTTTTCATATTATTAAAGAAAAATGTAGAAGTTATTATTTCATAGAATCATAGAATGGTGAGAGTTGGAAGGGACCTTAAAGATCATCGAGCTCCAATTCCCCTGCCACGGGCAGGGACACCTCCCACTAGAGCAGGTTGCTCAAAGCCCCATCCAGTCTGGCCTTGAACACTTCCAGGGATGGGGCATCCACAATTTCTCTGGGCAACCTGTTCCAGTGTCTCACCACCCCCACAGTAAAGAATGTCTTTCTAGTATCTAATCTAAATCTCCCCTCTTCCAGTTTAAAACCATTACCCCCTGTCCTGTCACTACACTTCCTGACAAAGAGTGCCTCTCTGGCTCTCCTGTAGGCTCCCTTCAGATACTGGAAGGGAAATATTTATAGGAAATAACAAGGTTTAGAAGAATATACACTTCTGTGAGTGCCTCCAAGGGAAATATTTAATTTCTTGCTTGTTTGTCACTATGAAAAATGTCAGGGGAAAAATTGCATTGATATGTAGATGAGGAGCTACAATCTAACCCTGTATGAAAGCTTAGGTAGACGTAAAATGAGTATGTTGGTAGAAAGGGCACAACAATTTTTGCTCCCTAGCTTGGACAATTTAAAACTAATGCAGGTCTCAGCTGGTTCAGAGAACACTCTCATTGACTGAACAGCAGGGAACCAAGCTTGTAGTTTTGCATATTATTCTACTGCTGCGTTCAACAAGTCTTGTCATTAATTGGAATAAAAAATATGTCCTGTACTCTAGGAGAAGAACGAGTCTTTTTTTTTCACAGTGTCTGCTTTCTCTGAACACAGCAATGAATATAGCTCCATCTTCAAAAGTGATCTGATGTGTTTGAGAAGATCATATAATATCCTTCACCTTTTTAAACATGTTTTTGATACTGACTATGAAAGTTTGCTTGTGAATTAGGTAGACGTGGATTAGTAAGGACCGTTTATGGTTTTGGTCCCTTTTCAAGAACTTTAAAAGTCCCTGGGAATACAAAAACCATGACAGATTGCCTGAAAGTTTGCAGTAAACACTGGTTTGAAAAGCTTGTAACAATCTCCATCTGTTCACTGCACACTTGAAAAGGCTCACAGAGCCTATGCGGTAATACAAAGATACCTGTGACGGCAGATCTTTTCTTGGGAGGATTGTTTAATTTCACTTGTGCTGTTTGGGGACAAGAAATTTCCTAAATACTTATTAAAAGGCTTTTTGTTTTGTTTTCAGTGAAGACAGTCATTCAAGTGGTTTTCATTCCAAGGTCTTTTTTACACTGATATGTATCATTACTTATCTCTTCTCAAAAGCTCAGCAATAAGAAAATAAGGAATCCTCAAGCATTGTTTCTTTTTGAAGAATCAGCTTTTTGAACTAGTTTCTGGCAGAAGTGATTCACATAAGCTTGTGATCCTATAAATACACGCAAACTGGACTTCAGTCATAGTGCTGTGTACAGGGCAATGCTTGCAAATTTAAGTCTTGGGAGCATCAGGACCTTATTTACTAAATTGAAATAATAGTTCACAAAAATCAAAAGGATTTTCAAATCATTGACTGAGAATTTATATTGATCTGACTAGTCATTGTTAACCTGGATGTTGTCTGCCTTGTACAATTTTTTTCCATCTTGTGTTTTGTAGTAAGTTTTTAGAGGGATAGACCTTAACAAAGTTTGTTTTGTGAAACATCTATTTCATTTACTGGATAAATGACAAAAAAATAGAATGATACCATGCTTCTTTATAAAGTTGCTTTCCTTCATAATTCATTTCTTAAAATTTTCTGTGGAATATATTCAGACATATATTCACATAAATGCAACTACTTAGGAATAATGTAAAATAAAATACCATTGTTTACATAATGATAGAAATGTTAGACACACTAGAAATGACCTCTATATTAGCATTAGAGTTACATGTCATGTTAAAACATTCAGATAACATATATTGTAGCAACACAAATGGTAGTCTTCTGATATCTTACATTTCTGATAGCCAAATGACTTTCCATTTGATATAAAGAAAAAATTTTCCTTTTTTCCTGTGACCCTACACATGCTGTCCTGCAATAAAAATGTCTGGTTTTCAGCAGGGAGAAACTTCAATTAGTGTTAAAATGCAACAGGCTATTCAGTTTACAAATGGTAAACTGCTGGCTATATCAGCAGCAGTTTGATTTTTGTGTGACAGTAACTATATTCTGTTATTTCATAGAAGACAAAATCCTACAAAATAAATGTACAAAATCAGCACCAGGAAATTTCTCATTCTCACGTATCCACCTAAAAGCTGAGGGTTTTGTATGTAGGGGAGTTATGACATTATGCACAAACTCCATTAAATCAATGCTGATGAACTTGTTCACTTTATCATATATTATAGGATGTATCTATCATTTAGTGATGCTTAAGTCCCTTCCTTGAGTTTTGGGGCCTGCCTGACTTGGAAATTGTGAATGCTGAAAGACTGCACTCAACTGTCCTCCTAAGAAGATGTCGGCCAGCTGCAGGCATAGCTTCTAAGTCACTTAGTTGCTTAGATGGCTTCTCCTATCACTTTAGGTATCTAGATGTTATGTGTCTAAATGTGAGTAAGTCATGGTGGGCTTAGAGAGAAATAGATCAAATGAACCATTCTGAAAAGGGATCTCAGATGACTGTTTCAGAATAAGATGGATTTCCTTCATTACTAAATGAGGTATCTGCTCATTCACTGTCTTTAGAAGGAGCCTGAGGTGACTGGGTTAGCTTCAGCTTTCTAACGAATCTCACCTGTTTGGTGAGACAGTTTTGATATACAGTTGCGGTAATGTATTATACAAAAAGTACTACCATTTCAGGAAAATTATTTTATAAATATTTTGGTATTCAGCATTCATATATGTGGAAACACTTGTTTTAGTGTTTCTTTGCATATATCATTAGTATATTTTATTTGACAATGGTTTTCTGATACAGGTGCTAAGGGTTAATTTTAAGAATTATTCTATCTCACATAGCTCCTACCTTGCCACATTTTTAAAATACTATTGTTCAGAGGAGAAATTCTGTTTGTTCATTCAAGCAATAGGTAGCTGCTTCTTCGAGAAGTATTTGAGAGCCTGGAAGAGAATAGTGCTTGAGCAGTGTGTAATTCCAGCAAAGCCACAAGATCTGCTACTTGAAAATATTTTGCTGACCTCGCCGCATCTTCTCTTTGAGCCTTAGTATTCATTTAAGTGGTGTTTCCTTAAGTTTATGAAAAGCTTCTGCAAAGTGGTTTTGTGGCAGCTGTTTGACAGAAAGGGGGAAGATTTCCTTCCCTGTAGAGTCAATCAGGCTGTTGCTGTCTCAAAAATTTAGAACAAGGTTTCATTCTGAATGGTAACAGTAAAACTATCATCTCCTGGTTTTCGATTTTTAAAGAAAGATAAAAAGACATTGCTGTGACAATTTAAGAAATTCCTTTAGGATGGGTTAGGCAAACATCATCTTTAGATGAGACATGCATAACTAATTCTACATTTTTGTATCAGAATGGATTAGCTGACTTTTTGAGGTCCTGCTTAGTCCTACGGGTCTGCTTAGTCCTACGGGTCTATGAGAACTCGGTTTCTATTAGGCTACAGTTTAAACAGCCATAACCCGGTGTTTTCATCATGGCTACTTGACTTCCTCACAGACATTCAAAATTACTTGATTGTTTATTATGTACAACTCTAGAAATTCTATACTGTGGTGTTTTGACTCCTTAAAAATTTCTGACCTAGCCCGATGGCCTATGGTGTTGGGAGCATTCATTAAACCTTTGGCAGGCAAAGACGTATCACGGGCACAGACAGAGGGTCCCTGTGTGGTCCCAGGTGGAAGCCAGGCTTGCTCTGTTTCTGTTTTCCTCTCTAATAACCTTGCTTGAAGTAGCTGTAAAACAAAATAGTGGTGACACTGGAATTCAGTAGAGTGATGGGCTTAGATGTATTAAATGAGGCTTAAGTCTCCACTCTGTGGGCACTGAGGAATGTAATGGGATTAAAAAAATGGCATAAGTACATAAGTACATAAACTTCAGAAGCAAGGAAGGAAAGTGGAAATGTATTGTTTTGCTAAAATAAAGTTACATGTATAATATGCACAAAGTATTCTTTAACATAACTTTTCTTAGAAGTATTTCCTCTTTAATTCTGATCTCACAATTCCCTTCCAAAACCCAAAATGCTTGTAATGGAACTTACATGTTAAGAAAGGTCTAAAATCATTAAAAGTACATATAATAAACACTGGGTAAAAATGAATTCAGAATATGTGAAGCTCCTTAGGTGTGGAAAAATCTGAAGTTAGAATCCATTCATGTACAGGAACTATACAACAAATGCAGAATGGGGAACATTAGTCCCTTGCTACACTACACATCATTACAGATGATCCATAACCTTTATGTCACAACAGCACACATGTAAGACAAATATTTGTCAGTGAGAATGAAAGACTGCAGAAGTCGATGAAGTATTTTAGCTCAGCTTAGATTTTTTTTTTCATTAGTGAGGGAGGAAAAACTATTCCAGACAAGCTGTTCTTGAAAGATATTTGATATTGCTGTAACATCAGCCAGATACGCTAATGTAATGCTCTGTAACAACTCAAGCCTTTTTTTCTACAGATGATTGCCTAGAATGGTTTATTTAAACTTGAAACCTGAAGTGAGTTCTGGCTCCATAGACATTATCAGTATCTTAGTGCCCTACATGCACCATGTAGTCAGAGATTGCTAAGATTATTAAGCACCTAATTCATCCCTTGGGTTAGAATGATTAATTTGCCTCCTAAAATGTGCTAGCCTGGAATCTTAAAAATATATGTTCACCCCTTTATGTATTCTTAGTGGCCACATGCGTTGAATTCTTGCTCTGCATAAAATTAAGTTCCTCTGATTTCATTGTTTTGAATAACTGATACTTTATTCTTAGCTCTTATTTCATCCAGCATTGCATGTGCCTCTTTTTTTTTTCCCCATCAATCCTGACAAATTAAATAAAAAAAAAAAGAAGGAAAAAACACAAAGCCATTTGGTGTCTTCTTGAGTGAAATAGTAATTTTTTTTTTGGCCTAAACTGAGACTGCCCTAAGCAATCTGCTTTTATTATTGGAAATATCAAATAACTCTATAAAAATAAAAAAAATCAGGCCCTTTGTTAATCCATATTTAAATTACAAGTATATTCTACCTCCCATATTTTATAGACATCCAACATTTTGCCAACAGTGTGCTGGATCCTTTCTCATCTATAAAACAGATGCCATTTTCCTTTTTATTACAGGAGATGCTTATTTTGGACCTGACTTTTTTTTTTTAATAAGCTCCACCCCTCCAAATTGCTTAAGGCTTTACTCAAGAGATTCTCTTCCTATGAATAAATGTTTTCGTATTTAAAATTTGTATAGGCATTTCTACATTATTTACAATCCCAGTAAGAGTTGACTCAGTCTAATAAATGCAACTACATTTCCCTTATTTTTCGTTAGTCCAGAAAAAATGATGGAAATATTCCATTACTTTCAAATATCTTATTAAACCATTTAAATTAACTCTTTTTTTTTCAGTAGTTTTTTATTATTTTTTAGCCTCTGAATTGGTGAAGATGGAGAAAAAGAAAAATAGTGCTGTGTAAAATTTAAATGAAGTTCAGACTAAAAAATTTGTTCTGAAGAGCACTTGACCCAAAAGCATAATTACTTATATTGTGCGTGCATTGAAAAGAAAACAGAAGGAGACCCCCACTAAGACATCCAGCTAATTACTGTTATAGAAGTCCAGACACTTCCCATAAATCTGAATGTCATAACATTACAATAGAGGTAGCAGACAGGAGTTTGAAAAGTATTTTTTTGCTTGTATTGCTAGGACAGAATTTCCAAATTGGCAGTAATGCTTCCTACCACAGTAATGTCACTGTGAAAAATAAGACTTGATCATGTTCTAACACAACTATGTCACTCAGAAAAGAGAGTGAACAGCTGTTGTGTTCAGTGAGTTTATTACAAAAGCATTATTTATTTTCCCCCGAGTTTCACAGGGAGAATAAAGCAGGTGACACAAATGAAATGTTTGATCTTAGGCTTAACCTTATCTAACACTGAAAAATTCCTAGAAGAGAAAGAAATATATAGTTATAAACAGAAGCCACTTTAGCACCAGCAGTGTTCTCATTGTTCATTTAATGTCAGAGCGTTTTAGTAGAACGAGGTTGCAGCTTTCACGTTCTTGAAGTACCTTCAGGTTTCTAATTCTCTCAGATGTTATTAATTATTGCTTATAGAGACTATGCCCAAATGTTTACCTTTAGTATTAGTCCATCTACTTGTTACCCCTCCTGCCCTTCTCAGCCCATGTAGCCAGCAACTGGAAAACCGCTTAATAACTTGCAGTTTTAGGCAATAGGTCTGTGAAGAATAAGCTGAAATTTTTATTTCACATTAATGAGCAGAAAGAATTGCAGACCTCTTGACATTCAAGTAGCAACAGCACTTCAACTCCAACTTCTTAGCCTGTTATTGAATGAGGATGTGAATGATAATGTGATTATTTGCATGATTTCCAATTTGATAAAATTTCATTACCAAATCTGCCTAAGAGTAATGAAGGTGTTGCATATATTATAGTAGTATAAAGTATAAATCATGTGCATATATCACAGTATATACACTACACATAGGTGTTGTTTAACTACCATACTTAAAAAACTAAGTTCATCCAACCATTTTGGGTGTGATTTGGAAAGGAATTTGAAGATTTTAATGAGAATTCAGAGAGCACGTCTCTACCCATTTATTTACTGTTGTAATAAGGAAGTCCAGACCTCTATGGATTATTTCAAAATGCAGAGTTAACAAGGATGTTCATACTGATGCCAGCATCAATGTCTGGGAAGTTTAAGTTACCATTAACATGTAGGTTCGTTAAAAATATAATTTGCTATGGTGAATACAGTGAAGATATCTAAACACTGTTATATATATATAAATATATATATAAAAAACAATGGCTATGCTGTGTTTTTTGTAATAAAATCCAGCCCAGAAAATAAAGTGCAACTTTCATGTTAATTTTTAATTTAAAAAACTTTTTATATTAAAATAAAATTAGCATACAAATGATATGGGACAAGAACGGGGGAAAAAAGTTCTAAAGAAAGTTAATACATTGCAAGACTCTTCTGGAGATTCTATCCATTTATGCTAATCCTGATTTGAGAGACTGGTATGCCACTTTTGAAGAACAATTTTCAGTAGTTCCATGGTTTTTTTCCTGATATTGGACCTACCAATCTCATTTTGGACCTTAGGCAAGACTTCTCAGAAGAGAAAGACTTCAATGTGTGAGCTGAAACAAGGGCAACAGTAACCAAATCACTCTGTAATAAAATTTGCCTCATTGCTTTTAAGAACTAGCAGATGGTTTCAACTTTATCTCCCATTGGAGACAAGCTGATTGAATTCACTCCTTGTTTAATGGCTGCTATTTGTGCAAATGAAGATAAAGGAACTAAGCTAAAGACTGGCTATTCCTACCTAGCCAAGTAACAGAGAAGGTTCTGCATGTGTGACCAACAGTCTCATTTGTAAAAGCTGCTTCTTACACACCGTGATGACTGGCAATAGGTGATGCCTTGTCAGAATATGCAAGTAGGAGCATACAGTGGTTTCCTACATCACCTATTACAGTCATATTCAGCCATATATGTGTCTGATGAAAAGAAAATATTTAACAATAAATTTACCAAGCTCTCTTGGTCCCTAGCTCTGATACAGGCACCTAAGAGACTGATGAAATATATAATTCAAACAGGAATTAGTGTCTGACACAATCTTATGGATGTGAATCTTACTACAGAAACCAAATTTACTGCGGCTATAGTGTGCATCAGGGTTGGTTAAGTTGACTGGATGCCAGCAGGAATTCACAGGGGAACTGCCCATCATGGACTGCACTCTGTTATTTGAAATACAGAGAGACAAGGTTTGAAAAGTTTTCGGTGATCTGTCGCTGGAGTATTTGTACTGGGAAGTAGATGCTGCAGGTTTCTTCTCCTCTTGTTACCAACAACCTATTCATAGCATGCCAACTTAGTTGTCAGTTGTCAGACCTACATATAGTCTAACCAAGGAGAATATTTTTGTTTGAGGCCGACCCAAGACACTTTGGTGGTTTATAAGTGCAAAATCATCACTGAAAACACTTTGCTGAGAGATTGCAGCTTACCTGGAAAGTAAAGAGCCCAGCTTCAGCCCCTGCCTGACCAGCATGATGGGTGGTCAGTGCAGGGCTGGGATCTGCAGAGCCTCCCTGGCTGCTGGACAACTTCCCGGTTGATGACCGCAGAATTAGGCCTCAATGCTCTTTCCACTGGGAATTTTACAAGTCTTTTCATTTTCATTTTGAGTTGGAACAAGATATCAGAGTGGCTGTGTGAAACTGGACTCTGGTCTGTAGCGGGGGAGACCGCCTAGAGTTTTTGGGGACCTCAATTCTTCTCACAGACAGTAGTTCTACTAGCATGACAAGAAGGGGACTATCTCCACAAAGATCCTAGAATTCCTTGTTCTGGGACTTGCCCACAACATAACTCTAGTGGTACAGTAAAGACAAGACACAAGGTCACAACAGCATTATGATTCAGGTGCAATAGCAGAGAATTGACACACAGAGAAAAACTTCCATTTATACAACTGATCACACAGAAGCACACAGTATGTTGGTAGAAAGGACAAAGAGAGAGAAGACAGTTTTAATTACTTACGTTTTATAAATGTCTATGTCTGTGCTCCCATGCATAAAAGCAATTAGTTCTCCTAAGTAAACCCAATTCAGATAGACAACAGCATGGCCAAATGAAATAAGAACATATTTTTAATTGTTATTTGTACAGTACTCTCACTGTGTGAAGCACTGCGTGGCACAGCACCTTTCATCCCAATGCCTTCAAGACCTATACAACATCTGGGTAATGGAAATGCCTAAAATCATCCTGCTATTTTACATTGGTGGAAATACGAATATGAACCACAGTTAAACACAAACAAGGTTACGCAGTTAGTCTTGCCAGAGGTCTGGACTTGATTCAGACATTTTGGAATTCAAATCAGATATCCACAAAAGGGTGAAGACTGGACTGGTGAAGGTTCTGGTTGCCCAGGACTGCAGGACACACACTGTATCAAGAGGTTCCAGGATTAATGGTTGTCTGTGTCATGATATGTCCGGAAAGCCTATGCACAGTATAGCTATGGTTAAGTCTGGGCTCCATGTCTCCTTATTTTGCAACAATTATGTCTCAGAGAGTTTGTTCCAGGTTAGAAGTTAGGGACACTCAATGTGTATCTGTCTACATGGGCATTAGCTCTGCCTTTTCTTCTGGGAAAAGAGAATATTAGTCAAGCTATGGGGTTGTGCTCACACAGCTGTGAGACTCATGGGCAGGAGCTGGCTCCCATGCCATCAGTCTCCAGAAGCACAGTCCAGATAAATTTGTGTCCATTGTTAATCTTAATGAAGAAATTTCTTTGTAGTCAATGAAATTGTTGTGTCCTTTGTAAGTGTGATGCTACATTTCATTTTTAATTGCTGGTGCCCTAACACCTCATTATGAAAATGAATTCTTACAAGCATACATGCATTAAAAGGCAGATAAAAATGATGTAGGAAGAAATCAGGAATATGCAAAAAGTGGCGTATTCACAGGAGAGTGCTGCTAAAATATGTTTTTAAAGAGAGGGAATTGTCAGTTGGGCGGGTATTTAATGTTTTTCCCTCAAGCGGAAGCCAATGTAGGACATACAACATTCAGAATGTCTTCAGGTGCTTTCAAAGCAGTGTCATTCTTTAAAGGAGCAAAGAATAGGGAGGGACACTGGGAAACACAAAGCCGATCAAAGGTGGAATAATGAAAGAAGAAATGTTTGAAAAACAGTAAAATGTTCACTAGCTGCAAAGAGGTTGAACAACTGCCAAACTGATCCAAGGAAAGGAATCTAATCCCATTGATCTTTTGCTTCATCAGGGGAAAATGCTGGACAAGAGGAAATATTTTCTGCATAGTAGAACATGGTAAGCACTTCAATAAGAGCTCTGCTCCAGGCTACCTGCTGAATGGTGACCTACTGAAATTATTTAGACTAAGAATCATGACAAGAATTTCACACTTTGTCTGTCTAGGAAAACAGCTTTATCACGCACAGGATCTAAAATGTGTTGAAGTATTTGGTTTTTGTACATGGTCTTATTTTTTTTCAAGATTTATATGTTTTTCTCCAACACACGTTATTTTTGGAAATATGAATCAGTGTTTGTGCTCTTGACAGAAAATGTCCTTACTTTTACCTGTTTGTATCCTTTCTTCTTAGATGAATTTATGTGACAAAATAATTCAGATTAACTTTTTCTGCTGTTGGCATATATGTGTAAATTCTAACAAAAAAGAGTGTGGTTTTTATTTTTTGTCATACCATCAGAAAGATGCTGGGCTAATGAAGCTAAGCAGATATTCAACAGTGTGATATATATTGTAACAATATAGATAATCCAATGCTGCCTCTGATAAGGGGAGGAGATTATGTTTTTGCATTGCTATGCTTTAAAGATTCTGTAGGGTCTCTAACATACCCACCAGGGTTGTTCCTATGTATGCTGAAAAGTTAATGCTAAAAAATTTGAGTATGCTTAAAAGCACAACACCTCAGTGGGCAAGGGTGTCCAAAGCAAAAGCATCTCAGCATCCACTGGCAAAAGCCTGTGGCTGGCAGTATTTGGGCAAAATTGGCATGTCCATAAGAAGACTGGAAAACAGAGGATTGTGGATGGCTAGAGGATTTATGCATGTCGGGTTTTTTTCAGCGCACCATAATTTAGCAGCCTTTTGGGACAATAGGAGGAAAGATGCAGAAACCATGTTAAAGATTTCTATAAAGAGTTCTGTTTCTCTCAAACCACTAAACACAAAAATTAAACATGCTGTGCATTGTGCTTTATTGCCTAGAACACAAGGCCACCATGGGATTTCATAAGGATTTAAGCTATAAAATTCACTAGAAATATAATAGGTATATGTAGAAATTACTTTAAAATTGTGCAGATTTTAATAGATAATTATATCTTCTGCATACATTTTTAATAGGTCTGTAGTACCCTATAGCAAGCACATAAATTTCATTGAAATTGAACAAGTCCAAAATCTGATAGAAATAATGAGTTAATGTTTTTCCCTGAAGAACTACATATATGGAAATGGTAAGTCACTTCAGCAGGCTGCTATACTGGTCTTGATCCCAGCTTTGAAAAATAGCCATTCAGGATAAGTGTAGATTGCAGGAAAAGCGAATGCTTATAGCTTAAGAAAGCATGGAACTCATCACCCAGAATGGAGTGCACTATGATGGACATACCATGGAGGAGTGGAGGAGGGATGTGGGGAACATTGTATATGCTGGTGAGAGGAATATCATGAAATGAGGAGTTACTCTAGCATCTTTAGGAGAGGGAACTTGAGAAGAAAGGACACTTTCTTACATAGGTAACTCAGAGGGAGAAAGATCAAATGCAATCATAATCTTAATTCACAAATGGCTCATTAAAGATTATTAAAGCCTTTTTATTCACCTCATATTTTCTACTTTAGGATTCCAGAGAGCTAGAAAAGTTGGACTTATCATTACCTTAACACATTCAAGAAGTTAAGGTGAAATTGTGTGGAGATGACTGAAGTCACAGCAATTGTAATGACTTGATTGTACCCTTTTCTTCCACTCTCAAGAGACCAAGCTACCCCTCATAAAGTGAGGAAGATGTGATAGACCCTTGAGAGAGTTATTTTAGGAATGAGGGTAGAGCGGTTATAGGGTACATCTGCATTAGCATTTTAGTTTGGATCAGGCTAGTCTGCTTCTGAATGACTTTAGTCATTCCCACAATCTGTGCTCTTTCACATGATAACCACTTTTGGAGCGTTTCATGTGAACACCTTCTGCGTGAGACTAAATCAAAAGATGGTCTCCAGAATCTCTCCTAATGCATTCGAAATGCTAGTTGTTGTCAGTCAACGGGTCCAGAGAAGAGCCTGTTGGAATAAAGGCCCTGAAAACACATGAAGTGTGACCACTGATTCTCAGAAATAAATGTTTTGCTTCACAGACCAATTTCTACTGTGATGCTCTTGTCAATGAAGATGTTGCCAAAGAGTAACTTAAAGGGAGAAAGAACTGTAGAGCTCTTTCTACTCTGTAAAGAAGGTATTTTTTTATTTTGATGGAAGAATAAATTGTGCAAACTGAAGTTCCTCAACTGGAAAGAGAAAATGAACCTGTGGAAAAGTGTGGGTTAAGTACTGAAGAAAAATGTGTAGACCTGCTTGCATGAAAAAATTCTCACAAGCCAATGCTGCTGTATTAATTGCCTATATAGCACTGGCACACACTTTATTACTGCACATAAAAATAATGTGTGAAGCCAAATTACAATTTTCAGAATCTCATTTGATAATCAGTTGAAAATAATTCTTACTGGCCTTGCAGATTTCATTTTAGGAAGGTGGTTTTTGTGTGTACATTCCCTCCCTCCAGAGTGAGTTGTTTACTAAAGCTTGTAAATGGATTCAATTGCAACATATATTTTCATAATATGCATCTTGAAAAGTGTGAGTGTTAAACATAGGCTTGATCTAGCAATCTTTTACTCTGAAAATGTATTCCACAGAGCATTGAAGTGCTGTAGTAAAAAGCTATCTTATAAAATAAACAACAAAATTGAAATTTTGGCTTAAACTACTTTTTCAAGAAATAAGTTACCCTAAGGTTGATGTTTGAACTAGCTGCTATTATTTGTTGTGTGTAGCAGTCATTTCCTTATTGAAAGTCTAAATTTATTTAAGCTAAAGTTGGGGGTTGAATTTCTTGGTACAGTTACATATACCATTAAAAAAGAGATTCATTGTTATTATTTAAATTTTACAATTTGGTGCTTCGTATACAGCACGTAAAAGAGAATATTACATGTCATTTCATTTTGAATAACACTGAATGTCTTAGCTCTGTGCAGCTCTGCCTAGAAATGAAATGAAAATGGTTTCTTTTACAATGTCTAATCCTGTCCTAAACATCCATTTTAGTTTTAAAGAAAAGTTTGAAATATCTCTCTGATAATTAAAGCATTGTCTTTAGCACAGGTGAATACTTTGATTCTGCATTTCTTTATTATCTCCCTTCCAGCTAAGCAGATACGTTTATGGGCCGATACAACCTTTTAGTCTGCCTAACTGAGATAAATGCCCACTGGTGGTGCAACATCACAAACATTAAGAAAGGCTTCTGTGCCAGCATTCCTCCAGTATGTTACTGTTCCAGTATTCTTTACATTTCAGCATGTGGCTTAATTAATTTTACTTGCTAAGGTCAAGGGAAAGTACACAAGAAAAATAATCTTGCACACATTAATTCAGAATTATAAAGCAACTTGCCTGATCAGGCATGCTTTATGTCACCATACTAAGAAATGTGGTTTTTGCCAAAAACACTTTGCGTGAGGAAATTGAGTATTTGGGGAAGGTAGAGTTTCTTATCAGTGATCAATTCATAGCAGAATTTCCATAATTCTTAAAATGTTTCTTGAACAATCTAGTTTAAGTATTTTGATATCAATTAGGTGTAGATACTAACTTTCAGATTTAACCTTGAACCAGCTAACAGGGGAAGATATATTATGCCATAGATGTAATATGGAGGCAGATGCTGTATGTTGGTAACCTGATACTACTAATTACGATTGATTTGTTGCTACTTTAACAAAAGGTGTTACTTCTTTCATTGGCGGCAGTCTCAAGCTAATAGCCAAGGTATTATCTGTAACCACAGATCTGTTTCTGATCTTGTAATATGACTTACTAGATCAGATGTTCATAATTTATGTTCTTTTTTCTGACAGAGGTTGTTATCGAACACTTCTGAAAAGTTGTAAATTTCTCATTAAATGCTCACAGTGCTGTTTTTCTTTGTGCTATCTGCATACCATGTGGTTTGGGAAAACATTATCTTTAAGCTGCATGTCATACTGACTTGCCCATTGCGTCAATCCCACTAGGCCAGCACATTGACCTGGTCAGTGTCCAGTGGCAGATATTCCAGAAAAAGGTGTAAAAAATCCGGAAGTGGACAACTTCCACAAAGGAAGACTCTTATCTCCCAGACAGCTAGTTGGTAACTGTTTTACTGGAGAAGCATGAAGATTTAGGCCCCCTATAAATTTTAGTCCTTTCAAATATAAAGACACATTTTGACAAACTGGGAATTGAAGTACTCGATTCCAGTTTTATTCTGGAAGATAAATTTATATTATCATTTGAAACACATTTATGAAAAATTGAAAATAATTATACTGTGTGCATTTGCTCTTATTAGCGGAGGAGAGGAGCTGAGTTTTTTAAAAATTACATTAGCTACATTATGAGTTTCTGAGAAATAACTTTCTGTGAAATGAAACAGTTGATAGGTGCATTACTGATAGGACATATATGGTAGTCCTTAGGAACAGAATTTTAAAAGAAAATCCTATCTTTTATAGGCAAAAGATGGAGAGAGTAATAAGGCTTGCACTGGTGTTACAACATTTTTGTCATTAGTTTGCTATTTTTCAGTTAGAGGTAGTTCAGAGAACTGTGATGCACCATTGCTTTACACAGCAGTTTACAAATTGTTTGAAGAATCACATCTCTTGTTGGAGTTCATGTTTGCTATCTAATTCAGGTCCATGAATCATCATCTCAGGGTTATCTGCTTTCCTGGGGTCTATCTTTCATTGTACTTTTCCTTTCTACTTCTCTAAATCTCTTTGCGTGTATCATTTAACACCCTCTTCAAAAGTAGAACCCAATTACTGAAATTTTCATTCCACTTAAGCTTTCTAGGTCCAGAGCATATTCTTATTCTTCAACTAAGAAAGTAGCCAATAAATAATGTACATAATATATTACACGTATCTGTATAACCTGCAAACCCTTTAACCCTCCATTGCATATTTGCCCCCTTGTACATGGGGCTTTTGTCTTGCAAACACTGTAAAAATTATTAATTTCAAATATAGGATTAGTGCAACTGAAGGATAGTTTAGTATATTCCTTATGAGTCGTAGTATCAAAGGCCTAAATCCTTTGCTGGCTAATCTTGCGATTCAATTCAGAAGATGTTACAATCTTACATGAAGGTTCGTTGATTTATTGTTAGAGACTGACCTGTTGGAAGTTGATGGTCTGGTGGTGGTGGTTAAAATGACGAGGGAAGATCTACCCTGCCATTTTCACACAGAAAATTTGGATGTTTTAACTGACTAAAGTTTATCTCTGTGTCTAACTTTTCATCAGTAAATAACGGTCAGCCATCTGGCAGTGATAAATTTGGCTGGAGTGGATTCCATCTGCTAAAATATGATGTAAAAATATTCTGCTCTTCCATGGCGCTGGAAAGATATGACATCTGGGATTAGAGAAAATAAAGAAGCTTGAAATTGGAAGACATTGACAAAATTATTTCCCTTCTGAGGAACTGGAGAAGTGCCATTGCAGGGTAGGATTAAAGACAGGACTATAGCTGGGGTATGTGTGTTCACAGATAAGTTTTATCTAGAAGTTAACATTAACTCAGATGTTAAAACACTGATTTCAGCCTTCCCCTCTAACCTCTCTACCATCACCTGAAGTTATTAAGTAGATTTATGGCCAAGGGAATCACCTATCTGAGTACATAAAGATGTAGGTTTCTCATGGTGGAGATGGAATTTTGTGGTACCTGGCATCCAGCTGTTTACAGCTGTGCAGCCTGTGGTTTCCCAGTAGAGCTGGAAGAATAGGAAAGCCAGGAAACATGTGAGCAGGGAAAAACCAAGAGGCTTTTCACTGCTTTACCTACTGATTTTCACTGAATTTTTAGAGTTGGAAGGGACCATAGAGATCATCTAGTCCAACTCCCCTGCTAAAGCAGGATTGCCTAGAGCTTGTCAGAGCATGTTACTCAGGACTGCATCCAGGTGGGTCTTCAAAATCTCCAAGCTGAAGCAAGTTGTTTCTATTTTGATGGACCACTGCAAATATATTGTGATGGAGCCAAGGATCCTCTTTTTCAAGGCACTGAATTTACCTGAAGAATGAAGAGGTATGCTGTAGAGCTGCTGCTCCTGCTGAGTTCTTTCTCTGTCTTTTCAAACTTCTAAGATATGGTGTTTTATCATCAAAATTCAAGACTTTCTACATAGATAAGGTCTGTTCATGCTGTCTAATTTGTGTTTTCTAGTCCATAATTTGTTGATGCGAATGAAAAAGATAACAAAGATGTAACTCATCTATGCCTATCAATTCCCCAATAGCAATATAAAGTATAGCTCTGTTATGTGTTTTAGCATATTTTGCCTCTGCATTGTGTCAGTCTAGAAACCTGAAAGTGTTACATGCTTTCAGGTTACAGAGCAATTCTAAGGGATTTGGAGAAAAACTTCAAGTCTTCCACATGGGAGCAATTTCTCCAGGGAGCTCACATCCTTGTAGACATTGTTACCAAAATACACCTTTCAGTTTAATTTGAGGACTTCATTCTAAATTAAGAAAACATTTTTAAAGAATGACATATGGAAAACTCTGAGTATGATTTTTTTTTTTTTCCTGGGGCAAAGCAAGCTGCTTTCTAAATTATCATGTCCCAGAGAGGGAAGATGTGAAAATAAGGTTCTGCATTTGACCCTACCCTGAAGATTGGAATTGTAATGCATCCTGCAGAATTAGTCAGCAGACACCATGTTAATGTGAGATTCTTTTTATAAATGTAGACAGTGGCATGCCAACATATATTCCCCAATGACTGCTGTAATGTGAACCAGTAGGCATTTATTTTTAGAGCACTATGTACAAGAGTTAGTTTTCAAAAGTCAGCCCTCAGTAATCGGTTTAATAGTTAATAATAACTGACTACCATGTTGCAGCAGAGAAGCTATTACTCCCATTAGAATGTCTGTGAAGATGAAGAGTGAAAATTTTTCATTTGTGACCATAACCAAGAGAAAGGTTTAAACAACTTTTCTGATTCACTTTTAGCAGAAGGTTATTAAGCAAAAAGTTTGCGCAGATTGAAATTTTTTATTAGGTAAACCTTCTCCACTCTTCTTTTTTTGTTGTTGTAGGAGTGATATAGTTGCTTGATGAGTAGCCGGATTTCACATAAATGCATTAAATGCAGTTCAACAAGAAATTCTGAGCTTGAGAAACACTGGAAAATAATGTAGGATACAAGTTAATACAAAGAGACTTTGACTGCACATCCACTTCTGTGCGTATAATGACATATTGAAAAAAAATCTGAGTAATATTAAAATAATCAAAAGCAAACAGAATGAGTAGAATTTTAAGGCTGAGAGCACCCAGGAGAGGGATTTATCTGTAATTTCTTTACATTTCAATAAGGAGTACATGTGCTTAAATTAGGCAATTGCTTACTTGTTTTGCTGACTCAGAGCCTCAGTAAAAATACTGTTGTACAAAATTTTCAAAAACACTTTTAAAAGGGATGTATAAATTTGGTTTCACAGAATTTTTCCTTTTGTCTTTAAATATCTTTATGTCTTTATCTGTGCTGTAAGAATTCCTACTTTTTTTAAAATTTTTTTTTAAGCAGTATTGTATATGCATATATCTAAATATTGCCCTTGATTTCTTCTTCTAATTTAGGGTGTCTTCTCTTACTATTCCCAAGGCTTTTTTTTCAATTTATAAGTTCTTTGTGTTGAAGTTTTAATATATAAAAATCACTCTCAACTTACATGTGAGTACTTGTAAAATACTGATTCCTTGATTAACTCTCCAAATTACATGTACCCCAACACAGAACATTTATTTGAGTATGAGTAGACTCACAAAACAAGAAAAAAAGACAGAAGAAGATGTAAAAGTTTGCTTATTGTTAGAACAAGCACATAATTCTCTTTTTCTCCTAATTTGCTTTAAAGTGTTAAGCATGTACTTCAAGATTTACTGAATCGAAATGGATGGACTTAGTTGTACAGAATCTTTACTGAATTTGTGATCTGAAAAGGCAAAAATGATTAATACAGAGGACATCAACACTCTAGTGTAACCTGCTGATGCTCAGCAAGTAACGTTCATTTCTGAATTTAACAGTACAGCATGTTATTACCTACTTGTTTCCCTCACTTATTTTTGGTCTTCTTTGATGGCAACATTCCAGTCTATGATGCATAGTCTGATATAAATATCTGACTAATATAAAGACATTACTAGATACAGACCTTTGTATAACAGCAAGCAAATTGAAAACAAACCTAGTACCTCCACTCTCTTTCCAATATAGCTTCATTTCAAACAGTTACAATATTAGTACAATAAAAACCACATCAAATATTACTTCATCCTTGCCTGCCAGCAGCTTAAATTCCATTTAATTTCTTTTGTGTTAGCAGGTTGCATTTATAGAGAGCTTTTGGTTTCACTATTTGTCTCAATTTGCTGAAGTAGCTGAGTATGGTCCAAATGGGAAAATAAATCACAAAGAAAGCTTATTAGGAAATGTTTATATTGTTGAGTTAGAAAGCAGTAGGCAGTATTTGTTAGACCAGATAAACTGTATATTGCTGTCTTTTGGGGAAACTAAGAACCAAATAAAATCTTTACCTTGGACACTCAAGTTTTTCTCCAAAGGTTAAGCTGATACAGCAGTTACTTCTTTAATTATTTATGGATGAGACATGTGAAACGCCTGCCAAAGTTAGCAGAGGGAAAATAATGGCTAGTATTAAACATTTGACCTTGAAAGCAGCTCTGATTGAAAATAATTACCCTAAGTTTTAAAACCTTTATTTCCTGTTCTGGTGGCAATGTCCTTCTTAAGCTGTAATAAATTGCCCAATCATTTTAGCATCAGATTAACTTGACTCAAGTGTTTATTTCACATTAAGCTTCAGCATTACTGATGCACTATGTAAAAGTGATATTAATTATCTTTAGGGTTCTTTTTTTTTTTAAATCCAGATTTCTTTGGCAGTTTAAATTTTCATTGAATTTGCCCTCAGTGTTCCACTGAGGCCAGATGTCATTTCAACATATCAAAATCTTAAAATAAACTCTGAATTTTCTGCTGACCCCTGTGATGTTTTGGTATTGAACAGGTGCAAATGAATTCTCTTAGACTCCTTTGTTATGTCTATCTGTGTTGTCAATCTAGTTTACATTAACATCTGGAAAATGGATATGGGAAAATTATTGGTCTTGTTAATTATAATTAGCTGTCAGTCTTCTCAATGAGAAGTATTTTGGTCATTAAGTGAATAATATTGGCTCATGAATATTCCTTCATATAATAGACACTTAAAAATGAATTTTAAAATTCTTGCTTTCAAGCATAACAATGCCCCCATAACCACTGTTCTCCAATTTATGTGGGGTTTGTGGCAAACATTTTGCCTCAAGGATACCAGGTGTAACTCTGTAAGGTCCTTTGATTAATGTCTGTTTAGTAACATCACTGGTTGCTTTGGGCAAACTGCTCTATAAAAAGAAACCTTGCTGACATGGAAAAGAAAATTGCAACTCTGGTGTGCCATGAGATTTTAATTACAATAAACAACAATTAAACAGATTATTATAGCAGTACAATTATTACTCTAAAGTTGACATTGTGTCAGCATCTTATTTTCATTGGTTTTGTAATCAGTCTATGGAATTTGCCTTGAGACAGAATAGAAACTATTTTTAAAGTCAACAACACCAAATTTCAAGCTTATTTATTTTTGTAATGTCTTTTAATCACTGGAAAGATTTTCAGAGTTTTCTTTCCGTTTCTTATTTTTTTTGGTCAAAAAACCATCAAAAAATGTTTTGTAGCTAGCTATCTGGTTCATAGCGAGCTAAATCCTGTTGTCCTTATGCAGTAAGCTTCCCTCTGACTGAACTAACTGTGTCTGCTGTATTGTGTGTTCGAAATGCAACTATGCCTTGTAATAAAACAAATGAAAAGTATTTTTAAAAACTTCTGACATGGTCTAAGTGTTTCACAGTATATATCTGTCCTGTCTTTGTGGGTCAGAGATAACTAATAGAGACTGAATCTCTCAGTTTGAAGAAAATGCATCTTGTTCATAGCCCATATTTATCTTTAAATAGCACTGACAATAGCAAAAGGCATTTCTGGGGATTACAGCTGAAGATATAGTTGCTAAATTTGATCAAGACAGTTTTTTTGGACCTTTCTTTCTTCTGCCTATCCACTTCTTGCTTTAAAAAGGTAGAACTGGCAATATAATTCATGGAGAGGTTATAGCATTTCTAAATGAAAAATAGAACTTTAGTAGGATTTGAACTAAATGCCTTTGAATACAGACACATTTTCCACTCTCCTATATGTCACTTTGTGGTAATTGAGCAAATTTTATAGGGCTGAAATTAGTCACAAGAGAACTCTCTGTATTACTCTGTGAAAGAAATGGAAGCACAATTAGAGTTTTGAGAAAAAAGAAAAAAAAATTAATTAAGGAAAGAATATACCTGGGGACCAGTTTAGCTTCAATGTGATTCAGCTTTTGAGCTTACCTGCATGATGACTGCAGTGAGACTAAACTTGCAGACTGGCTTCCAAACCCTGCAGGCCAGATGGGATCAGCCTTTGGCAAAAAGACAAGGAAAAAAAGGAGTCTGCAAAGCTCCAACTGCGAACTGGCAGCTGCTGTAGGAGAATCTACCCAAGAGAGGGGTAGAGCATATAGATTTCCACACCTTTCCTAGAAAACTGCTGTTTGAAGAACACAGGAGGTGCTCATTTGGACACATTCCTTCTCACCAACGGAGGCAAACCAAGCCAAAGGCTGTTCTTCTGTCACATCTAGTACAGGGTCCACAGAGCTTGTCAAAATGGAGTTTCTTTAATTTTATTGTCTCCAGTGGAAGAATTCAGAATAAGGAGTTGCCTAAGCCTGGCCCTCAATACAGTAAGAGTGTGGTTGCCTAACAACTGAGATAATGAAGAGCATAAGGCTTTTTTCAGTGCTTTGGCTATGTTTGTAAGTTTATCTAAAAAGAAGACTATAAAACTGGTCCAGTCCTTGTATACATAATGAAACAGCAGCCACTGTAATTGCAGGCAAGAAACAAATGTACATACATATACTCATATTTCCATTGGTCATGTAATCCTCTGTGAAACGTCTGCCTCCAGGGCATCATTCAGCACTGCGGTTCTTCGCTTGCTTTTCTGGTATTCTGATATTACACAACTGGATCAAACGCTCTACTAATTGGGATGTGCACTTATGGGTGATTGTCAAAAGAGAAAAAGCTACTCATAGAGTAACAGGAGTTCTCTTGGGCATGCTGGCTTTATTCACATCATATACCTAATGCAGTATCCATCCCTGTCTTGTAGCCTTGCGTGGCTCCATGTCTGGGGTCAATGGGCAACTGAGGCATGGTTACTGTGAGCTCCTGTAAGCCTTTCCCTTCAAATACAAAGATTTGGCGTGTGTATGCACAGAAAGGATACTACTAACCTCCAATTTTTGAGCTCTCTCCCATAAGGTACATGTGAATTAGTAGTGGAGTGTACGTATGAACAATAGATTGTAAAAAGCTCCCATTAGTGCGAGGTAAGTAATTTTTGTTAGGTAATTATATAGTGAAGTTGGGTATTATACAGTGGGGCCTGATATTTTTCTATCTGTGCATATGGTTATAGACACATATGGATCTAGGACTCTATGTGTATCGTGAATTTATTTAAGGTGTGGTGGATACTTGTAAAACTTAATATTTTTTCTTTACATGAACTTCACGTAACCTAGTTAAAAACATGGTCAGCAATGTGACTGTGTTACCTGAGTTTTGAATATTTAAATGTAAGTAAAGGGTCATCATAATGAAGGTTTGGTGTGCTGACATAGTTATTCTCTGAAATTTACCCTTACCATGCCAAGAGTGGTGTCTAAAATTGGAATAATTAAAACCAGAAATTTTAAATCTATTTTAAACTTTATTAGATTACTGGATGACTAAGGGGCCATTATTTTTGTGTTTATTGCTGTAGAAATATATCCGGTTGAATTATCTGGTTGAATTTTTTCTTGGAAGTGGTTAATTTATTAAGTGCTTTCTGGCTACACTTTGGATTTTAAAAAAAAATGTATTTGAACATCACCCTACAGTTCACTTCTGCACACATGGTTTGTCTGCACGTACTGTCATCATTCTTTCATATCTACTATTTTTTGCTCGTGATGGAGAAAGTGATGCTTTAATTTCCACATCATTTCATTGTAGAGCTATAAAAGTTACCAAAGGAATCTCAGCAACCCATTTAATTTAATCAAAAACCAGAAAAAACAATTACAGTTCTGTATCAAGTCAACATTTTATCTTCTGAGATGTTATTTAATGTGGGGAAATCGGTTTTCTATTTTTCTGTGTATTAACCAGCACTACCATGTTGACCTTTGGTACCTGATTTCAGAATTTTTACATTAATGCTGGAAGGAGAAGTTGCAACTACAAATCCTTCCAAAGCATAGACGTCTTTTTTTTTCTTTCTTACCCAGGGCACTACAATTTTTCTGCTCATGAAATACTTCTGAATTATGTAAACTATTTTGTTTTCCTTGTGGCAAGAATAGGTATTATTACAGTGATTTGATTCTCCATTGTCCCTGTCCATTGTTCCGAGAAACTTCATTCTGGCTGCTCTTACTATTTCAGCTTGTCTGTAATTTAATTTTCTAGACTTCATTCTTGACACTTAAGGACATACTTACTTAATGACAATGTTGCTTCCCTTCAACATTGCTGTTGTGGGTGGAAGTTTTATGCCTGTGTGATGGGTGCATAGTGATAGACTTTTTATTGTTAATTTTTAGTTAAAAGCATTTTAACTTCAGAGATCAAGGAGACCTTGAAGGAAGAAAAAATGATTGTGCCCATGTTAAAAAGAAAAAAAAACAAAGAGTGCACTTTTGCTTTCTGATCTCCAGTGCTCTCAGTGTTTCAGATGCAATTTGACATATGTAGTCTTTGCATTCTTAGGTCCTTGAGATTTTTACGATAAGTATTGAAAATATGACATTGAATAGTGGTATTTATAGAAAACACGATGTCAGTCTTTTCCAAATATTAGTGCCTAATTACACTCAGGAACAATAGGATTAATTTGCTATTGTTTGGTTGCCAGTTGCCAGTGCTGACATCTCTGAAGGAAAACAAAACGAGCAAACTACCCAACATTAATCATGTAATGAAGTCATCAGATTTACATATGAGGGATATTTTCTCTTTCCCCCATTCATTTTCTGTAATGATCATTACTTCATGTTTCACTGTGTCTTGATTGCCTCCCTGTTACCTGCCCAAGAGCTGATCCAAGCAGCTGGGTTGGGCTGGCTCACAGGCCAGGGATGATTAACTGCAAAGTCCATTCCACTCAGTGGCCAATACCTTCTACACTGCCTGTAATCCAGGTTTCACTGAAAGACAGGCAGCAATAATCAACCTTTCACCTTGTGACCCTTCTGTGTTTTCACCCATGTTTTGTCCTAGAGGAGAACAGAGCAAAACATTTTACTCTCTGGAAGGTCTCCTGAAGGTTTTCCAGCTTTTGAAATGTGCATAATGAGCTCATGGTGCTGAGCAGGGGAGGCAGGACATGGGTATGTGGCTTTTCCCTCAGCTGGCTTTGTGCCTACATTCTCTCAGTTTGTTTGTAGGAGTCATAGAATCCCAGGATGATATGGGGTTGGAAGGGACCTCTGGAGATCATCTAGTCCAACCCCCTGCCAAAGCAAGTCCACCCAGAGCAGGTTGCACAGGAATGTGTCCAAGTAGGGTTTGAATGTCTCCAGAGAAGGAGACTCCACCACCTCTCTGGGCAGCCTCTTTCAGGGCTCTGCCACCCTCAAAGTGAAGAAGTTCCTCCTCGTGTTTAGATAGAATTTCCTATGTTCAAGTTTTGTTCAAGCACAAGTATTGTGCTGCTTCATGTAGGAAAGCAACAGTTGTTCTGTTAGTAACAGATTAGATTAGATTAGATTAGATTAAAAAAAAATCGACTAGCCTTTAACTTTTGTGTTGATTGATTCCCATATCTGCACACTGTGTTTGGGTAATTTTCATCTTTTCTCAGTTTCTCAGGAAACTTTTATATATAACATTTTCAACAGATAAGCTTGAACTAGTAGTGAAACATGCCAGCATGGTCTATGCAGATTTGTATGCATTTCCACTTTAAAACTTTGTTAAGATGATGACTGAAAACACTGAAAGAGCATCTAGAATTAGTTTTATACAGTGCTGTATATATATGTTAAGATGTAAATATACTGGAATAGGAAAAGCAAGAATAATTAATGAAAGATATTGCCAGTGCTCCCAAGAAACAGCCTTCATAAATAAATAAATGACTACAGAAATTACTACAGCTTTCAACTGGATTTCATCTTCAATCATTCAGAATAATCAAGCTTGTGAACTCTAGTCCATTAGTGATGGTATAGCAAAAGTTAACTGCAGTTACTCTAGGCTTCTAGGCAAAGCACAGACACAGAAGACAAGAAAAAAATGTACGTTGATGTATAGTGAAGTTTAGTTGTCATCTTAACTACTGATGTTTAATGTTCACTGATTTTCAAATGTGTATCTTTATTCAAACAGTATAGCATGGTGGTGTTTGGCTGTCTCTTCATTCATTACCACCATATGAAAAAAAAAGAAGATATATGTCATGTTATCATTGCTTAAGACACACAGCAAGCTAAAAGTTAATTGATGATTACTTGATGCCCAAATTATATAACTCGTCTCACAGTTTGCTTAAATGCACAAGCTTTCAGAGAACCTAAATTCCTGAAGCAAGAAGGGAACTGTAAGTTAAAGCTCACAATGTAAAAAATCAGGTCCTTGAGTGTTGACACTGCAGTCTAAAGCTAGGACATTGAAACACAACCAATTCTCTAAGTAATAGCACTCTTTAGTACATATGGTACCCTTCTACAAGCAAACTTTCTAAATTCAGTAACAACAACAAATCCACTTCTAAATCTGTTAATCAGATGTTAATGTAAGAATTTTCTTAAGATTTTTTTTATCACCATTATGCTAAAAAAAAGTTAGAGAAAGTTGATTTAAATGAATATTAACATCTCCAATTTGTTACTTCAGTCTCACTGTATGAACACACAAGCTTTTCTCTACCATCCCCTTAGGACATTGCATCTTGCTAAAGTCAACATTTATGGAGCAGATTGATATGACTTCTGACCTTTAGACTCAGAGCTGTATCTGAATCCTGGCTGGAAATTAATGAGTATACCACTCTGCTGTGCTGTAAGATCTGTTCCTATAATGATAATTATAATGGCACTGTTATGTTATTACAGTTGAGGTGCTGTCACCAATTCCATTATTGAAACAGAGATTTTAAGGGTTTGATAATTCAGCTATAAAAACAGTATTTATGTTGTGGTGGTGTAATCAAGGGTGAATTAAAGAAAGTGAAGACTAACTGTTTCTACTGAGCACTGTTGGACTAGGACACAGTCTGCCTAATTTAGCAATCTTTTTTCTTGGGCTCCTTATGAAGCCCTCCATGAAATTAAGTATATGCTTCCATGCATGGTGCTGTGTTGGGGCTCTGCAGGCCTTCTGAAGGTCGTTCTGTCTCCATATGGTTTCCTGTCCAGAATAACCCTCTGAAGACCTTCCATAGCGCCTACACTTTCCTTCTGACTACAGGGGTAACGTACGAAGCATGGTCAGGTGTGGGGAGTGAGGAATTGTGGAGACACACTGCTGAGCGAGAGCAGTAATGCGAAGGAAGCCTTGACTGTAAATGATGTCCTTATATGGTAATGTGAAATAGATAGCAAGCTAACAAAATATATAACAATACCAAAACAAATAACAATGACTAATTAGCATAGGCTTGTGAACACTTATATGTAGCCAATTGCATTGCTCACAACGGCGCATGGACAGGCCCCCACAACCTATCTGTGTAGAGAGCACAGCGCGTGATCAAAAGAGAGAAACTATATATGCTGTAAAAATAAAACATTAAACGTCTTCGCTTCACCACTTGGTGAAGTCCGTGCCCTTTGTTGCCACACCCAGGGGTACAGCTACCTTCAAGACGTCAGAACACTTTGGTTACTTAGAGCTTATGTATTGACTAAGAGCATTTTCATCTGAAAGAATTCAGTTGTTTATTTAGACTTGTATCAGCGGACCTTCTCCTGTTTTTGGGAGGTGGGATTGATCTTCTCTAGTTTTAGCTGTCTGAAAGTTAGTCATTAAATCTAAGCCAGTCATTTAAACTCCTCCTGTAGTCAATGGAAGTCTGTTGGTTTTGGTCATCTTAGACACCTATTTTCAGATGGGAATGAATGTTCTCCAGAGGTGTCTTTTTTCTTCCAGTAATTAAAAGGACAGTAATAATAACTTTAAAAATTGTACATGACTATCCTAAGTTCAGACATCTAACCTATAGACCCATACATTAGGGCAAATGATTCATCTCTTGTGCTATGAATACGGAGTTAGAAGACTCATCAGAGTCATAAGTTTGGGAGGTTTAGTTTTCACCACCGAAGAACATTACAACACTTTCACATGTATATGCAGAAATTAAACAAAAAATTTTTGTGCCAGACAAGAACTTACACGGTGCTAGCCCATGTGCAGTAACATCTCTGTGCAAAGGGACAGAGATTTGTGAGGTCTGCATATATGTATGCACCAGCACAGACATGTGACTACCTGAACATATATCTGGGGAGGCTTGGATAAATATTTTGATACTTTGGACTGCATTTTCTCATTTGGGATGATAAAGTTGTAATGCAACTTTCATGTGAATCAACACTCTGCTGTTTCATAAGTGTGAAGATAATTATCAAATATTCAAGTCATGTCTGAGTTTCTGATAGTCCATGATGTATTGTTATTCCTCTTCATTAATATTTATTATTACATTATTATTTATTAATTATTTATTTTGCTCCTTACTTATTGTTACTGGTGGTTGTTGATTGTTATTATTTGATTACTTGATTGCAATCATTAAAGGAACTCCTATGAGATATAGGGTCTGCATGGGGCTAAGAACATTGTGCAAAAGGTGAACAGCACATGTGAAATGCACTAGCCAAGGCCTTCACATTCTTTCTTTTATTCCACTCTCAGGACACTGAGGTGACTGATTTAATGACAGAGGAGGTATTTTAGCTTATTCCCCTTGCTAAATGGAATGCCACTGCCAACAGTTTTGAGATAATTCTGGCACAAAATGGTTGCATTTTTTGTGACTTCTTTTCCCCCATACCAAACTTATGTTTGCAGATTTTTTGAACAGCAGGGATGAAAAAGACATTATCCTTTCTGAATACTAACCCTATGGAAATTCACTTCTAGCTAAAATTCTTTACCCCACTAAGAGTCTGCATTCTGCCTAAACATAGTAAAGCACACGGACAGTGAGAGGCAACATTTCCCCCCCATGTCTACTCAAACTAAGCAGTAATTTATTTTCAGTCCAGTAAATTTTGTAGAGTGGATAAAGTAATATATTCATGGTCAGCTGTGTTGGATTCTATTAAAATAATGACTTTTATTAGTGACATGAATCCTGAATGCCTGTTGTCTCACATATCCAGGAAACACTGGGTAGTATTTCTTACCAAGCATATGTAGAATTTTACTTGAATAAGAGTTTGAAATTTAGCAAATCAACTCAAGAAAAGTGCTGTAAAAGCACAATTATGATTCTATGCTTTTAACTAAATTGCTAAGACTAAGGTGGGCATAAACTGCTTTTTTTTTTTATTTGTTCTGATTATCTGTTAATATAGCAAAGTGCAAATCAATTTGCAAGAGTACATTAAAACTCACTGTATTCTTTTTTGCAGGAAGGCTTTAAAGAGATGTCATATTTTAGAACAGTTTTAATGCAATGAAGAGAATCTCTGTTTTATAGCCAATGCAAAATTAATAGATTACTCAGAATGAAAAATAATATTCTGGACAGACTATTTGAAGATATTAATGCAATTTTGAAGTATTTTAGTAAGCATACTGAATATATGCATTCATTTGTCCTTGATTGCTACTTCATGGTGACAAGTCTTTATGAAAGCATTTTTTGTAGAGTAAGTTATTATTTTGTATAAACTAATGGTGCAATAAATTTTTTCAGTACCATAACAAGCTTGTTTTAGTTATTAAAAAATTCATCCAGGACACAGAATGATTCTCCACTCTCTTCTGGCATCTCTTGTTTAATAGATATGGAGTTTTTTTGATCTTGCTAATACTTGCCCTACTTCTTAGGAGAAAACACTGTCAAGTTCTCTGCGCGTAACAATGGCTATTCTTCATTTATTCAGTAATAATTTAATAATCAAAACATTTATTTTAAAACTAGTTTCTGAGCCTGGACTTACATACCTATCTTTAGGCCCTAACCTTTAGGAAGTTGGTTGACTTAGTTTCCTACTATGTTGAAGAGAGAGAAATAAAAAGCTCCAAAGGGTAATTTAGCTCATAACTGGAGCAATCAGTACTAGTATCCTTGTACTACTCACACACCTCTTGATTTGTAATATGTTTACCACCGATAATTTTGTAAAACTTTTGCTGCTGGACCACAGAAAGTTTGATGGTGCCTAGGAAGTAAATTACCTTCTTGCTTCCAGATGGAAAATTACATTTAAAGACAATTAAGTGTGTTATATAGGTAGTCTTCTACCTAATCTAATCTTAGAGAGTCTCTTGAGCTAATAAAGCAAACGAACAGGTTTAAAGGCACAACTTCTCTGGTGATGCACACCTCATACCTGAGTAATGTTCAGAAATTCCTGCTCCTTATTATCCTCTAAAGTCTAAGAATGCTAAAGATGGCTGCTTTTGCAACCTTTCTGATGAAATTTTAAATATATGAAATTGCTAAATACTAAATGGAAGTAAATTCTGCAGCTCAAGGAGTACACTTGGGAACTTCAGGGACATTGAAATATCCTTTAAAATAAAGATTTTTAAAATCATGTCTGTGCAGAGGGAGTGAGTTTTTAATAGGTTTAGTTCTTTTGTACACAGAGTTCTCACAGATTTGAGCAGTCCCAAGTACAACCTACTTTATCCTCTCATTAGGCACGTGGTGTCACCTTGGATTGAATGTAATTTGCTCAGCTTTAGCCATGTAACACTTAGATGTCTAAGTCTAAGCTTCACATCTGAATTATTTTTGATTGTCTCTTTCAGAATAAAATACTCTTTACTTTTATCTGTTTTCTCCATTATAGAATTTTCCAGATTTGATTTGAATATCTAATGTTTAGGAGATTGACTTAGGAAAAATTAATCCTTTCTATCTTCATTTATCTCACTGAAATCCAAAGAAAATGAAATCAGGTTCAAAAACTTGTCGTTTCTGGGACAGGCTGAGTTTAATTTTGAAGCTTAGAGTAGAATTTACCTCATACATGTGGACGTGTATGAAATAAAAAAGATTGAGGTTTCTACACCTTAATCTGGGGTTACTTTTGTCTTAAACAAGCTTTAAAAATGACACACACAAACACACACACAAAAAAAAAAAGCTGGGGTGCACTCATAATTGCACAGGGTAGCTTTATTTCATTTTATTATTTCAAAAAGTAATCGGTTGGTCCCTCTCTCTTATTTTGTTTGTCTGCCACCAGGGGAAAAGATTTGAGAAATATTTTACAGAACCAGTCATTTGTATTGTGCCAAAGTCCTTGCTAACTTTTCCCCTGGTATGGCCTATAATATGGAATGATTTTCAACACAATAAACACACTCAGCATTGAGAAAATAAATTGGAAAGGATCATGGTATAGTTTATTAAGGCTGACAACTCTTTTTATTCTTCAGATAAATGCTGTACACACTGAAGGGCAGATTATATGTAATTTATGGTCAATAGAAATTTTGTGAAAGTTAAATCTGATATTAATTTGAAGTATCTGTTCTTTCCTTTAACCTTGTTCTCTCATTGATCTTGATGGCTAGAGATTTCTCAGTATTCCAGAGTTACAGAGAGCTGTGTCTTCTGTGATCTTATCTCATGACTGTTCTCTTTCTTTCTTGATGATTTTGGAAAAAGAAGCAATATCTAAATTAAGGATATAGTTCTGTTTTTTACCATGGAAAGCAGTGTATCTAGATTTTCTCCTTCCAATAACTGTTGCTCTTATTGTTTGGTTAGAATTTGTGAAGAACATATGACAACACCAGAAAAGACAGTAGTAAAACTTTATAGTTTAGATACTTTAGGGGTACAGAATGTTTTCAGCTCTCTTTCTACTTCTATTAAACTAATAAGCTTACCAAGTAGGATAAGTTGCCGACAGAGCCCTGGACTTCTAAAACAGTCCTTTTCCAAAATTTCCATATGGCTGTTCTGGAATTCTCTAGATAAGAATATGCTGGATAGTTTATACATATTCTAAGTATTAAATTAATGCAGTTGTTATAATAACACTGTCTTGCTTTTCTTCGTGTTTTTTTTTCCCCTATTTTTTCTTTTTTTTTTTCTTAAATTTGCAACAAATCTAGTGTGTATTGGTGATAACAAACAAATTTATTTCTTCACTTGAAATTTTAGCTTTGTTTTAAACTTCACTCACCATTTTTCAGGTGCTTCTAATTTTATATTAAAGTTTTTAAAGATCATGTGACTACAATTTTAGGATCAAAACAAACACTGGTGACATTGGGACTATTTCTCAGTCTTTTTGCAATTATTGTCGTGAATGGTGATTTATAAAAGACAGCTTAATGTTATTTATAGGCTTTTTTTTTTCATCAGTTTAAGGATTTTTAATGTGGAAAACTCTTGTATTTCATAAGTGGAATAATTGAGAGTTGGACTGCTCTGATCTTTGCACTTTTGTATCATTTAGGTCTGACTAAGACTGTTTACAGACCACAGCCTGTATGCAGAACAGCAAGCAGGGATGGAGCATTTAGTCAATCTGAATAAAGAGAGCTGCAAGGTCAAAACCCTATTTTCCTTCTGTTTCTTTTGCTATACATTTTAATTGTTAATATTTTAATTATTAATTTTTAAGATTAATATGGAATTTTTAATGTTCATACATTTCATCATTTTACTCAGTAGAATTTATATTAAACAAGAAAAATGTAAGAACATACTCAGACATTAGTAGTTATAGCAAATGTTGTAGTACATATCAATAGTAGATTTGATTTACTTATACCTGCATTCTTATTGGATTTACTAATACCACATTTTTGGTTATCATAATTTTGTTGATGATACACAATTATGTTGATATTACTATATGCATGCCCACCAAAAAAAACAGAGCATGAAGAACAAAATGGCAGTCAAAGTTGCATATCTGAAAGTTGTTTTCTCCACAGTGGCCTTAATCCACATGTGGCAAAATCAAACAGAAATTTCTATAGCCTGTTCTCCTGTGAACAATCTGCCTAGCTAGCCAGTCAATAACATATGTGTTATGTAAAGGGTTTCTAATGGTGTTTCCACAAAGTTATACTACTACCTCTGAATTTGAGTGCCCTGAAATTTCTCTCTTTTTCTTTTTTTTCCTCTTTTTTCTGTAAACACCAAATTGACTTTTCCTTAGACATGTTGTGATGGGTATTTTGAAGAGATAAGAGCCTGGTATTTTCTGTACAAATTCAAAGTAAGCCTGCAAACTAGAGACACACTGTATCCCTAGTCGAATACACCATGATGATTAGTCCCAACTTTGTTCTGGTCCTCCTCAGGTCTTAAAGAATTTTATCATAAGTAAAGCTCAAAGCTAAACTGTGGTTTAAGGTGCATTTTGAGCTGGCATCGTGGCAAGGTGAGGCACTGCACCCCTTCTCCGATGTTTCTGCCTTTGCCCTGTGTTTTTCCTTGCATGGTGCAGGCTGTGCAGTGAGCCAGGCTGCAGGGCTGAACTGCCCCAGAGCGGGTCCAGTTGATAAATGCCTGTAATGGTGTAACCTAGGGGCTGATGTGGGGGCAGAGGTAAGGGACTGTAGTGAGGGACTGAAAAAGGGGAACAGGCGCTGAGTGTTTAGAAAACTTCCACAGTGTCAGTTTAACTTTTGTGTTAAATTGTGTCCTAGGAGATTTGTGCTTGCAGAAACACTCTTTGTATCCCATGTATGAAGACAATAAATTTAAATATTTACGCACCTGAAGACGTCTGTGTAGCCAATTTTATAGAGAGACTGTAGCTTTTGACAGCAGTTCAGGCAATTAATTTTTAATTGTTTTGCCAAAGAGCAATAATATGAAAATTTTAACTATGTTTCAGTCAGCAGAAAGGATTTTTTAATCTGGCACGAGTACCTTGAAAATTAGCATGAATCTATGGAGCCTTTAACCTTTGTTTCAGTTCTTCAAATAAGATTGCTGCTGGTACTGACTGAAAGCTGTAGATCCATGATAGCTATTAGTGTTAAATGAGTTGAAGATCTTGGTCTAACAGAAGACATAATTGGCTTGGAAACTAAGCCACCACCTCACCTTTAGTGCCAGTCCCATCAGAGAGAGGTCCATGCTTATTCACAGCCTAGGAAAATCTGTGTTTGTACTGCTGAACTTGTTCAGGGGCTGAACTCCCCATGCAGTTCAGCCCCTCGTGCACAGAGACTGCTCATGCTTGTGAAAAATGACTTTTAACTCTTACATCCCAATGTTTGTTGATGTTTCACCAGGAGAGACAAGGTTGCTGATATGCGTGAAACCACTTCAGAGACCTATCTAACCTCTCTAGGTCAGAGTACCCTTGGACTAGGCAAGCTGAGACTATTAAATAGACTTGTATATTTGCAATAAATACTGAGAAGATAATTTTTTCCTCATAGAAAACTATGTTTTTTCTTCTCAGCTTGTCAGCGTTCTCCATTTAAGTACAGACTGAAAAAAAAAAAAGCCAGACTTAAACTGGTTACCAGCTCTAGAAGCTTCTTTCATCCACATGCCTAATATTTTGGGCATCCTTCCATTTAGATCATAGTGTGTGAGAAAGATAACAACTCTCATTCTGCGTAGTTTTCCCAGATGTTTTTTGCCAAAGGGAACAGCTGCCATTGTCACAGTTGTAAGTTCTGTGCTTGACAGCACCTTATGTCAGACCCTGGAATGGAATTTTTTGGGTTTTGTTATTTTTCCTTCATGGCAAAGTGATGTTCTGACTTTAGGATGCAGAAGCATTACAACATCATTTGGCTGACAAATGCAATCCCTATGAGAAATTATGGCAATATACCAACCCCACATGCATCATTTTAGATTTTGCTTTAGACTTTAATTTAAGATTTCTTACAAGTCTGCTCATGTGAATCATCCCTTTTCTACATCTTAGGGACATGGGCAGGTTATAGGTTTTCCCAGTCCTCCTAAGCAGACAGATGTAGTGCAATACATTATGAACGAAGATATGGATAAATGAGCTTCAAGGCCAATGCAATTTGAGAGCAACTCATATCTGGGACTTGTCATTTCCTTTTTAAATAGTTCATCCCGAAAGAAACAAAAGACTTCAAGCATCCTACTGATATTCACTTATGAAATGCTATCACATGATCTCTCTCTAGATATTACTCAGTATGAATTATGATATGAAAACAGATGTCTAACTTGTTGTCACATAAAATATTTCTGGTTTATTAATGCCTAACAATGTTTATTTAAACTAAAGTTGCAAATCTTGAGATTAGCAAGCTATTTCAAATTTTACAATATCCATAATGGAAAATCAGGAAAAAATGACTACCATAAAATAAGAAGGTAGGTTTTTTCTTCTTCTTCTTCTTTTTTTTTTTTTTTTTTTTTTTTTTTTTTTTTTTTTTTTTTTTCAATGTGATATATCTGGGAGAATTTGAGATGGGAGAACAAACTATACGTGAAAGATTTTAGTCACATTACTTACCACATGACTGGAATGACAACGCGTATTACAGTGATATGCATGATTTTAGGTACAGGGCCCATACAGAAGAGCAGCAGGGAAGAATGAACAGGTGAAGGAGGAAATGTGTTGAGATTTCCCACAAATCAAGCCACTGTTTTTCCTGTGGGGGAAAATTGGGCTGACATTAATTTTTTGTCCCACACTGCTTACAAATTTTGAAAAGCCTGAAAGAAAATATTTGAAACTTCACTAGATAGTTTAATTTGTGTTTTAGCTGGAGTTTTCTTCTGTCATTTCATCAACCATTTTTTTTTTTTCTGGAATGGAAACACAGATTTTCTTGGTGTATATTCTAGAAAGAAATAGATTTTGCTTTCACAGAAGTAGGAAGTGCCTAAAAGGATCAAAGATGAACCTGCTTTTCCCTTCAGGTTTATGTGATGGAGGCAAGTTGGGGATGGAAAGGACGAGAAGGCTGCAGGTCTCACATTAAAGCTACCAGATGAAGTGCACACCTTCAAGGTTTTTCAGCCTGTCTGTCTGTGCTGCTGCTGCCGCCAATGGTCAAGGCCTAATCAAAAGGTGGATCTTTCAAAAGAAGGACTCAGTTTGCATTGAAGATTTTTCTGAAATATAGCAGATGCAACTTGGAAATGTGTGCACCTAACAAGTATGTGTACCACAGGTGTGTTATTTACATTCATGTAATATTTAGTAACTTCTGAATCAGCACAGGGTGAATGAGAGAAAAGATGGGATTCAGAAGCATGAGGGCCAGAAGATAGGACCTGCAAAGTCAAAGATGGCAAAACATGACTTGTACATAAGTTGCAGCTGCCTCACGGGTTGTTGTCCTATGAGCTAAGATCACAAGTGGAGACCTGGGAGGAGGTATTGGTGTCCCAACACCAGAGTGCATATACAAATTTGGTTGTTGGGATTTTTTTTCCCAAAAAGATCTTCTCCCTCTTCTGCATCAACATCTCCTACCTGTGACTTCAATAAGACTTGGGTTTTACTTTCCTTTGACTTCTGCATTTGATATAATTTTCAAGACCAGGAAAAATATTTGTTTACACTTTCAGCCTAATATAATTGGGGGAAGGGGAAGAAAAGGACAAGAAAAATTGAGTCATGAGCTTAACACCGAGCTCATTAGACTGGTTTTGTATGCATATGCTTTTTCCAAGTGTGTTCATAGTCTGTGACAAAGCCAGAAAAAGATCCTTATAGAAAGATGCCCATTAACATGATTCAATACAGCTCCTGGTCTTGGGGTCATACCTCGACACAATGACTCTAGCTGAGGTGCTCATGTGTGGTCATCCTAGGTGCCTTGGTCAGCAGGAAAAAAAGGGCACTTTCAGTTGATCTAAGAGATGACTTAAGAGGGACGGTTTTGCTCTGTTACCAGAGATGGAGCCTGGGCACCTAAGTTAGGTACCTCAGATAAGGTCTTATGGTTAATATTGGTCTAGGCCCTGAAGGTTGGCATGGTAAGGAGGGGAAAATCAGTCTTAGCAGACAAGGGACTAGCCCTGAAGTGGGGCTGGGAGGAGAGGGATGTGAGGGATTAACAGCAGTAATTCCCAGAGAGGCGGATAAAAAAGAAGTTATTATCTCTGTTATATAAAGAAAGGACAGATAATTGCTAGATGAGTTCAATCCATAGAGCTGTGACTGTGTTAAGCTATCTCTTCACATCACATTTCTCCTCATGTGTGTCTGGGACAAAAGGACAATAATATTTCTCTAGTACAAGTACATGGTACAATATAGATCAAAGCATTTTACCTTGATTCCTGCATTGTATCTATAATTTTGGGGTTGAACAGCAACATATCTTGGTTATAGGTAGAATAGCTGCTTAATGGACCATCAGAAAGTAATGAAAAATCACAGCCTATGGCCTCCAGTCATCTAGGCAAGAGAAATATTTTTTTAGTGCCAAGAATGCTCTAATTTATAGTTCTGGAACTTCTTCGGTGTAAATCGAATATATCCAGGTGATTTAAAGGAAATATTAACATCACACTCTTAATAAATTCTCTCTTAAAATTGTATTTCAGTCTGAAATCAGACCAAGTAATCTTGTATTGATACATGTTGAGTGTGTATATTACTATATTTTTCACTTGAATGTGGGTAAAATACATTTTTTATTGAGTCAATCTAAAGCACAGAGTTAGGAGTAAACCAGCATATTATTTTATTCTAACTTTTTTGTTACCTGTACATGATGACTTTACAATAGCTGAACTGTGCCAAACATTCAGATCAGTGTTTCAGAGGACTTGTATCCTAAAGGCAAAACAGGCTCAATACAGCACCACAAATCAACCACTGACAGTAGTACAGTGCAGAGTATAACGCACTTTCAAAGTGCCTTATAAATACAAAAAGCGAAATGCAAAGTAAGGAAGAAAGTTTGCCTTTAAACTACTCCTCTATAGCTTGTAAATATAATCTCACAGGTTTCTTCATAAACCAGCTTCTGGAGATCTGTTCATTTGCCATTAGTTATGCAAAGGACTTCTTCTGGCTGCCCTGTACTGTGGGGCCTCTCTTTATCTTCAGAGAACTCAAATAATGAGACCATAAAAGTAGTGGAATCTGAGGTTCTTTGTTCCTGTTCAAGAGACTCACTTCATTTCATCCTCTCTTTCTAAACAAAGGAAAGCATCATTGCTATCCTCGGATTTTTTCCTTGTGTAAGAATACACACATACATAAAACAGGGAAAAGACATCTGTTATTGTAAATAGCTATATAGGCAAATGCTATTAATTCACAGCACAATTTTAAGACTCCCTTCTCTTCCTTTCCTCCCCACCCATTATTTCCAGTTGTTCAGAGTACAAAGATACAGTTGAAATGCAGACTCACTGAAGCTGGATTTTTTATTTGACTGCATACTGGCATTTTGTAGAACAATATACACTATATTCTTCTGCCTCCCTGTCTTTCTTACAGTTCTTTTACTCAGAACTCTATATAAGTGTTATAATGTAGCAAGTAAATAATTGTTTGACATTGCTGAGTGGATTTAAAAACAGAGTTTACCTGTAGGCTGTGGAATCTGAAATGTAGGAGGACTGGTCTCATAGTTAAACAAGGAAAAAAAAGCTCCACCTTTTTTTCCAGTTGTTTAGTTTGGAGGTAATATATGGTATGAACATAATCTCTCCAACATAGCATGATTAGCTAAACCAAAGGCCTTTCCAGTCTTTAAAATACTGAGAACAATCAGATGGTTATTATCCACTGCCATTATACATTTAGAAAACTGAAAAATAACTGATGGCATATTTAAAAAAAGTAGGTTGTCTTTCATTTCTAAAACGTGCATCTCAATACATGTCATGAGCAACTCCTGGAGCAGCTTTCCAGAAGCATGTTTGTCTTGTGCTGGATAAGAATTAACTCTTGTCTGTAGTCTATCTAGGATTTCAGTTTAATTTATGGAGATATTGTACTGTGGAGAAACTGAAAGTAGAGGCAAAAAATGGAAAGAGACAGTAGACAGAACTTAATTTGGATGTGTCAATTTAAAGGTAAAGAAAAAAAATCTGTCAGCTGAGTAACTTTTATAAATGTTTCATTTTTCTAGGATTATACTCTTCAGTTCTTTTTTTGCAATGGAGAAAAAAAAGCTTTTTGGGAAAAAAATAATAAATTAAAATCGACAGAATTACAGGAAAAATAATTTAAAACCTGCTAAGGGAAATATGTTTTGTTAAGCTTCCAATTGACAATGCTCATCAATAGCCACGAGAGGCTAACAACCATGAGAGGCAGTGGGTGTACTACGAACTATAACTTTTTCCTCATGGAAATTTCCGTGCCTGTGACTAACATGCGTATTCAAATTGCTGCCGAAGTAGCTAATGCCATCTAAACATCCAGTTTCCACCATAGCAACATCTAAGCAGCCAGTTTGCTCCATGGCAACTGCTCTGAAGCGTCACAGTAGCTTTCACCAGGACCAATCCGTAATAGACACAATGTGTCTCTTAATGTTTATTACCTTTTCCCAGTTAAGTCTGTACAGCGAGATGGGAAGGCTGGTTATATATCACTTTCACTCACCTCCTCTTTCCCTGATCCATACACTGCTGTCTTCTCTAGTGTATGCAAATCCCTGAACTAGAAAGAAATATTTACGTGGTTTGGAAGAAGGGGTTGGTGCTGTTTCAGCTGCTTTTCAAAATTAGATTAATCAGCAAGAATGATTAATAGTATTAAAAATTTAGTAGCTTGTTTTTCCATGTGTAACTCTCTAAATATGTTATTTGGTTTACTGTAAAGAGATAGTTTACTTAGAACAAAAGCTGCACTAAAATTAAGTAATATGTCTGATGTCCGTTAATCAATATCACCAACATTCATAAGTAAAGATGTTACTCTTGCTCAGTTATTACTCATTTTCCTGGGTCACCAGATCAGCACAACACAAATAGAGAAAAATATATAGTGAATTAATGCTCCCCCATCTTCTGTTTATCTTTGGTTGAAGTTAAACATTTCAATAAATAAAACAAGAAACTTCATAGGAAAAATAGTCCTTCTTTTCATATAACTGCACTGTATTCAGATGGATGGATTGATGGCTTTTTTGTTCATCATAAACACATCTCAAAATATTGTATTCCATAGTAGCAGCAGGTCAAAATGTGGCAAAACTGTGACCATACATTCAAAAGAATTTCAAAGCACAAAAAGCTCTTGGTTTTTGCCTCTAATTCAATACTAAGTAGTAACACTTGTCTATGCACTTACAGGTTGTTCAGTCTGATTGCAACTTTAGAAGATCTTATGGAGATCATAATTTTAAAATTGCCTATCCCTTGAATATTAGAGTGGAAGGATTGGCTTCACAGAGCAAGAGGGCTGACCTGGTACAGTCTGTTCATGCTAATGGTCCTGCTGTTACCACTTCTGTTCTTCTAAATAATGCTGCATCAGGACCTACTTGTGTTGACGCCAACATAGACTTCTGAGAGGGAGGTCACAGACTGTGTTCTGAACATTTGTTTATATTTATTGAGAACACTTTTTCAATTAGCTCTCCTGGACTTTGGGAACTCTTGACAGTCATGAAAAAAATTCTAGTGTATGAAATACTAAATATTGCAAGCAGTCCCTCCTCCACTATGCCAACTGCACACAAATCAAATATTGGTGTCCAGCAGAGCCAACCTCAGACACAGGAAGTTACTAACCATCATAACCTGAGAATAGCAAATGCTGATCCTAACAAAAAGGCATTTAATCAAAACCTAGTGTACACAGGTAATGCAGTAGCACTGCATGCAATGGCATTTATTCTCAAACTATATGGAGCAGCTGCTTTAAATTGTTTGGCAGTATTAATTAATGGTAAAGATGTTTAATTATATAGAAATAAATTTTGCATTCACCAAAGAACAAGACTCCAATAAATAATATTTTTTAAGAAGGGATTAATCCCAAGGTCTAATGTTAACTTTCATTTTCATAGTCGAAATAATTTTAAAAATAGTCTTATAGTCTACAGAGTTTTGTGATAATGATAAATAAAATCTTATTGGTCATAAGTTACAGAGGTCAAAAGTTATCCTTTTGATTATGATATGAATATTTAGAAGTTACACTTTCTGACAAAACCATCTACTAGTCAGTTGGGTCCCAATTGTCACATTCCAGCAATTAAATCAGTCATGAAGTTTTAAGCTGAGAGCAGTGCTACGTAGAATTTTCAAAAATCAATCAAAATGAGATTTGTGATGTACTTATTACTATTATAGAGTGATCAGTTTCATATGTGCATTTGATAATTAGATCTATGAACTATTAAAATTACCTATTTTCTTTAAAGAGATATTTGTTCAAGGTATTTCCAGATGTGATTAGGTACTTATACTTAAAAGCTATTTCTGTTAACATCTGCCTACTCTTTCTCCCCAGAACTGAAGAAATGCCCTCTTTGGCTGTTGTTTTGTAAATATTTCTCAGAAAAACCTCCCCATTTATCTTTAATTACAGCAACTTAACACAACTAACATCTTGTATGAGTAAATCTCTGCTTAGAATGCTTAAATGCAAAAGTATTTACTTGGACTATTCTTAGATCCTTTCAGCACATAGGAGTAATAAATCCATAGAGCATTCAGTTTATTTACCTATTATTCAAAATTTGTGATGCTACATATATTATGGCTACTACCACAACCATTTCATAACCCTAAAGATATCACAGAATCACAGAATGATATGGGGTTGGAAGGGACCTCTGGACATCACCTGGTCCAAACCTTTGGTAGCAAAGCAGGTCCACCTAGAACAGGTAGCACAGGAACATGTCCAGGTGGGTTTTGAATGTCTCCAGAGATGGAGACTCCACCACCTCTCTGGGCAGCTTGTTTCAGTGCTCTACCACTCTCACAGTAAAGAAGTTCCTCCTCATGTTTAGACAGAACTTCTTATGTTCCAGTTTGTACCTGTTACCTCTTGTCCTGTCGCTGGGCACCACTGAAAAAGGACTGGCCCTATACCCCTGACACCCACCTTTTAAGTATTTATAGGTATTGATCAGATCCTCCCTCAGTCTGCTCCAGACTAAAAAGACCCAAGTCCCTCAGCCTCTCATCATAACAAAGATGATCCAGGCCCCGAATCCTCTTTGTAGCCTTTTGCTGTACCCGCTCTAGCAGTTCCCTCTCCTTCTTGAACTGGGGAGCCCAGAACTGGGACACAATAATCCAGATGCCCTACTCACCAGGGCAGACTAGAGGGCCAGAAAAACCTCCCTTGACCTGCTGGCCACAATCTTCTTGATGAGGATTGCCTCATCAGATTCGCTGGGCACCACTGAAAAAGGACTGGCCCTATACCCCTGACACCCACCTTTTAAGTATTTATAGGTATTGATCAGATCCTCCCTCAGTCTGCTCCAGACTAAAAAGACCCAAGTCCCTCAGCCTCTCATCATAACAAAGATGATCCAGGCCCCGAATCCTCTTTGTAGCCTTTTGCTGTACCCGCTCTAGCAGTTCCCTCTCCTTCTTGAACTGGGGAGCCCAGAACTGGGACACAATAATCCAGATGCCCTACTCACCAGGGCAGACTAGAGGGCCAGAAAAACCTCCCTTGACCTGCTGGCCACAATCTTCTTGATGAGGATTGCCTCATCAGATGGCCAGGATGCCATTGGTCTTCTTGGCCACAAGGGCACATTGCTGCCTCATGTCCAATTTTGAATGTCTCCAGAGATGGAGACTCCACCACCTCTCTGGGCAGCTTGTTTCAGTGCTCTACCACTCTCACAGTAAAGAAGTTCCTCCTCATGTTTAGACAGAACTTCTTATGTTCCAGTTTGTACCTGTTACCTCTTGTCCTGTCGCTGGGCACCACTGAAAAAGGACTGGCCCTATACCCCTGACACCCACCTTTTAAGTATTTATAGGTATTGATCAGATCCTCCCTCAGTCTGCTCCAGACTAAAAAGACCCAAGTCCCTCAGCCTCTCATCATAACAAAGATGATCCAGGCCCCGAATCCTCTTTGTAGCCTTTTGCTGTACCCGCTCTAGCAGTTCCCTCTCCTTCTTGAACTGGGGAGCCCAGAACTGGGACACAATAATCCAGATGCCCTACTCACCAGGGCAGACTAGAGGGCCAGAAAAACCTCCCTTGACCTGCTGGCCACAATCTTCTTGATGAGGATTGCCTCATCAGATGGCCAGGATGCCATTGGTCTTCTTGGCCACAAGGGCACATTGCTGCCTCATGTCCAAGTCTTCTTCCTCAGAGCTGCTCTCCAGCAGGTCAGGCCCCAACCTGTACTGGTGCTTGGAATTATTTCTCCCCAGGTGCAGCACCCTACACTTGCCCTTGTTGGATTTCATTATGTTCATCTCTGCCCAACTCTCCAGCCTGTCCAGGTCTCACTGTATGGCAGCACAGCCTTCTGGTGTGTCAGCCACGCCTCCCAGTTTTGCATCATCGGCAAATTTGCTGAGGGTATACTCCATCCTGTCATTCAGGTTTTTGATGAATATATTGAAGAGGACTGGACCCAGTACTGACCCCTGGGGAACACCACTTGTTATTGACCTCCAACTAGATTCTGTGCCACTATTCACAATCCTCTGAGCTCTTCCAGCCAGTTTTCAATCCACCTCACTGTCCATTCATCTAACCCACATTTCCTAAGCTTACCTATGAGGATGCAGAGGGAGATGTTGTCGAAAGCCTTGCTGAAGTCAAGGTAGACAACATCCACTGCCCTCCCTTTACTTAGTTTCTGATTGTGATTAGTTGAAAAATGAGGGAAGAAAAGAAAAGAGAATCCAGCTTTAATGTCATAAATCTATCCATGTCATCTCTCAATAGGAAAAAACTCCTCTTCTTTCCTTGGTGGTTTATTTTTGTTTTGGGATTTTTTTGTTTAGTTTTGTTTGTTTGTTTGTTTTTTGTTTGTTTGTTTTGGTTTGGTGTTGTTTTTTGTTTTTGTTGGTTTGTTTTTGGTTTTGTTTTTTGGTTTTTTTTGTTGTTTTTAGAGTTGATTTTCACTTGAAAGGTCTGAAGCAGTGGTCTTAGAATTTGATAGAACTGGACCATGAAAGTCCAGTTTGAATTTGATAAACTGGACCGTGCTTTTACGGTGAAAGAACATTACTCGTTGATTACTTGCTAGTGAATGTGTTAATATGCTAATCTGTGGTAACCAAGTAACAAATTACTAATAAAGTTGAGCTGTAAACTATTTGTTATTTCATTACCAGTTACAAAAATTTTTGGAACTAAATATCATATTGTAACTGTAAAAAAAAAAAAAAAATTAACACATTAACTTTATTTATAAGATAATTGTGCTAGATTATCCCCAAGTACAATATAATATTCTCAGTGGGGAAGTATTTCCAATCTGTAATAAATATTGTTTTGAATGAAACCCCCCTAAGATAATGTCTGTCAATCACAATATATTTTAATGAATTCTAACACATTTAAACACAAAATTGAGCAGTCATAATAGTTTCTAATAGATTTGTACAACTTGTTCTCAGCCTTACTTCTTCTATGAAGTTTAAATATTTAATTGTTGAAACGTTATGATGGAGGCATGAATCTTCATTGTCAGCAAAGTGTTAAACAACTCTCACTGTTCAGAGCAAGGAACTCCTGTCTTTACAGCAGTTAATCTTTGAGGATCTGAAGTTGTTTTCAGTTCTACTGCATATATGTTTGCATGGATGATGAGCACGAAAAAATTAAATATTACCTTAAATCTGGAGAGTCTACTTGGTTCCATGGGAATTTTCACTTTATGTTTATGGCTGCGTATAGTTTATGGCACCTAGATGCTGGCTATAATATAAATTGACTGCATTTAGAGACCTAAAATGTAAATTTCTCACCTGTCAGATGAAAAAACTCTTTGCTGTGAAGTAATTTTCCTTCTTTTTTTCTTCCAACACAATGCATTCCTTGACCACTAAAAATAATTTAATAGAAAAGAAACCCAGAAAGTATAAACATTTGACATATATTTTTTTTCCAATATTAGACACTGATGTGCATGATGCATTTTCTGAACCACTACTAATAAGCATTACTTTACCTTCTAAGAACTGTGATTCTGGATTGAGTTAATTAATTACACTTAAGTGTTCATCAATGTAAAACATTTTTTCTGTGTTGAAAATACTGAAAAATACTGAATTTCTGGTTGCATAGTTTCTTAAGAGTTGTATATTTCCTAGCTGGAAATTCAGTGTGAAATGTAGATGAAAGAGAAACCACATTCCTTCACCCCCTTTTGTCAGTTCAGTATAGGTCTTGAGGGTATTCACTTCCTGTTATTGAGTTCTGCGAAGAGTACACTGCATCTTGGTGACTCATAAGGAAGGAACCATTATTCTTTGAATTCAGAAATATTCCCTCTTCTTTGAAGAATGCATTGGTGGCAGCAGTAAACACTCGTTTTATTACATGGTGAATGAAATCCTAGCTCCTAGGCAGGTTGGGAAAGAGATGTGCACTTCTACTTTCCTATTCACTGTTGTGCAGCTATTTGGAGGCTGAATCAAAACTCACAAACTTATGTTTATGCAGAGAAAATATCAGAAAAAAACAATTAGTGAGATACCTTGTGGCCACAAAAATAAATATCTTTATATAAACTATTCATCAAAATTTCTGAGAGTGGACCATATCTGTTAATCATGTTCAAACAGCAGAGAGTCAGCAAAGTATATTTTCTGCTGTGAATAATTTATCTAACTTCAGAAAAGAGGAAGAAGTAAATTGAATGCTAACTGGTATCACCTTTTACAGGTGTCAGATAAGAATACACCTGGAAAAGGAAATGCATTTCTTGTTTTGGTCCCACCGTGTTAGCATATGCAGGGAATTACAAAGTGTAGATTGATAAGGGCATCATAGGCACGATCAATTTCTGCTATCTGGAAGTCAGAGGGTATATTTAGGCAGTATGTTTATGGTTACTGAGCTCTCATGAGACCCGCACCTAAAGTACTGCATCCAGCTCTGGGGGTTACCAGTACAAGAAAGACCTCTTTTAGAGTGGGTCCAGAGGAGGCCACAAAAATCATCAGGGGGCTGGAGCACTTCTAAGAAGAAAGGCTGAGAGAGTAGGTGTTGTTTACCCTGGAGAAGAGGAGGTTCTGGGGAGACCTTATGACAGCTTTTCAATACATAAATATGTCTTACAAGAAAGATGGAGAGAGACTTTTTTACCAAAGCCTGTAGTAACAGGACAAGAGACAACAGCTTTAAACTGAAAGACAGCAGATTTAGATTGGACATAAAGAAGAGATTTTTTGTGATGAGTGATGAGATACTGGAACAAATTGCCTAGAGAAACTAAGGATGCCCAGTCATTGGAAGTGTTCAAGGTCAGCTTGGACAGGGCTTTGAGCAATCTGATCAGGTGAAAGATGTCCCTGCCCATGGCAGGAGGGTTGGACCAGGTGATCTTTAAAGGTCTTTTCCAACCCAAAACCATTCTGTGATTCCATGATTCTATGTTGAGTAGCTGTAGCTGAGTGTTATGCTGCAGCCTGTACTACAAAGAATACTAGTTATACTACAAGGATCACTGGTAGGTTCACTGGGAGAAATGTAGAGGAAAATGCTACTTTGTATCACTGAGCAGGGCCCTTTGAAAGTAAACATCTATGTATATAAATATAATTCTTAGCAGCTAAAATGCATCTTCAAAAGAAAGAAGAAAGAAAAGACGTTTACAAACTAAAAGTGCTTAGCAGCACTGTGAATCTTATTTAGAAGTCTAATTCTAGTCTGTCCTTTTTTAACCATCCATTTTTGTTCAGAATTTTTTCAAGATCAAGAGGAAAAGAGATAATATAATGAGGAAGTTGACCAGACTGAAGGAATAAATCCAGCTAGAATTTGTTATAATCAATTAATTATATTATACCATGGAGAAACTCTAACCATGGGCTGGGACTTTTTTTGTTAATTTCCATACGAAGAACAACTGTGAAATGGACCTTGAGGATGTCACTTCCTCCAACCGTCTGCCATGAGCAGAGAAGCTTCTTTTGAAGCAATTTTTGTTCCTGGCATCCTCTATAGGAAGAGATCTTTTTCTTACAGATAAGCCAAATATAATTTCTGGTATTTTCATGGGGAAACAATGGATGATTTAATCTAAATTTTGTGGCTGGTCTGATACACCTTGGAGGAAGGAGCAGTGCCAGAGGTAAGCTGCCAGCAGTGTTTCAGAAAGATGAGGATTGCATTTTCCACTGTAACTCCTGAGTGCTCAGTGAAGTGTAGCAGAATGACAGTACTAAGCACAGATCAAGTCACTGAGTGCAGATGGAGGGCAAAAAACTACCTGTAATAGGCAGCTGTTCAGAAACAGTATATTCCTTTAAAAAGACTACAGAGCATCTTCTGTGAGGCTGTGTTTTTCTGTATTTCTTTATATGCAAACAAAAGCAGGGAAGGACATAGTTTCTGAAACTATAAGAAATAAAGTAAAATCTGCATTATATGATAGCTTTAACTACAGAACAGCCTGTTATAATAGCAGGAAAGTAAGTTGCATGGATTTGCCAACCAATGGGGCAAATCCCAGATGTCCCTGGGGGAAGTAAAATAACAAGGTGACTGCAGTGGGAAAAAGGAGAGTGTTCAGCTTCAGTTAAAGTGATGGAGCAAAACAAACCTCAGGATCATCTAATCAACAAACCTAGAAATAATGCGTGGTATTAAGGAGCTGAAAGGAAGATGTTTTTTCCTCTGGTTGGAAGCACAATGTGTTGAACACGTCATTTGCTGATGGGATAAAATCATCATGAACTTTGAATGTTTTAGAGATCGAGCAGTATCTAGCTAACTTGGTGTCATTCCTGCTTTGCAACTTATTGTACTTTTTACCCTGTGTTGCACATTCTTGTAGCAACCTTCCCTACTGGACATGTGGAAGACTGCAAGCATCAGGTACTGCCTCCATTTCGTGGCTATGAGTCAGAAGGATGTGGACAATGGCTATTTTATTTTGTGATTTATTTTATGCACTAATCCATTTGTTATTATGTGGTTTGCTCTGTGGGTACAAGTGACTAATTCTGAGAAGCGCAAACAACATGCAGCCCAGAAAAGGGACGGTACATTCAGGTTACTCTGCATGCAGTCACTCTAAATCCAGTCACTTGAAAACTTTGCCTTGGTGAAGTGAGGTCTCCAGTCTCACTGTCAGACTCCTGGGAGACGTTGTGGGTGTTTAGCAAGTTGAAAAGGCAAAGGACAGGCTCCTGAACTTAGATGTGGGTAAAAAAATTGGAAAACAAGGAGACAAGGGGAAAGAGGACAGCATTACCCACAGTCACTGTGGCCATCAGATTATACAGTCAAATGTGTTTGGGTCATTGAATGCACATGCTGGTCTGAACTCCAAAATGGAAGAGGTGCAGGGGCTAAAGCCGCCTGGGCCTCCTGCAGTCATGGCAAATTCTTGGGATGTTGCACTATCTGACTGGTGTAAGGCTGTAGACATGCACTGTAGGGGAAAGGGATTTAATGCCACAGAAATCATAGCAAATATCAGAGATGCTGTGGAGCCTTGAAGACAGGAAATAAAGCAATAATGAAATACAGAATGGCAGAAGAATATGATATAACCTTTATCAAAGTGTATAAGACTGTGCCCGGTTGCTAGAGGAAATGATAACTGATTGTAGGACCACTGCAGAGGCAAATGACCAGTAAATAATCTTAACCATTCAGGCTTTTGAGTACTTAGACAGCAGGAGTATAACTGAAGGCTCTCACTAGCCTATCATTTGACACAATAAATTTAAAATGTTATTATCTTGTTTTAGCTTGTATGAGAATGGATTCATTAGTCTGAAAAGACTTCAACATTCAAATGGACATTTCAGAAATAGTTTTCCATGTTCAGTTTTAATGTTTTTTGAGGGAGCAACTTCCTCACTTGGGACAGTGGAGAGGACCCAGTTGTTTTGTTCCTTCCTGCTCTGTCTCTGCTGAGTCTATAGGTGTTTCTTCTGTGTTAATAGTGGAGTCATAGTTAGAATGAAACAACAGATAAGCAACACCTTTTGTTTCTTTCAATTCTTCTCTAAAAATATCTTTTAGAGTTAGAATCCTTGATAAGTGATAATCTTGATAAGATTCTTGACAATCTCTGTGTCTAAGTGACTGACATGTTGATGCATGCTAGGTAATAGGTGCACTGCTTACAACTGAAAACTTAGTATTTCCAACAGTTGTTAAACAGTTTTATATATATCACCAAAGAAATGCTGAAAACTCTGTACCTGCTACAGCTGTGGGTAGTAGTAATACATGGTTATTATCATTATAAAAAGGTACCTATGGATGGCTTTGCTCTTTGAAAGAAGTGGTTGTTCAGGTGTTAAAAGAAGTTTTTTCAAAGTTAGATGGATTAACATCTCAGTCGTTGATACTGTAATCTCCTGCTGTGGATGTCTGTCATTTTTAAGGGATGAAAGAATGTTAAGTCTGCTGCAGAGATGCTTTTTCTTTCTGACACGAGTGTGAAAGATACATGACATTTATTATCAGTAGGCTAAAGAGAAAGATCTTTTAAAGCACAGATGAAGTTGGATGATAATTCTAAATATCTCTTTGAATGACTTTCAGATACTCTTGTAAGAAAGTTAGTTTTGTCTCCATTATGACATAAATGTAAGGCAAGATTACTTCTGAGATGGTTGCAATGATTTCTAACCATATAGATGAAGATAGCTCTGAATTCCTTACATTTTTCAGATGCATAATTGTCATAAGATGCCCCTCATATTCCATTTAAAGCTCTGAAAGCTTTTATTGGAAAAGTTAGGAGAGAAGAATGATTTTGTTTATGTTGAGCTTTCCTTATCAAAATGGCCTGGCCTTCAGCAGCTGGATGAATAGAAGAAAGGTTTCAAAGCCCCCTTAAAGTTTGTACAGCACTGCTTGCTGTCATCTCAGATGGGGCTAGGTATTCCACCAGAACAAGCAAAAAGTGTGGCTGTAACATGACGAATTATTTTGTTTTCTTTCTGTCAACATTTTTTTTTTTAATTTACTGCTGTAAGTTAGTTCCTTACCTCTCCAAAACTTATTCTGAGAAATCTTTTCAAGACTAAGTCCTGCTATAAGTCTGTTTACCTTCATTCAGACTGAAAAATTTGCTTGCTTACAAAAAGTGTAACTCTGATTCTGTTTTCCATGTACTTGCCCAAATTTTCCCCCAACACAGATATATATAAGTGCCTTGTCCTGAAAAACAGACCTCTCAGATGACTGACTTTTTCATAATATTCTGGTTTAAACTATCTGTTGCTTATCTTGTATCTCTTAGGCAGTTCTCATAAAAAGTAATATGCAGATATTCTCAAGCTGTCTTTGGATGAGGGAGTGGCAGAGCCATGGTAGTACTTTGATAAGAAAATGGTTAATCAGCTATAGGCAAAGCATATTGATAAGAAACAGACCACTGCTTCTGTAAGCTTAGCTATTATTTCTGCATGTCATTGAGTAGCATCATATAGATACATGACGTACCAAACCACTTGGACTAAACTTTGGCATCCATTAGCATGGTTCAGCATTGGATCACAGAGTACCCAACTCCCACCCAATTGGCAGCATCTTCACTCCTTCACATGGAAGCCTTAACATATTTTGCTAAACTGAATGTTACAAAATGCACATCCAGAATTTCACTTACTGACCTTGATATTCATGCCCCTAAAAATGCTATGAACCTCAGCCATGCTACCTGTCCAAGTCTGTCTGAATTCATGTCTGCTATGTCTGCAGGCATAAGCACTCTTCTAAGTCAGTGTGCTTATTCAGGTGTTCCCTCGTCATCTGTCTCAGAATAGTTTTCCATCTCTGTTTGCAGTTCTGTGACTTCTCTTTTTTTTGGAAAACAAACAAACAACACCTATTAAATTTTCCACTCACCAGTCACCAGGAACCTTCTGAAAACTTTGTAAACTTTAAGTTATTTTTTTTTCTTTGTTAATAGGACAGATGCACTTTTCTTAGAATTCCAGGATGTAGGAAAAAAAAAAAAACAACCCAAAACTAAATCTTGGTTATTTCTTTAAATTCAACTGAATTTTCATATTTCAGTTCTTGATGAAATGGTCACTTCTGAGAGAGGGATCATTTCTGGATTGAGTTACAGTTGGGGCTTTTTGTTTTTGAACAAAGATTAAAATGTGAGCTAATGTAAGCCATTTCCCAGGCAGTACTGAATACTGATTGGAGCAAGGATAGACGTGTGAATATATTTTTGCATAGGTACTCCCAAGTTTTTGTCAGCACAAGCTGCCAAGACTTATAATAAATCCCGTGAAAAACCTATTAAAATGATGAAGTCATTTTTTGCCCTCGGTTTATTCTCCAATTCATTTATACATTTCTCATATACATTTGTGAAAATTTCTCAAGTCAGTGTGCTGAATTTTTTTAAGTTATTAATCAGTGTGCTTTGAGTCAGTGTGTTTCAAACATAACTCTGATTTGGTCCAAAAGAAAAACTGAAATATTTTACTTTTTGATTAATTTACAATGTATTTTTATTCTACCCTTTGTGCTAGTCTACTTGATCATTTCCTTTCATTCAAGGTTAAAAACACAGGGCTGAACATGGTGAAAAGGAAAAACAGTGCTTCATTGACATTTGAGAAGGTTCTTTTCAACTGTTTTCATGTGAGTGGATGATAAAAGCATATGAATTATAGGAGGACCAATAGGGAGTTGATGAAGGGACTCTGAGACTCAAAGTTTGCCTGCTTTCTCAACCATATCAGCTGGTTTAATAAAAGATATTACCTCTTCCTACCAACCATACCTCCCTAGAGTTAAAACTATATCGAAGTTTCTATTTTAACATTCTCTTGGCGCTCTTTTATTGGGTGTTCCTGTGGGCTTGCTTTCACTGAAAGTCATGTCAATTACTGCACTCAGGGTACCCCAGGCAGCCGGGCTTGGCTGGGATTAAAATGCTCTCTCTGCAGCAGGAAGCTCTAGCCATATTCAAGCACATATGTGAGTATACGTGCTCTTCCAGAGCTCATGCAGCCCTGGAAAGTCATTGCAGCTGTGAGTTTCTTGGCCTCCTGTGGGCATATTTTTTTATTTCTTCAAAAATAAAGAAGGTAGTTCCTTCCTTTGCCCTTCTGCCCCTTCTAAACTGCTATGCCTTTCTGTACGTGAGTTGGTAGCTTAGCAGCTTCTTGTAAAACCTTGGTTTTACTTTGGCTAAAGCCTAATCTCAGAAGGAAGTCCAAGATTTACCCGTGAATACTAATCTCTGAAATGTTGACATTGATTTATCTGTCATTTTGAACATAAGAGACATCTGCTGTGGATCAGATATATTTTATAAGGCCTTTTTTCTTGCTTGATTGTGGCTATGTAAAGGCTGCTGCAAGACAGCACCTAAAAGGGATGAATATTGGAATTCATGGACTCATGTCCATGAAATAGAAGCTAACTTTGAATGCAGGTGCCTGAAGATGAAAGAAGAATAGCATATGAGAGGACAGAGAAGAGAAAAATAAAGATAAAAAATGTCATTGCTGAATCTAACATCATTTGCAAATTGAATCCTGAAGACATGCAGGTTTTTTAGTTCCTGTGAAACCTGGCAGACCAGTACGAATATCAAAGTATGTAGACATAGCTGTTAACACTGCTGCAGAACTTGCTGTCTTGTCTGGCTAAACCAGCTCTTTTTTAATAGATCACAGGAAAAAGAAGTAGCCTATATTTTACTGGATTAACCATAACAACAGAGGTCTTTCTGACCTCTAGACTGTGTAGTAAAATTTGCTTTTTCCAGGGTCAGTGACCCTTGTAAAGACTTCAAAAGTTGGTATCAGTTGATCTTTTTGTTCTGGAGAAATTTATTTTCTTAACTTTTATTAGCAATTCCAGTTAATAAAAGTATACAACTATTGCGTTGGGCCACATGAAGTCTATTGCATACATAGATCAGCAGTACACACAGTACTTATGGAGAAGGTGGCGAGCTCACTACCCTGGACTTCAGGAGAGCAGACTTTGGACTCTTGAGGGGCCTACTTAGCAGGGTAACACTGGAAATAGTACTGGAGGGAAAAGGGGCCGAAGAAAGTTGGTTAGTATTCAAGGATCACCTCCTCCAAGCTCAGAAGTGGTGCATCCCAAGAAAGAAGTCATCAGGCAAAAAAGCCAGGAAGCCTGCATGAATGAACAAGGAGCTCCTGAACAAGCTCAAAAGTGAAAAAAAAAAGAGGCCTATAGAGGGTGGAAGCAAGGACAGTTAGACTGGAAGGAATACATATAAACTATCCGAGTGGCAAGGAATCAGATTTGACAAGCTAAAGCCCAGATAGAATTAAATCTGGCCAGGATTTAATCAAGGATAACAAGAAAAACTTCTATAGATATGTCAGGGATAAAGGCAAGACTAGGGAAGATGTGGGCCCTCTCTGGAAGGAAATGGGAGAGCTGGTTACCTAGGATATGGAGAAGGCTGAGGTACTGAATGACTTTTTGCCTCAGTTTTCACTGGCCAGGGCTCTGGCCACACAGCCCAAGTTGCAGAAGGCAAAAGCAGGGGCTATGAGACTGAAGAACCACCCACTGTAGGAGAAGATCAGGTTCGAGACCATCTAAGAACCTGAAGGTGCGTAAGTCTATGGGACCTGGTGAAATCCATCCACGGGTCCTGAGGGAGCTGGTGAATGCAGTTGCTAAACTGCTTTCCGTTATATTTGAAAAGTTGTGGCAATCTGCTGAAGTTCCCACTGACTGGAAAAGAGTAAACATAACCCCCATTTTCAAAAAGGGGAAAAAGGAAGACCTAGGGAACTACAGGCCAGTCAGTGTCACCTCTGTGACCAGTAAGATCATTCAGCAGAACCTCCTAGAATCTCTACTAAGGCACATGGCAAATAAGGAGGTGATTGGTGACAGCCAACATGGCTTCACCAAGGGCAAGTCATGCCTGAAAAATGTAGTGGCCTTCTATGATGGTGCTACAGTGTTGGTAGATAAGGGAAGAGCAAAAGATGTCATTTACCTGGGCTTATACAAAGCGATTGATATTGTCCTGCATGACATTCCTGGTCTCTAAATTGCAAAGGCGTATATTTGATGGATGGACCACTCGGTGAATGAGGAACTGGCTGGAGTCAAAGGGTTGTAGTAAATGGCTCAATGTCCAAGTGGAAACCAGTGATGAATGAAGTCCCTCAGGGGTCAATACTGGGATCAGTGTTGTTTAACATCTTTGTTGGAGACATGGACAGGGGGATTGAGTGCACTCTCAGCAAGTTTGCCAATGACATTGGGCTGTATAGTGTGGTTGACATGCTGGAGGGAATGGATGCCATCCAGAGGGACCTGGAAAGGCCTTCAGGGGTGGGTTCATGCAGACCTCATGAAGCTCAACCAAGCCAAGTGCAAGGTCCTACACGAAGGTCATGGCAATCACAAACATAAATACAGGTTGGGCAGAGATTGGATTAAGAGCAGCCCTGAGAAGGACCTGAGCGTGTTTGTGGATGAGAAGCTCAATGTGAGCTGGTAATGTGCGCTGGCAGCTCAGAAAGCCAACTGCATCCCAGGCTGCATCAAAAGAAGCACGGCCAGCAGATCAAGGGAGGTGATTCTGTCCCTCTACTCTGCTCTCATGAGACCCCATCTGGAGTACTGCATCCAGCTTTGGAGTCCTCAGCAAAGGAAGAACATGGACCTGTTGGAATGGGTCCAGAGGAAGACTATGAAAATGATCAGAGGGCTGGAAGACCTCTTCTATGAAGACAGGCTGAGACAGTTGGGGTTGTTGAGCCCGGAGAAGAGAAGGCTCGAGGGAGACAGAACGTATTGCCCAGAGAAGTTTTGAATGCCCCATCCCTGGAAGTATCCAACACCAGGCTGGATGGGGATTTGAGCAACCTGATCTAGTGGGAGGTGTCCCTGCCCATGGCAGGGGGTTGGAACTAGATGATCTTTAAGGTACCGTCAACCCAAACCACTGTATGATACAATGAAGTCTGGCATTGTTTAAGTCTTGTATGGTGTCATTAGATGGAGGGTGGAACCCACATCTCTCCTTCCAAGACAGAATCCTTCAATGACTATACTGAGAGGCTTCCTCACACTTTCTAGAACAGGGAACTTTTACTTGCCCTATGCAAACAGAGGAGCTCTAGCAGCAAGGACTAAGGAAGGTGTGACCAAAGTACTGTGTATTAAACATTTGTGTTTGTGCCTGTGGGCACCCAATGAACCAGATATCTGAAAAGTTCCTCCATCATAATTTCCCTTATAGCTATTCTTTTTTGCAAAGCTGGAGGTCTTGGGTACAGTCATATCTTACAAATTAACAACCTCTCTCTTTGTGGCACTTTAAGCACACACCATTACCTTGCTCTTAATTCTTTGTAGTGCAATTTAGAACTCCTATAAAATATTGGAAGAAAGAAGATGAAAAAAATCATTAAATAAATGTGGTACATATACCTTAGAGGGCATGACCTGCATGAATTTCTAGAATATACACCGTGCTTATGGAAATTACTTATCTCTTTGGAGCTTTTACAGTCATTATAACTACTTAAGAGGAAATATGGTATGAGTTTAGAGGGATTTTTGAGGGTGGTTTGTGTTATTTGAGGTTCTATCTTGTGATTAAGTTGCGTATAGCTCCATATTAGGTATGGCTTACTTTGTAGAGCAGTACTGACAGTATTTTGTTTTAGATTTTTCTTGCGACAAATACTGCAGTTACAACTATTAAGGACACGTATCCTAGGGAATGCAAACCCTCAGTGCAGTATAGCCGAAAATTTGTCCTGGAGTGTGGGACTGAAGACTATGTCGCTGAGAGCTTGGTAACAGGACCGGGAGCTCTTCAGCTCAAGGTCACCCTTTCCAATCTAACCCTAGGCCAAAAGTAACTGACAATTTTTTCCATCTGATATGGTTGTTCATTCCTTGATGGTCTCATTACAAAGCAGGACTGACTGCATTATACATTTTCCACAGAAATTGACATTAATGGGCATCCTTGTTGTCAGCATCAGCCAAAATCCGACTGGCAAACTGAGGAGGTGTTCTGCACAGTAGAGTAGCCTTTTATGTCAAGGCATACTCTTTGAATAAAACTTTTTGAAGAACACTAGGATATAAGGACCATTGTGAGATTACACTGTCATAAAGATTCAATTAGTAAGTAAAGGCATTCAGGCTCCATGTCTTTAACTGCAGTATTTTTCCAGCTTGCAGTAGAATCCAATGGAAAAAAACCCACAAAGACATAATTTGAAGATTAAAAGTTGTGCAATTTTATTAGCTGATTATTTCTGACTGCTCTTACTACATGGTCAAGACAGTAGTGTAAAGGCTGTACTGAATCGACACTGTTCAGTGTCCACAGTATTTTCATACTGTAAAACATGGTACAAAATAAACTGAATAAAATCTACTGTGCTATATTGAAAGCCATAATTTTGAAAGAATGCATTTTTTTTCCCTAAATAATTTAAAGTAATATGGGAAAATCAATATTTAATCTTTCCAGTACCATTATACACTGGGGGAAGAACTGGATATATAGTTCAGGCCGATAAAATGTTAGAATGAATATATACACAGTACAGTTTGCTACAGGGTCTTAAATAGTTGCAAGTGAATTACAATGGAGTGAGGAAGTAGCTGTTTTGCTGGAAAGTCAGGGGTTTAGGATGATTTTTCTAGGAGGATAGGGTATTCTCGTAGCAACACCAAGGAGATGCCATTCATCTAGGAACAGATAAACCACATTGTGGACTGTGAATAATTTATCTAACTTCAGAAAAGAGGAAGAAGTAAATTGAATGCTAACTGGTATCACCTTTTACAGGTGTCAGATAAGAATACACCTGGAAAAGGAAATGCATTTCTTGTTTTGGTCCCACCGTGTTAGCATATGCAGGGAATTACAAAGTGTAGATTGATAAGGGCATCATAGGCACGATCAATTTCTGCTATCTGGAAGTCAGAGGGTATATTTAGGCAGTATGTTTATGGTTACTGAGCTCTCATGAGACCCGCACCTAAAGTACTGCATCCAGCTCTGGGGGTTACCAGTACAAGAAAGACCTCTTTTAGAGTGGGTCCAGAGGAGGCCACAAAAATCATCAGGGGGCTGGAGCACTTCTAAGAAGAAAGGCTGAGAGAGTAGGTGTTGTTTACCCTGGAGAAGAGGAGGTTCTGGGGAGACCTTATGACAGCTTTTCAATACATAAATATGTCTTACAAGAAAGATGGAGAGAGACTTTTTTACCAAAGCCTGTAGTAACAGGACAAGAGACAACAGCTTTAAACTGAAAGACAGCAGATTTAGATTGGACATAAAGAAGAGATTTTTTGTGATGAGTGATGAGATACTGGAACAAATTGCCTAGAGAAACTAAGGATGCCCAGTCATTGGAAGTGTTCAAGGTCAGCTTGGACAGGGCTTTGAGCAATCTGATCAGGTGAAAGATGTCCCTGCCCATGGCAGGAGGGTTGGACCAGGTGATCTTTAAAGGTCTTTTCCAACCCAAAACCATTCTGTGATTCCATGATTCTATGTTGAGTAGCTGTAGCTGAGTGTTATGCTGCAGCCTGTACTACAAAGAATACTAGTTATACTACAAGGATCACTGGTAGGTTCACTGGGAGAAATGTAGAGGAAAATGCTACTTTGTATCACTGAGCAGGGCCCTTTGAAAGTAAACATCTATGTATATAAATATAATTCTTAGCAGCTAAAATGCATCTTCAAAAGAAAGAAGAAAGAAAAGACGTTTACAAACTAAAAGTGCTTAGCAGCACTGTGAATCTTATTTAGAAGTCTAATTCTAGTCTGTCCTTTTTTAACCATCCATTTTTGTTCAGAATTTTTTCAAGATCAAGAGGAAAAGAGATAATATAATGAGGAAGTTGACCAGACTGAAGGAATAAATCCAGCTAGAATTTGTTATAATCAATTAATTATATTATACCATGGAGAAACTCTAACCATGGGCTGGGACTTTTTTTGTTAATTTCCATACGAAGAACAACTGTGAAATGGACCTTGAGGATGTCACTTCCTCCAACCGTCTGCCATGAGCAGAGAAGCTTCTTTTGAAGCAATTTTTGTTCCTGGCATCCTCTATAGGAAGAGATCTTTTTCTTACAGATAAGCCAAATATAATTTCTGGTATTTTCATGGGGAAACAATGGATGATTTAATCTAAATTTTGTGGCTGGTCTGATACACCTTGGAGGAAGGAGCAGTGCCAGAGGTAAGCTGCCAGCAGTGTTTCAGAAAGATGAGGATTGCATTTTCCACTGTAACTCCTGAGTGCTCAGTGAAGTGTAGCAGAATGACAGTACTAAGCACAGATCAAGTCACTGAGTGCAGATGGAGGGCAAAAAACTACCTGTAATAGGCAGCTGTTCAGAAACAGTATATTCCTTTAAAAAGACTACAGAGCATCTTCTGTGAGGCTGTGTTTTTCTGTATTTCTTTATATGCAAACAAAAGCAGGGAAGGACATAGTTTCTGAAACTATAAGAAATAAAGTAAAATCTGCATTATATGATAGCTTTAACTACAGAACAGCCTGTTATAATAGCAGGAAAGTAAGTTGCATGGATTTGCCAACCAATGGGGCAAATCCCAGATGTCCCTGGGGGAAGTAAAATAACAAGGTGACTGCAGTGGGAAAAAGGAGAGTGTTCAGCTTCAGTTAAAGTGATGGAGCAAAACAAACCTCAGGATCATCTAATCAACAAACCTAGAAATAATGCGTGGTATTAAGGAGCTGAAAGGAAGATGTTTTTTCCTCTGGTTGGAAGCACAATGTGTTGAACACGTCATTTGCTGATGGGATAAAATCATCATGAACTTTGAATGTTTTAGAGATCGAGCAGTATCTAGCTAACTTGGTGTCATTCCTGCTTTGCAACTTATTGTACTTTTTACCCTGTGTTGCACATTCTTGTAGCAACCTTCCCTACTGGACATGTGGAAGACTGCAAGCATCAGGTACTGCCTCCATTTCGTGGCTATGAGTCAGAAGGATGTGGACAATGGCTATTTTATTTTGTGATTTATTTTATGCACTAATCCATTTGTTATTATGTGGTTTGCTCTGTGGGTACAAGTGACTAATTCTGAGAAGCGCAAACAACATGCAGCCCAGAAAAGGGACGGTACATTCAGGTTACTCTGCATGCAGTCACTCTAAATCCAGTCACTTGAAAACTTTGCCTTGGTGAAGTGAGGTCTCCAGTCTCACTGTCAGACTCCTGGGAGACGTTGTGGGTGTTTAGCAAGTTGAAAAGGCAAAGGACAGGCTCCTGAACTTAGATGTGGGTAAAAAAATTGGAAAACAAGGAGACAAGGGGAAAGAGGACAGCATTACCCACAGTCACTGTGGCCATCAGATTATACAGTCAAATGTGTTTGGGTCATTGAATGCACATGCTGGTCTGAACTCCAAAATGGAAGAGGTGCAGGGGCTAAAGCCGCCTGGGCCTCCTGCAGTCATGGCAAATTCTTGGGATGTTGCACTATCTGACTGGTGTAAGGCTGTAGACATGCACTGTAGGGGAAAGGGATTTAATGCCACAGAAATCATAGCAAATATCAGAGATGCTGTGGAGCCTTGAAGACAGGAAATAAAGCAATAATGAAATACAGAATGGCAGAAGAATATGATATAACCTTTATCAAAGTGTATAAGACTGTGCCCGGTTGCTAGAGGAAATGATAACTGATTGTAGGACCACTGCAGAGGCAAATGACCAGTAAATAATCTTAACCATTCAGGCTTTTGAGTACTTAGACAGCAGGAGTATAACTGAAGGCTCTCACTAGCCTATCATTTGACACAATAAATTTAAAATGTTATTATCTTGTTTTAGCTTGTATGAGAATGGATTCATTAGTCTGAAAAGACTTCAACATTCAAATGGACATTTCAGAAATAGTTTTCCATGTTCAGTTTTAATGTTTTTTGAGGGAGCAACTTCCTCACTTGGGACAGTGGAGAGGACCCAGTTGTTTTGTTCCTTCCTGCTCTGTCTCTGCTGAGTCTATAGGTGTTTCTTCTGTGTTAATAGTGGAGTCATAGTTAGAATGAAACAACAGATAAGCAACACCTTTTGTTTCTTTCAATTCTTCTCTAAAAATATCTTTTAGAGTTAGAATCCTTGATAAGTGATAATCTTGATAAGATTCTTGACAATCTCTGTGTCTAAGTGACTGACATGTTGATGCATGCTAGGTAATAGGTGCACTGCTTACAACTGAAAACTTAGTATTTCCAACAGTTGTTAAACAGTTTTATATATATCACCAAAGAAATGCTGAAAACTCTGTACCTGCTACAGCTGTGGGTAGTAGTAATACATGGTTATTATCATTATAAAAAGGTACCTATGGATGGCTTTGCTCTTTGAAAGAAGTGGTTGTTCAGGTGTTAAAAGAAGTTTTTTCAAAGTTAGATGGATTAACATCTCAGTCGTTGATACTGTAATCTCCTGCTGTGGATGTCTGTCATTTTTAAGGGATGAAAGAATGTTAAGTCTGCTGCAGAGATGCTTTTTCTTTCTGACACGAGTGTGAAAGATACATGACATTTATTATCAGTAGGCTAAAGAGAAAGATCTTTTAAAGCACAGATGAAGTTGGATGATAATTCTAAATATCTCTTTGAATGACTTTCAGATACTCTTGTAAGAAAGTTAGTTTTGTCTCCATTATGACATAAATGTAAGGCAAGATTACTTCTGAGATGGTTGCAATGATTTCTAACCATATAGATGAAGATAGCTCTGAATTCCTTACATTTTTCAGATGCATAATTGTCATAAGATGCCCCTCATATTCCATTTAAAGCTCTGAAAGCTTTTATTGGAAAAGTTAGGAGAGAAGAATGATTTTGTTTATGTTGAGCTTTCCTTATCAAAATGGCCTGGCCTTCAGCAGCTGGATGAATAGAAGAAAGGTTTCAAAGCCCCCTTAAAGTTTGTACAGCACTGCTTGCTGTCATCTCAGATGGGGCTAGGTATTCCACCAGAACAAGCAAAAAGTGTGGCTGTAACATGACGAATTATTTTGTTTTCTTTCTGTCAACTTTTTTTTTTTTAATTTACTGCTGTAAGTTAGTTCCTTACCTCTCCAAAACTTATTCTGAGAAATCTTTTCAAGACTAAGTCCTGCTATAAGTCTGTTTACCTTCATTCAGACTGAAAAATTTGCTTGCTTACAAAAAGTGTAACTCTGATTCTGTTTTCCATGTACTTGCCCAAATTTTCCCCCAACACAGATATATATAAGTGCCTTGTCCTGAAAAACAGACCTCTCAGATGACTGACTTTTTCATAATATTCTGGTTTAAACTATCTGTTGCTTATCTTGTATCTCTTAGGCAGTTCTCATAAAAAGTAATATGCAGATATTCTCAAGCTGTCTTTGGATGAGGGAGTGGCAGAGCCATGGTAGTACTTTGATAAGAAAATGGTTAATCAGCTATAGGCAAAGCATATTGATAAGAAACAGACCACTGCTTCTGTAAGCTTAGCTATTATTTCTGCATGTCATTGAGTAGCATCATATAGATACATGACGTACCAAACCACTTGGACTAAACTTTGGCATCCATTAGCATGGTTCAGCATTGGATCACAGAGTACCCAACTCCCACCCAATTGGCAGCATCTTCACTCCTTCACATGGAAGCCTTAACATATTTTGCTAAACTGAATGTTACAAAATGCACATCCAGAATTTCACTTACTGACCTTGATATTCATGCCCCTAAAAATGCTATGAACCTCAGCCATGCTACCTGTCCAAGTCTGTCTGAATTCATGTCTGCTATGTCTGCAGGCATAAGCACTCTTCTAAGTCAGTGTGCTTATTCAGGTGTTCCCTCGTCATCTGTCTCAGAATAGTTTTCCATCTCTGTTTGCAGTTCTGTGACTTCTCTTTTTTTTGGAAAACAAACAAACAACACCTATTAAATTTTCCACTCATCAGTCACCAGGAACCTTCTGAAAACTTTGTAAACTTTAAGTTATTTTTTTTTCTTTGTTAATAGGACAGATGCACTTTTCTTAGAATTCCAGGATGTAGGAAAAAAAAAAAAACACAACCCAAAACTAAATCTTGGTTATTTCTTTAAATTCAACTGAATTTTCATATTTCAGTTCTTGATGAAATGGTCACTTCTGAGAGAGGGATCATTTCTGGATTGAGTTACAGTTGGGGCTTTTTGTTTTTGAACAAAGATTAAAATGTGAGCTAATGTAAGCCATTTCCCAGGCAGTACTGAATACTGATTGGAGCAAGGATAGACGTGTGAATATATTTTTGCATAGGTACTCCCAAGTTTTTGTCAGCACAAGCTGCCAAGACTTATAATAAATCCCGTGAAAAACCTATTAAAATGATGAAGTCATTTTTTGCCCTCGGTTTATTCTCCAATTCATTTATACATTTCTCATATACATTTGTGAAAATTTCTCAAGTCAGTGTGCTGAATTTTTTTAAGTTATTAATCAGTGTGCTTTGAGTCAGTGTGTTTCAAACATAACTCTGATTTGGTCCAAAAGAAAAACTGAAATATTTTACTTTTTGATTAATTTACAATGTATTTTTATTCTACCCTTTGTGCTAGTCTACTTGATCATTTCCTTTCATTCAAGGTTAAAAACACAGGGCTGAACATGGTGAAAAGGAAAAACAGTGCTTCATTGACATTTGAGAAGGTTCTTTTCAACTGTTTTCATGTGAGTGGATGATAAAAGCATATGAATTATAGGAGGACCAATAGGGAGTTGATGAAGGGACTCTGAGACTCAAAGTTTGCCTGCTTTCTCAACCATATCAGCTGGTTTAATAAAAGATATTACCTCTTCCTACCAACCGTACCTCCCTAGAGTTAAAACTATATCGAAGTTTCTATTTTAACATTCTCTTGGCGCTCTTTTATTGGGTGTTCCTGTGGGCTTGCTTTCACTGAAAGTCATGTCAATTACTGCACTCAGGGTACCCCAGGCAGCCGGGCTTGGCTGGGATTAAAATGCTCTCTCTGCAGCAGGAAGCTCTAGCCATATTCAAGCACATATGTGAGTATACGTGCTCTTCCAGAGCTCATGCAGCCCTGGAAAGTCATTGCAGCTGTGAGTTTCTTGGCCTCCTGTGGGCATATTTTTTTATTTCTTCAAAAATAAAGAAGGTAGTTCCTTCCTTTGCCCTTCTGCCCCTTCTAAACTGCTATGCCTTTCTGTACGTGAGTTGGTAGCTTAGCAGCTTCTTGTAAAACCTTGGTTTTACTTTGGCTAAAGCCTAATCTCAGAAGGAAGTCCAAGATTTACCCGTGAATACTAATCTCTGAAATGTTGACATTGATTTATCTGTCATTTTGAACATAAGAGACATCTGCTGTGGATCAGATATATTTTATAAGGCCTTTTTTCTTGCTTGATTGTGGCTATGTAAAGGCTGCTGCAAGACAGCACCTAAAAGGGATGAATATTGGAATTCATGGACTCATGTCCATGAAATAGAAGCTAACTTTGAATGCAGGTGCCTGAAGATGAAAGAAGAATAGCATATGAGAGGACAGAGAAGAGAAAAATAAAGATAAAAAATGTCATTGCTGAATCTAACATCATTTGCAAATTGAATCCTGAAGACATGCAGGTTTTTTAGTTCCTGTGAAACCTGGCAGACCAGTACGAATATCAAAGTATGTAGACATAGCTGTTAACACTGCTGCAGAACTTGCTGTCTTGTCTGGCTAAACCAGCTCTTTTTTAATAGATCACAGGAAAAAGAAGTAGCCTATATTTTACTGGATTAACCATAACAACAGAGGTCTTTCTGACCTCTAGACTGTGTAGTAAAATTTGCTTTTTCCAGGGTCAGTGACCCTTGTAAAGACTTCAAAAGTTGGTATCAGTTGATCTTTTTGTTCTGGAGAAATTTATTTTCTTAACTTTTATTAGCAATTCCAGTTAATAAAAGTATACAACTATTGCGTTGGGCCACATGAAGTCTATTGCATACATAGATCAGCAGTACACACAGTACTTATGGAGAAGGTGGCGAGCTCACTACCCTGGACTTCAGGAGAGCAGACTTTGGACTCTTGAGGGGCCTACTTAGCAGGGTAACACTGGAAATAGTACTGGAGGGAAAAGGGGCCGAAGAAAGTTGGTTAGTATTCAAGGATCACCTCCTCCAAGCTCAGAAGTGGTGCATCCCAAGAAAGAAGTCATCAGGCAAAAAAGCCAGGAAGCCTGCATGAATGAACAAGGAGCTCCTGAACAAGCTCAAAAGTGAAAAAAAAAAGAGGCCTATAGAGGGGGGAAGCAAGGACAGTTAGACTGGAAGGAATACATATAAACTATCCGAGTGGCAAGGAATCAGATTTGACAAGCTAAAGCCCAGATAGAATTAAATCTGGCCAGGATTTAATCAAGGATAACAAGAAAAACTTCTATAGATATGTCAGGGATAAAGGCAAGACTAGGGAAGATGTGGGCCCTCTCTGGAAGGAAATGGGAGAGCTGGTTACCTAGGATATGGAGAAGGCTGAGGTACTGAATGACTTTTTGCCTCAGTTTTCACTGGCCAGGGCTCTGGCCACACAGCCCAAGTTGCAGAAGGCAAAAGCAGGGGCTATGAGACTGAAGAACCACCCACTGTAGGAGAAGATCAGGTTCGAGACCATCTAAGAACCTGAAGGTGCGTAAGTCTATGGGACCTGGTGAAATCCATCCACGGGTCCTGAGGGAGCTGGTGAATGCAGTTGCTAAACTGCTTTCCGTTATATTTGAAAAGTTGTGGCAATCTGCTGAAGTTCCCACTGACTGGAAAAGAGTAAACATAACCCCCATTTTCAAAAAGGGGAAAAAGGAAGACCTAGGGAACTACAGGCCAGTCAGTGTCACCTCTGTGACCAGTAAGATCATTCAGCAGAACCTCCTAGAATCTCTACTAAGGCACATGGCAAATAAGGAGGTGATTGGTGACAGCCAACATGGCTTCACCAAGGGCAAGTCATGCCTGAAAAATGTAGTGGCCTTCTATGATGGTGCTACAGTGTTGGTAGATAAGGGAAGAGCAAAAGATGTCATTTACCTGGGCTTATACAAAGCGATTGATATTGTCCTGCATGACATTCCTGGTCTCTAAATTGCAAAGGCGTATATTTGATGGATGGACCACTCGGTGAATGAGGAACTGGCTGGAGTCAAAGGGTTGTAGTAAATGGCTCAATGTCCAAGTGGAAACCAGTGATGAATGAAGTCCCTCAGGGGTCAATACTGGGATCAGTGTTGTTTAACATCTTTGTTGGAGACATGGACAGGGGGATTGAGTGCACTCTCAGCAAGTTTGCCAATGACATTGGGCTGTATAGTGTGGTTGACATGCTGGAGGGAATGGATGCCATCCAGAGGGACCTGGAAAGGCCTTCAGGGGTGGGTTCATGCAGACCTCATGAAGCTCAACCAAGCCAAGTGCAAGGTCCTACACGAAGGTCATGGCAATCACAAACATAAATACAGGTTGGGCAGAGATTGGATTAAGAGCAGCCCTGAGAAGGACCTGAGCGTGTTTGTGGATGAGAAGCTCAATGTGAGCTGGTAATGTGCGCTGGCAGCTCAGAAAGCCAACTGCATCCCAGGCTGCATCAAAAGAAGCACGGCCAGCAGATCAAGGGAGGTGATTCTGTCCCTCTACTCTGCTCTCATGAGACCCCATCTGGAGTACTGCATCCAGCTTTGGAGTCCTCAGCAAAGGAAGAACATGGACCTGTTGGAATGGGTCCAGAGGAAGACTATGAAAATGATCAGAGGGCTGGAAGACCTCTTCTATGAAGACAGGCTGAGACAGTTGGGGTTGTTGAGCCCGGAGAAGAGAAGGCTCGAGGGAGACAGAACGTATTGCCCAGAGAAGTTTTGAATGCCCCATCCCTGGAAGTATCCAACTGAATGAAGTCCCTCAGGGGTCAATACTGGGATCAGTGTTGTTTAACATCTTTGTTGGAGACATGGACAGGGGGATTGAGTGCACTCTCAGCAAGTTTGCCAATGACATTGGGCTGTATAGTGTGGTTGACATGCTGGAGGGAATGGATGCCATCCAGAGGGACCTGGAAAGGCCTTCAGGGGTGGGTTCATGCAGACCTCATGAAGCTCAACCAAGCCAAGTGCAAGGTCCTACACGAAGGTCATGGCAATCACAAACATAAATACAGGTTGGGCAGAGATTGGATTAAGAGCAGCCCTGAGAAGGACCTGAGCGTGTTTGTGGATGAGAAGCTCAATGTGAGCTGGTAATGTGCGCTGGCAGCTCAGAAAGCCAACTGCATCCCAGGCTGCATCAAAAGAAGCACGGCCAGCAGATCAAGGGAGGTGATTCTGTCCCTCTACTCTGCTCTCATGAGACCCCATCTGGAGTACTGCATCCAGCTTTGGAGTCCTCAGCAAAGGAAGAACATGGACCTGTTGGAATGGGTCCAGAGGAAGACTATGAAAATGATCAGAGGGCTGGAAGACCTCTTCTATGAAGACAGGCTGAGACAGTTGGGGTTGTTGAGCCCGGAGAAGAGAAGGCTCGAGGGAGACAGAACGTATTGCCCAGAGAAGTTTTGAATGCCCCATCCCTGGAAGTATCCAACACCAGGCTGGATGGGGATTTGAGCAACCTGATCTAGTGGGAGGTGTCCCTGCCCATGGCAGGGGGTTGGAACTAGATGATCTTTAAGGTACCGTCAACCCAAACCACTGTATGATACAATGAAGTCTGGCATTGTTTAAGTCTTGTATGGTGTCATTAGATGGAGGGTGGAACCCACATCTCTCCTTCCAAGACAGAATCCTTCAATGACTATACTGAGAGGCTTCCTCACACTTTCTAGAACAGGGAACTTTTACTTGCCCTATGCAAACAGAGGAGCTCTAGCAGCAAGGACTAAGGAAGGTGTGACCAAAGTACTGTGTATTAAACATTTGTGTTTGTGCCTGTGGGCACCCAATGAACCAGATATCTGAAAAGTTCCTCCATCATAATTTCCCTTATAGCTATTCTTTTTTGCAAAGCTGGAGGTCTTGGGTACAGTCATATCTTACAAATTAACAACCTCTCTCTTTGTGGCACTTTAAGCACACACCATTACCTTGCTCTTAATTCTTTGTAGTGCAATTTAGAACTCCTATAAAATATTGGAAGAAAGAAGATGAAAAAAATCATTAAATAAATGTGGTACATATACCTTAGAGGGCATGACCTGCATGAATTTCTAGAATATACACCGTGCTTATGGAAATTACTTATCTCTTTGGAGCTTTTACAGTCATTATAACTACTTAAGAGGAAATATGGTATGAGTTTAGAGGGATTTTTGAGGGTGGTTTGTGTTATTTGAGGTTCTATCTTGTGATTAAGTTGCGTATAGCTCCATATTAGGTATGGCTTACTTTGTAGAGCAGTACTGACAGTATTTTGTTTTAGATTTTTCTTGCGACAAATACTGCAGTTACAACTATTAAGGACACGTATCCTAGGGAATGCAAACCCTCAGTGCAGTATAGCCGAAAATTTGTCCTGGAGTGTGGGACTGAAGACTATGTCGCTGAGAGCTTGGTAACAGGACCGGGAGCTCTTCAGCTCAAGGTCACCCTTTCCAATCTAACCCTAGGCCAAAAGTAACTGACAATTTTTTCCATCTGATATGGTTGTTCATTCCTTGATGGTCTCATTACAAAGCAGGACTGACTGCATTATACATTTTCCACAGAAATTGACATTAATGGGCATCCTTGTTGTCAGCATCAGCCAAAATCCGACTGGCAAACTGAGGAGGTGTTCTGCACAGTAGAGTAGCCTTTTATGTCAAGGCATACTCTTTGAATAAAACTTTTTGAAGAACACTAGGATATAAGGACCATTGTGAGATTACACTGTCATAAAGATTCAATTAGTAAGTAAAGGCATTCAGGCTCCATGTCTTTAACTGCAGTATTTTTCCAGCTTGCAGTAGAATCCAATGGAAAAAAACCCACAAAGACATAATTTGAAGATTAAAAGTTGTGCAATTTTATTAGCTGATTATTTCTGACTGCTCTTACTACATGGTCAAGACAGTAGTGTAAAGGCTGTACTGAATCGACACTGTTCAGTGTCCACAGTATTTTCATACTGTAAAACATGGTACAAAATAAACTGAATAAAATCTACTGTGCTATATTGAAAGCCATAATTTTGAAAGAATGCATTTTTTTTCCCTAAATAATTTAAAGTAATATGGGAAAATCAATATTTAATCTTTCCAGTACCATTATACACTGGGGGAAGAACTGGATATATAGTTCAGGCCGATAAAATGTTAGAATGAATATATACACAGTACAGTTTGCTACAGGGTCTTAAATAGTTGCAAGTGAATTACAATGGAGTGAGGAAGTAGCTGTTTTGCTGGAAAGTCAGGGGTTTAGGATGATTTTTCTAGGAGGATAGGGTATTCTCGTAGCAACACCAAGGAGATGCCATTCATCTAGGAACAGATAAACCACATTGTGGAGAGTATATCAAGCTACACCAATGACTTTCTTAAGAAATTCAGGTTGCAATTAAGAGGCAGACTCTCAGCTGGCTTACATCAAATTAAAATAAATTCTGTTGACTTCCCTGGAGATATAGTGGTTTGCCCAAACTGAATAATTGTCCAGGTATAAAGCTGGATCTGTATGAAGAACACAGCAAAGTATATAATGATGGAGACCATGCATTACTATAATGTTTATAAACGTTCAAAGATGGCTAGGTGTGGGATGGCTAAAAACCTCAGTAAACAATAAACCTGTAGCTCTTAGATTGGCTTTCTGAATCTGTCAGGTCATATGAAAGCTGAACATATAATTAAGTTTTATAATGATCCCTACCAATGTTTCCGGCCATATGTTAATTTGTAAAGTGAAAGTTTGAAGTTTCATCAAGGTGATTCCCAAGACCCGTGGTTAACAAAAGTCTTCACAATAGCAACCCACAGAGCAGCTAGTAATTGCTACATTATTTGGAGTTGCAAGGGGGATTGGACTAGATGATCTCCAGAGGTCCCTTCCAACCCCATGTCATTCTGTGATTCTGTGATTTTGAGGATAAAGTTACCAAGGCTGAATTAGAAGCAGGCAGGTGCTATGACTGATCGTATCCGATGTTTTGCTTTAAAGGGACATCTCTAGAAAATCCTGTTGTCTGAGTATTCACAAGTGCTTCTTAAAAGGGCATGTGAGAATTCGGAGATTCATTAAGGAAGTCCTTTTATTACCATTTGAAGAAACACAGTACAGTACAGTAATTATATAAAAATAAAGTGGAATTGCGAGTGCCCTGCTATCATTTCAATCAGTCCATTGACAGAAATATCTTGCAGAATTAGTGTTGGTATATTAAGATTCCCAGTGCCAAATAATTTTTACCCATGAGCATTCTATTTTATCACACCAGATAGTATGGAATTGAAAGAGATTTTTTTATTATGTGGTAGACAACATAGTAAAGGGAAATACAAAAATACTTACTCTATATACTATTTCCATAGGTTGGTACAGAGATGCCCTTGCCTTCTAGTGATGTTGGATTGCATGAAAACACAGCAGTAAAAATGGCAGAATATCTTGTCTGAATATTGACTCTTCACCTGAAAAGTTAGAGCCACTCAGGCTTGTGTATTCATGCTAATGGACTCTTTTCGTTCTTTGCCACAAGCAGGCTCATTAACCTGTCACAGTAAAGAGACATAACCCAAGGTAAATCCTTTCATCTTACAGAGGAACCACAGTAGATAGGCTGGGACAGGAAGGCACATCAGTGTCCTTGTAGCCTTCATTCCCCTTTGGCCTAACATTTGACAGTGCATATGCTTTCAACCTGTGACAGGGGAATGACCATACAATATTAGAGCACTTCTATCTGTTACCATGGCAGAACCTTTCCTGAAGCTGAAGTACTTGTGCACCCATGTAAAACGCATGTGCATCTAGTTAGGAGGGAATGAATGTCTGTTATATTCTGCTTATTAAAGTCCTGTGAAATGTTTTTCAGTAGAAAATAGTAAACTTAAGAAGAATATTTTCAGACAGGATATTTTGGAAACTGTTACACACATCCCCTGAAAAGGAAAAATTCTTTCTGAATATTGTAGTGGAAGAAAAGCCCAGCCTTATTTTTTAAATTATTTTACATAGCTTCATTACTGTGAGTGCAAAACTCTCTCTAGAACTGATAATTACTATTACATAAGGGTCTGCAAATTTTTTTCTAAAAGGATTTTCTTGTAGCCTTCCTTCACAATTGACCTCAATCTACAATTGTACACTGGCAGAGGGTAGAACTACTGAATATTGCACAGATTCTGCATGTAACTACTATGACCGTAGGTCTAGCAGAGACTTCCATAGACAACATGCTATTTTGAGAGGACAAACTTATTGCTTCTAGTATCTTTTGTATTTTCTGTTGCATTCAGAGAAAATCACTGCTGTCCAAATGTCTTTCTTTAATTAAAGGTGGTTTGTAATGTTCAAGTGAAAAGCACAGAGGAGATCATGGTTTTGTAGGCAATTTTATGACTTTTGGTAGCAAGAATCTTGAATTTGGCCTCCAAGACAACATATTATTCTTTTGCTCTAAACAAATTTTTCTTCCATTTTTACTTTCCAGAGATGCTGTGTGATGTTATGATCCTTTGAAGGAGGGAGTTTTAGAAAACGAGTACTTTTGTAACAAAGAAGGCAGAATTGAGTCACCACTGACTCTGTCTTCATGCTGCTGTTCCAGCTACTCAGTCACAGTACATCTGCCCATAGCTAATTCATGTAACCAGGCAAGATATTTGTAATTTGCTGTAATTTGTTATGGTACAGACATCAAGAGTCTGCAAGTGGAAAACAAGTAAGATTTCTTACCATGCCGAACCTCCCTGCAGAAACACATTCCAAGGCATTAGCTCTGCCTGCATCTGCACTTAGTTGTTGGAGTCTACCAGCATCCACTCTGTATCTCTTCTTTTTTTTTTTTTTTTTTTTTTTTTTTTTTTTTTTTTTTTTTTTTTTTTTGTGGAGATAGTATGTGGTAGTGGTAACAAAGTCTGACTCTTGTGGGACTGAGATGTGGCTGGGGCTTAAACCAACAACAAGGAGTCAGGAAGTGCTTCCATGGGTTAGCTGTTGCCCATTTGTCCAACCAGGGGAAAAGAGAAAATATTCAGTATCAGAAGGGGCTGAAGGAATGACTTTACCTTTCTGATCTCTACACAGAAAAGCGGTTAAAGCTAAAGGGCATTTATGGCTACTGTGTGCTTTACAGTTTGCTTCCTCAAAATGCTACTCCATGGAGAAGGTGTTACCTTCACCTTCTCTGCCTATTCTCTTGGGACAGTATGGAAAGAATAGTTTTTGGCTTTTCCTGAGAGCAAGATATGCTTTGTTAGCCCTCACTGAGTTTAAAGAGCAAGCACTTTCTTCTGCACCTATCCTCATAAATAAAACCCCTGCAATACTTATATCTAGGTAAATGTGTGTTCTATATATATGGATGCAATAAATAAAGGACAAATGTTCTTCCATTTTTATTTCTAAAACTTTAATGAAAGGAGTAGGGTTGCATTATACAGCTGCAAGTGAGGAAGGAATGCTGTCACTGCTGAGCCTCAGAATTGCAGCTAGGAAGCATTTATCTTATAATGCAGCACCTGACTACAGGATAGTTTGAATCATCTTGGGTACATGGAGTAGCGACAAAGATATTGTTCTTGATCTTTTTTTCCTAAGACAGCTCTGCTCATCAGTGAAAAATAATATAACTCCTCTCTCTTCTGTCCTCAGTCATAACTTTATATCCAGGAATGACCTTTAATATGCTGTCTTGAAAGACATTGAAAATAATAAGTGCATGACATAAAACAATAAAAAGTTCTCTAGGTTATGAGCAAGGGAGAGTATAGAATCAAATTTCCTAATGCCTATTTCTACTAAGTCTAACCTAACCAACCTTAACTCTCAGCTAATAAGACTCATCATATTTTGAAGACAATCCTAGAGTTTCAGGATTAGTTGATTATAAAAAATTACAGTATTAAGATCTTAATAATTTAATATTAATACAAAAATGCTCTGAAGTCTATTTGAAAAAAATATCAAAGAGAATTATAATTTATTGTTTGCATAAATAAGCAGGTTTCTTTAAGAAAATGTAATCACCTGTCAGAACACACATAGGTGCAGGAGGCAAACGGTGGTCAGCAGTGTGCCATCCTGCCTTCCACAGAAATCCACCTACGTCTGTATTTCATACTTCTAAATCACATGTTGTTATGGGCTGAAGCAGCCTGGATGCATGCTGGAGTTTGCCCTCTGAATGCTCTGATGCGCTGTGGGAACCTCACCAGGGATGCAGGGAGAATTAGTCTTGCTTGTGTTTTTATTCACAAAGCTGAGGAGATGTAGCTGAGACGCAGCTGAAATTACAGCAGATCTGTGGTTGACCTCTGGGCAGATGTAATGTGTACCTCTGAAGAGATGCTAGACCCATTTCAGCACTGGTGTTCACTCTGTGCAACATTCAATTTTCAGTGGGGTCATGCAGGGCACACAGTAACAGTTAACTTGACCCATCCAGTTTTCATTTGAAGGATTCTTAACCCAAGAGGACATGGGATCATTTTGTGTGTGTGTGTTTGTTTTTATGCTTTTATACTTAATACTATACCATAGTATTGAATGCCACAAGTTCGTATGAACCTGTTAAAATATTCAGTCAGTGCTACAGGATGTTTTAACAAGAGTTCATTGTCAATATGAGTAGGTCTAAATATAGGGTGGAAGGCAAGAACTTGTCTCATTTAAACACTTAACCTGAAGGTAAAAAGGGCAAGAAGGTGTCTCATTCATCTTCTGTTTTCTGTAGAAAGCTTGGTCACGTCACACAGGTTGGGGAAAACCTCAGAGCAGGACAGGTCTAGAAGGCTAAAACCAGCAGTAAGTAACTATGTGATTAGTATGACAACGTGTATTCTGGGGTAAGAAACCTTGCCCCAACCTCAGGATAGGTGTGTAATACTGATAAACATCCTGCCAATAGGTTTAAGAGGATTTGGATTAGACCCTACACAATAAAGAATGTATCCCAACTGGGAACTGTAGTCAGAGGAATACATGCATACCCCACCTCATTTTTAATAAAATGTTTAGTAGTCTTACATTTGCATATGATGTCACTCAGTATAATTCCAACAACATCACTTTGGTGCTCTACCATAATACATTCAGGTATATATCTGTCACCTTGAATCACAAAATCTATGCTTAAACCGTAGACTAAATGATGCCAGGAAATGTTTCCAGGCACTGGAAGCCTTTCACACAGGCTTTTGCATTGTTAGCATATTCTTTGCCATGCTTTTGTTTTGTGTTGCTAGTGCCATGAAGAACAATTCCCAGTCATATTTTTGGAGTTATCCCAATGGATCACTTGGAACAGACAATTTACATATGGTCACCTTTTTTGAAGGCTAAAAGAGCTTGGCGGTACGGATGAAGCCAAACCACACTGATTGGTCCCAAGGCCAGAGGATGCTGGCAGTATATAATTACTAATGTATTTGCAGCCAGATTTTCTGATGGAACATATACTGCTAAAAGCAGAGTTTTGTTGAAACTTTCAGCTTTATTGAAAAGACTTTTCATTCTCTGACTAAAACCCACCTGGAACTGGATCTGGCAAAGGATGTAAAGGACAAAAAGGAGGTTTCTGCAGGTACATCAGTGGCAAAAAAAGGAAGACTAGGGTAAATGCCAGCCTGCTGCTGAATGGCGAAAGGACTTGGTGACAAATAATAGGGAAAGGCCAAAGTACTCTATCCCTTCATTGTTACAGTCTTTGCAGATTTACTTTTAGCAATCCCAGGTCCCTGAGACCAGTTGTAAGCTCTGGGGCAATGAAGCCTTATCCTAAGTGCAGTTTAGGGCTCGCTTGAACAAATTGGACATAATTAAGTCCATTGGACACTGGGATGCACACACAAGTGCTGAGGGAGCCGGTCAGTGTCATTCAGAGGTGACTTTTGGTTATCTTTGAAAGCTCACGGCAATCAGAGTAGGTCTCTAGTAAGAAAGGTCTTTTCAGTTTTTGGGGAAGGATAAATCTCATCCTTTAATGATACTGAATTGTGAACAAGTGAAGCAGAGTGGAAAGATGGATGCCAGGATGTTCCAGGACTGGGGCGTGAGCATCAAAAATGTGCAGAAGGAGGTCTGATAAATTACTAAAGAGAAGGAGGGGGGATGAAAAGAAACAGGGAAGAAGCATTTGCTACAACTAATGATGTGGAAATCTCAAACATCAAGCAGGCAAAGAGGTTACAGCAGAATTTTTAGACAAGGGCAATCTTTGAGTTGTGTAGTAGAAGAAATATATAAAAAAAACCCACAAACCCCAGAGATTTGTAAAATAGGGAAATTTAGGTATCTGCAGCCATTCGAACTACCTAAAGTTTTTGCAGTTCTAGCAACAGTAGGTTATCTCACTGCCTTGAACAAAAGGGACCAGCAGGAAGCACCTATATATGAATGACATGCACTTGTGTTAGAAAATAGAGAACACAGTGCTAGAAGAGATAAGCACTTTGAGATAAAGCTTCCTGAATTGGAGTCTGTCTTAGGGATACAACTGTCAAAACAAGCAAAGTTTCTGATTCATAAATAATTTATTTGGTTTTAATTTTGATATTTATATATCTTTATAGAGTAATTAAATTTCCCAGGAAAAAGGAGAAACTTAGGTTCTGGTTAGAAAATTTGATATTCTTTTAAATTTATGTTCCATAACAGGGTTCTCAGGTTGTGGGCATGTATATCAGAAAACAGTTTTGGGACAAACCTGGTTTCAGAATGAGAACACCCTTACTCGTAAGGTTTTTATGTTTCAGGCAGATCTACTTGGAACCCACTGTGAGTTTTTTCATGCTTTCAGATCCTGCCTTTAATTCAACAAAAGCCTCTTGAACCAAAGATTATTGTTAATCAAATAGTTTGTGCTCATTGACCACATTTTCCAGGAAAATGTCATCTGGTAGAATTCTTCAACCAATTCTGTTCAGGGGGAATAGTAATGAAGTGAGTATAAAGAAAAAAGGTTGCAAAGAAAATAAAAATCATTCAGGGAGATTGTTAACATAGATATATATTAGCATACAACAGTTATTTAGGGCCTTTAAATATAAGTAAGAACTTGTACCAAACTTGATTATATTTTATAGAGTCATAGAATGGTTATATTTGGAAGGCACATTAAAAATCATCTAGTTTCAACACCCTGCCATGGGTAGGGACACCTTCCACTAGACCAGATTGTGCAAAGCCACAACCCACTTGGCCTTGAACATTTCCAGGGATGGGACATCCACAACTTCTCTTTGTAACCTGTTCCAGTGCCTCACCACCCCCATAGTAAAGAATTTCTTTCTGATATCTAATCTAAATCTACCCTTTTTCAGTTTAAAACCATTACTCCAATTCCTGTTGCTATGTTCCCTCATAAAGAGTCCATCCCCATCTTTCCTGTAGGCCCCCTTTAAGTACTGGAAGGCTCCTGTAAGGTCACCCTGGAGCCTTCTCCAGGCTCAACAACCCCAACTCTCTCAGCCTGTCTTCACAGGAGAGGTGCTCCAGCCCTCTGATCATCTTCGTGGCCCTCCTCTGGACTTGTTCCAACACGTCCATGTCTTTCTTATGTTGAGGGCCACAGAGCTGGATGCAATACTCCAGATGGGGTCTCATGAGAGCAGAGTAGAGGAGTAGAATCACCTCCCCTGATCTGCTGGCCATGCTTCTTTTGATGCAGCCCAGGATGTGTTTAGCTTTCTGGGCTGCCAGTGCACATTGCCTGCTCATGTTGAGCTTCTCATCCACCAAAATCCTCAGGTTCTTCTCCTCAGGGCTCCTCTCGATCCATTCTCCACACATCCTGTATTTATGTTTGTGATTGCCCTGACCCAGGTGTAGGACCTTGCACTTGGCCTGGTTGAACTTCATGAGGTCTGCATGAACACACCTCTGAAGACCTTTCCAGGTCCCTCTGGATGGCATCCCTTTCATCCAGTGTGTGCAGAGATTGTCCTGCAGCCCGTGATGAGGACCATGGTCAGGCAGACTGTCCCCCTGCAATCCATGGAAATTAATGGCGGAGCAAATATCCACCTGCAGCTCGTGGAGGACCCCTGCACTGGAGTAGGTGGATGTGCCCAAAGGAAGCTGTGAACCTGTGGAAAGAGGAACCTATGCTGAAGCAGGTTTGCTGGCAGGACTTGTGACTCTAGGGGAGACCCACTCTGGAGCAGTGTGTTGCTGAAGACCTGCCCCCCATAGAAAGGACATGTAGAAATGACTCACATTGCAGCAGCTCATGAAGAACTACAGCCTGTGGGAAGGACACACATTGTGGGAGAAGTTTGTGGAGAACTCTCTCCCATGGGAGGGACCCCACAGCAGTGCAAAGGGTGAGAGGAGGAAGGAGTGGCAGAGAAAACATGTGATGAACTGACCCCAACCCCCATTCCCTGTCCCCTGATAGAGAATTCAGAAGTGAAGTTGAGCCCAGGAAGAAAGGAAGGGTGGATGGAAGGTGTTTTTTAAGTAGGGTTGCATTATACAGCTGCAAGTGAGGAAGGAATGCTGTCACTGCTGAGCCTCAGAATTGCAGCTAGGAAGCATTTATCTTATAATGCAGCACCTGACTACAGGATAGTTTGAATCATCTTGGGTACATGGAGTAGCGACAAAGATATTGTTCTTGATCTTTTTTTCCTAAGACAGCTCTGCTCATCAGTGAAAAATAATATAACTCCTCTCTCTTCTGTCCTCAGTCATAACTTTATATCCAGGAATGACCTTTAATATGCTGTCTTGAAAGACATTGAAAATAATAAGTGCATGACATAAAACAATAAAAAGTTCTCTAGGTTATGAGCAAGGGAGAGTATAGAATCAAATTTCCTAATGCCTATTTCTACTAAGTCTAACCTAACCAACCTTAACTCTCAGCTAATAAGACTCATCATATTTTGAAGACAATCCTAGAGTTTCAGGATTAGTTGATTATAAAAAATTACAGTATTAAGATCTTAATAATTTAATATTAATACAAAAATGCTCTGAAGTCTATTTGAAAAAAATATCAAAGAGAATTATAATTTATTGTTTGCATAAATAAGCAGGTTTCTTTAAGTAATCACCTGTCAGAACACACATAGGTGCAGGAGGCAAACGGTGGTCAGCAGTGTGCCATCCTGCCTTCCACAGAAATCCACCTACGTCTGTATTTCATACTTCTAAATCACATGTTGTTATGGGCTGAAGCAGCCTGGATGCATGCTGGAGTTTGCCCTCTGAATGCTCTGATGCGCTGTGGGAACCTCACCAGGGATGCAGGGAGAATTAGTCTTGCTTGTGTTTTTATTCACAAAGCTGAGGAGATGTAGCTGAGACGCAGCTGAAATTACAGCAGATCTGTGGTTGACCTCTGGGCAGATGTAATGTGTACCTCTGAAGAGATGCTAGACCCATTTCAGCACTGGTGTTCACTCTGTGCAACATTCAATTTTCAGTGGGGTCATGCAGGGCACACAGTAACAGTTAACTTGACCCATCCAGTTTTCATTTGAAGGATTCTTAACCCAAGAGGACATGGGATCATTTTGTGTGTGTGTGTGTTTGTTTTTATGCTTTTATACTTAATACTATACCATAGTATTGAATGCCACAAGTTCGTATGAACCTGTTAAAATATTCAGTCAGTGCTACAGGATGTTTTAACAAGAGTTCATTGTCAATATGAGTAGGTCTAAATATAGGGTGGAAGGCAAGAACTTGTCTCATTTAAACACTTAACCTGAAGGTAAAAAGGGCAAGAAGGTGTCTCATTCATCTTCTGTTTTCTGTAGAAAGCTTGGTCACGTCACACAGGTTGGGGAAAACCTCAGAGCAGGACAGGTCTAGAAGGCTAAAACCAGCAGTAAGTAACTATGTGATTAGTATGACAACGTGTATTCTGGGGTAAGAAACCTTGCCCCAACCTCAGGATAGGTGTGTAATACTGATAAACATCCTGCCAATAGGTTTAAGAGGATTTGGATTAGACCCTACACAATAAAGAATGTATCCCAACTGGGAACTGTAGTCAGAGGAATACATGCATACCCCACCTCATTTTTAATAAAATGTTTAGTAGTCTTACATTTGCATATGATGTCACTCAGTATAATTCCAACAACATCACTTTGGTGCTCTACCATAATACATTCAGGTATATATCTGTCACCTTGAATCACAAAATCTATGCTTAAACCGTAGACTAAATGATGCCAGGAAATGTTTCCAGGCACTGGAAGCCTTTCACACAGGCTTTTGCATTGTTAGCATATTCTTTGCCATGCTTTTGTTTTGTGTTGCTAGTGCCATGAAGAACAATTCCCAGTCATATTTTTGGAGTTATCCCAATGGATCACTTGGAACAGACAATTTACATATGGTCACCTTTTTTGAAGGCTAAAAGAGCTTGGCGGTACGGATGAAGCCAAACCACACTGATTGGTCCCAAGGCCAGAGGATGCTGGCAGTATATAATTACTAATGTATTTGCAGCCAGATTTTCTGATGGAACATATACTGCTAAAAGCAGAGTTTTGTTGAAACTTTCAGCTTTATTGAAAAGACTTTTCATTCTCTGACTAAAACCCACCTGGAACTGGATCTGGCAAAGGATGTAAAGGACAAAAAGGAGGTTTCTGCAGGTACATCAGTGGCAAAAAAAGGAAGACTAGGGTAAATGCCAGCCTGCTGCTGAATGGCGAAAGGACTTGGTGACAAATAATAGGGAAAGGCCAAAGTACTCTATCCCTTCATTGTTACAGTCTTTGCAGATTTACTTTTAGCAATCCCAGGTCCCTGAGACCAGTTGTAAGCTCTGGGGCAATGAAGCCTTATCCTAAGTGCAGTTTAGGGCTCGCTTGAACAAATTGGACATAATTAAGTCCATTGGACACTGGGATGCACACACAAGTGCTGAGGGAGCCGGTCAGTGTCATTCAGAGGTGACTTTTGGTTATCTTTGAAAGCTCACGGCAATCAGAGTAGGTCTCTAGTAAGAAAGGTCTTTTCAGTTTTTGGGGAAGGATAAATCTCATCCTTTAATGATACTGAATTGTGAACAAGTGAAGCAGAGTGGAAAGATGGATGCCAGGATGTTCCAGGACTGGGGCGTGAGCATCAAAAATGTGCAGAAGGAGGTCTGATAAATTACTAAAGAGAAGGAGGGGGGATGAAAAGAAACAGGGAAGAAGCATTTGCTACAACTAATGATGTGGAAATCTCAAACATCAAGCAGGCAAAGAGGTTACAGCAGAATTTTTAGACAAGGGCAATCTTTGAGTTGTGTAGTAGAAGAAATATATAAAAAAAACCCACAAACCCCAGAGATTTGTAAAATAGGGAAATTTAGGTATCTGCAGCCATTCGAACTACCTAAAGTTTTTGCAGTTCTAGCAACAGTAGGTTATCTCACTGCCTTGAACAAAAGGGACCAGCAGGAAGCACCTATATATGAATGACATGCACTTGTGTTAGAAAATAGAGAACACAGTGCTAGAAGAGATAAGCACTTTGAGATAAAGCTTCCTGAATTGGAGTCTGTCTTAGGGATACAACTGTCAAAACAAGCAAAGTTTCTGATTCATAAATAATTTATTTGGTTTTAATTTTGATATTTATATATCTTTATAGAGTAATTAAATTTCCCAGGAAAAAGGAGAAACTTAGGTTCTGGTTAGAAAATTTGATATTCTTTTAAATTTATGTTCCATAACAGGGTTCTCAGGTTGTGGGCATGTATATCAGAAAACAGTTTTGGGACAAACCTGGTTTCAGAATGAGAACACCCTTACTCGTAAGGTTTTTATGTTTCAGGCAGATCTACTTGGAACCCACTGTGAGTTTTTTCATGCTTTCAGATCCTGCCTTTAATTCAACAAAAGCCTCTTGAACCAAAGATTATTGTTAATCAAATAGTTTGTGCTCATTGACCACATTTTCCAGGAAAATGTCATCTGGTAGAATTCTTCAACCAATTCTGTTCAGGGGGAATAGTAATGAAGTGAGTATAAAGAAAAAAGGTTGCAAAGAAAATAAAAATCATTCAGGGAGATTGTTAACATAGATATATATTAGCATACAACAGTTATTTAGGGCCTTTAAATATAAGTAAGAACTTGTACCAAACTTGATTATATTTTATAGAGTCATAGAATGGTTATATTTGGAAGGCACATTAAAAATCATCTAGTTTCAACACCCTGCCATGGGTAGGGACACCTTCCACTAGACCAGATTGTGCAAAGCCACAACCCACTTGGCCTTGAACATTTCCAGGGATGGGACATCCACAACTTCTCTTTGTAACCTGTTCCAGTGCCTCACCACCCCCATAGTAAAGAATTTCTTTCTGATATCTAATCTAAATCTACCCTTTTTCAGTTTAAAACCATTACTCCAATTCCTGTTGCTATGTTCCCTCATAAAGAGTCCATCCCCATCTTTCCTGTAGGCCCCCTTTAAGTACTGGAAGGCTCCTGTAAGGTCACCCTGGAGCCTTCTCCAGGCTCAACAACCCCAACTCTCTCAGCCTGTCTTCACAGGAGAGGTGCTCCAGCCCTCTGATCATCTTCGTGGCCCTCCTCTGGACTTGTTCCAACACGTCCATGTCTTTCTTATGTTGAGGGCCACAGAGCTGGATGCAATACTCCAGATGGGGTCTCATGAGAGCAGAGTAGAGGAGTAGAATCACCTCCCCTGATCTGCTGGCCATGCTTCTTTTGATGCAGCCCAGGATGTGTTTAGCTTTCTGGGCTGCCAGTGCACATTGCCTGCTCATGTTGAGCTTCTCATCCACCAAAATCCTCAGGTTCTTCTCCTCAGGGCTCCTCTCGATCCATTCTCCACACATCCTGTATTTATGTTTGTGATTGCCCTGACCCAGGTGTAGGACCTTGCACTTGGCCTGGTTGAACTTCATGAGGTCTGCATGAACACACCTCTGAAGACCTTTCCAGGTCCCTCTGGATGGCATCCCTTTCATCCAGTGTGTGCAGAGATTGTCCTGCAGCCCGTGATGAGGACCATGGTCAGGCAGACTGTCCCCCTGCAATCCATGGAAATTAATGGCGGAGCAAATATCCACCTGCAGCTCGTGGAGGACCCCTGCACTGGAGTAGGTGGATGTGCCCAAAGGAAGCTGTGAACCTGTGGAAAGAGGAACCTATGCTGAAGCAGGTTTGCTGGCAGGACTTGTGACCCTAGGGGAGACCCACTCTGGAGCAGTGTGTTGCTGAAGACCTGCCCCCCATAGAAAGGACATGTAGAAATGACTCACATTGCAGCAGCTCATGAAGAACTACAGCCTGTGGGAAGGACACACATTGTGGGAGAAGTTTGTGGAGAACTCTCTCCCATGGGAGGGACCCCACAGCAGTGCAAAGGGTGAGAGGAGGAAGGAGTGGCAGAGAAAACATGTGATGAACTGACCCCAACCCCCATTCCCTGTCCCCTGATAGAGAATTCAGAAGTGAAGTTGAGCCCAGGAAGAAAGGAAGGGTGGATGGAAGGTGTTTTTTAAGATTTGGTTTTATTTCTCATTACCATACTCTGACTTGATTGATAATAAATCAGTTTCCCTGAGGTGAGTCTGTTTTGCCTGTGATGATAATTGGTGAGTGTACTTTTCTTGAGCTGCAAGCCTTTTGTTATATTTTCTCTCCTTGGTCCAGCTGAGGATGGGAAGTGATGGAGCAGCTTTGGTGGTTACCTGGCATACAGACAGGGTCAACCCATCACAGAATTTTATAGAGGAAAATTGAGTAAAGATTGGGAAAATTTCTGCAAAGTATATATATCCTCATCGAGCCCTGCTCAGTCTAACAGAAACCTATAGACTATTGATTCCTGACTGGGTTACTTGCAGTTCCTTAGCTTTTTTCTCAGCCATATAGTTCCAGTTAGAAAGAAAAAAGATTGTTTCATGGAATAAGAAATAGATTAGGAATTTAATGCTTCCCAGCTGGAAAGTAGAGATGGGCTAAGGGGAGCCTGGTGGCCTTTCCACATTCCTTTTGGGGAACATATACAGTATTTAATTGTTTGAGTAATCTCCATAGCTGGCTGAGAGATATAGAACATATGGAATTCAGGGGAAATTTAAAAGCAAATGAAGTCTAAAACCAGATTTGCAAAGCCCTTGGTGATAAAAGGCTGGGCAAGCTTGTATTTATTTTTTTCTTTATTTTTTTTTCCGTAAGGGACATAAAGCAGGGAGAATGTAGAGGGACATAGTAAGGCTATTCCCCCATAGTTGGAGTGTACCTGCTGGCACACTGAGGGTGACTCAGAAAAACTACAGGCAAGCTCTTTCAGGAATAAATAATTCTTCCTGTTCAGCAACAGTTTTTTTAAGAGAACTGCAGATTTTCAAGCTTTGACAAATGAGAAACAGGACGCACTTGAGAGACCTGCAGAAAAGATGGATGTTCATATAGTTTTTCTATCAGTGAGAAAGCGAAATTCCCCTGGGGCTGGGAGCATAGCTGAAGAATTTTATCAGAGGTTAGTTGATCCCCTTTCTGTGGTGTTTTCAAGGGCTTTTGGTGATGTCTTGAGTGAAAGAACATTAGAATCTTTACCATATAGAGGCCTTTGCATTGCCTGCTTTCTTTGGTAAAAATAAAGATTTAGACCATACTACAGATTGGAGACTTATTGACAATTTGAAACAGATCACAAAATTTTGATTCTATTTCAGCTAAGAAACTGAGAAAGAAAATAGTAAGGCAATTATTGCATTCAGTCACTCTAATATCTTTAAAGGGCACATACTGCCAGACACTCCGTGTAGTTTATGGAAATTATTTGAAATTGTGGGAGAAGACAAAAATGGACTAGATTTGAAAGACTAGATTAGAAAGAGTGAAAATTATCTCACATATCTCAAGAGTGGATTGTCCTATAGTTTGTTAACTTGCATTGCAAGCACCTTGCAGATTAATGAAATGTGTTCTATTACATTTTTTAGTGTTTTTATTTGGTTCATTTACCAAATAAAGGTTCTTTTACCTTAGAAGGGTTTCAAGGTTTAGTTGTTCAGCTGGAGGGACAGAGATTTTCTAATGTCCCTGAAAATTATCACACTTCTGAATGACATTATAATAATGGTAAGCTATGGAAGGTAGTCATATCTATGTATGACATTAATATATATATATATTATACAGAGAAAATAGTCATTACAGTGATAAATGTAAGTGTGTGACACCGGGATGTTTATTGTGGGATACTCCTTCACAACTCCAGAGGCCTTAAAGATCACATGAGCCTTTTTGTAAGGAAGGAAGGGGAAGGACTGTTTGCTTTGTTTTTTGTTTGTTTTCTTAGGACTAACTGATTTTCAGGGACAATTCAGTATCTGATTTTAACTGGGAGAAACTTTTTATCCTGTCAGGTAAAAGTAATGAGGTGGAATAGATGAGCCTTGACTTTGGCAGGAAAAGGGATGTTAACTAAACACTTTACTTTTACTTTTTGCATATGTGTGACGTGTATCCTCCCTTTGCAGATTATTTTATTTAATAAAATAGCAAGTTAGAGTCACTCCATATGCTTTGAGAAAAGAAATGCAACTTAGTGGAGAGGTAGTGATCTTAACACCTGTCTGGTGATAAGGTTTCCTTCTGTTTTTCTCTGCTGACCATACCAGGAAACAACCTATTTTACTTTAAAAGCATAATGACATAATTGCAAGGTGAGGAGATTGAGTTAGGTAGCCTGTACTTCATCCATCCCTTGTCTGTCCATTATGGAAGGGTTAGTGACAAGGTGTGCAAATGTTTTCTTGATGATCCTATTTGGTTTTGTAATCTTCAGCATTCTTGCATAACTGAAAATCTTGGTTTTTGTACAGTTTGTTTTTTACATTCTTAATATCATAAGTTGTATGACTAATACCATAGGTATTGCTCAAATCGAGGTAAAAGACAAAAAAAAAAAACTTACTTTAAACTGAAGTTCAGATTGTTTATAAGATGATCCAGTTCTTAGCAGTCATTGAGAAAATTCGGGAAAAGTTTGGGACATGAATGTTGGATTCCATGTCCGTGGAATTTCATGGAAATAACTGTTTCCAGTTTTAGAAATTAGGACCATGAATGACCTATGTGTTTTCCTGTAAATCAACTATTTAAGAATTCATTTTCTCTCTTCTGGAATCTCAGTAATAAAGCTGGGAAGAGTGATGAAGACGAAAGAAGAGTGGCATGTGTCCATTCAAGTATAGTCAAAAGTCTGATAATGACAACTACCCCACAGTTGAGACATGGAATATCCTTCCCTGTGTCTTTGGTGCCTTTTCTTGAAAAATTCTGAAGCATTTTGGTTTTGTCTTAAAGTGTTGTTCATAGTTGGAATTTCTATTGATCAGCTGGAGAATGTGCTCTAGAGTTAATAGGATTGTTTACTTCCATCTTTTTGGAGACTTGCATTATGCTGTTTCTGGGAACCTTGAAAAGAAAACTCTTAAATTTAATTTGAGGTTTTATTCAGATCATTTATAGCAGGTGCCAAATTAACTCTTAGAAATATTTAGAGGTCTAAGACAAAAAGATGAGAATTTCACACCATCTGCTATTTAGGATTGCCAGACCGACTTCAAGTACAGACATTACTCTGCCTGAATTAGGCAACTATAGTAGATAATCTGAATACAGATTTTTATTTTTTAATGATGTCTTTATCCTGTTCTGACACCGCACACAAAAGAGAGAATAATGAAATGTACCTTCTGCCTGTCAAACTGTCACTATAAGAGCCTTGACTTTCTCAATATTTAGTACAGACCTAGGTTGACATTCAGCAATTGTTGCTGCCTAGAAGGACACAGGGAGCTTTTCACCAGAAATTAACTTCAATAACAATATCTGAAGCAGTCGCATTCATTGTCGATATCCTGATGGAATAAGGTCACCTCTGCTGGAATTAAAACAAGAGAAGGAAACTGTAGTATTGTGCTGCATTCCTGCAGTTTAAAATTAAACAGTGTCATGCCCTTGGCCACCGAACCATAAACCTGCAGGTCTCTAGTGGATGGAGAGTGCAGGTGCACTGTCAATCACAGCCTACGAGGCCTATCTCACTATTGTCTGGCTTTACATGCAAACACTATCTTTTAATGAGATCTTAGCTATTAGAAATCCTTCCAGGTTGTGCTAGGATTCCAGTTCTTCAGGCATTCAACATTTTTGATTACTTTAGCCTCTATCAGCATATTGAATTTTTGGTGTTACATGGGAGAGCTCCTTGGTAAGGGAAAGGTCTCGCCAGAGAACTCCAGTCAGCCCTATGTCTCAGCAACTTCTTCTTCACTATGTGGATGGAAAACTGTGAGTTTTCTACTGCTTTCAGGAAGTCTGGACATTGTGAGGTTAAATTTATGGTGCCCCAAAATATCACTTGACCTTTATTATAGTGTAAAGCTGTATTAAAGTAGTCCCCACTGATGTATAAATGCCATACCTGTGGGTAACAAGAGGCAGTCTCTTTGATCTGGTAACTTGTTACTAAATAGACAAGACAGTTCCTCATGCCTCACTTAAGTGCTTTTCTCACACTTCTTCTATTGGTTTGCCCAGGGTCAGTCAGGTCTTCTGTGAGAAGAGCTAAATATTGAACCCAGATTTGCTGAGTCCTCATTTAGTATACTAACCACAGTGCTATTTTTTTGCTTTCACAGCCAGTGTATGCGCTTTCCATTTTTCATAGGCTGCGTTAAAGAGAGGCTAAATTATTAACCAGAAACACTAACATTTGGAAAACAAAAAGCTCAAGGACACACATACAGTAGCTCTCAGCCAGCAGTGGTGTGGGGGATGTTTTTCGACTGATACTGTAAGTGCAGAATTAACATAAACAGCAATTATTACTCCAGAGTCTCTGGACTCTTTGATGCTCTTGCTGTGAGCAGAATGTTCTCCAGCGTGCTGTGCTCCACTCACAGAGAAAATGAAAGATTCGGAGAGACCACAGACTAATGATCTCCAGTTGGCCAGTTTTACTTGTGTAGTAACAGCAGGTAGGTTGAAGCTGAGAAAAAGTTCCAGTTCACATATTTGAAATTTAAAGGTAATGTCTGTCCTTCGAATGTATGCTGACACAATCCCCTCTGCAGTGTAGCAGAGTACTATTAATGAAATCATTGCTGGCTTTTTTATATTTTACTGCTGTTGACATCTTTGCAGCTGTTAGAGAAATGACTCAAGGCCTACAAGTTCTGGGTCATTTTTCATTTGTGGGATATTTTCTCCTCTACATACTCAATTCTGACTTTTATTTTTATTAATTTCTTATTGCACCTGAGGATCAGAGTGATATTTAATAGGATTTTTATAACCTCGCACAGAGATAGGGTTATTATCTGAAACCACCTTTACCAACTTGATGTCTACTTAGATAGGGCTGAATTCTGACATCCTGAAGTGAGTAGACTGTCTTTTATTCAAGTTGCTTGAGGCACTTTGCATAATGCCTTTAAATGTTAAAATTTTTTGTTGCTTGGTTTTATATGGCAGATCTAGAGCTTACTGTGTTTACTAGCAGTCTGAGTAACAGTGGTAGAAACAGGACACACAGTCAACTGCAAATAGAGCCATTTTGGTTTTTGACCTTCACAATATAAACTGATCATTAAATGCACAACTTGTACTTCACAATCTTCATAATCTTCTATAGTAGAAACCCCAGTTCTGCAATAATGTCAAAGAGATTAAAGTGACAAATATACATCAAAGAATATATTTTATAACCTTTAAATAACCTCAATATCTCTGTGTTTGAAAGAATGGAATACCACGACTTACTCCTAATCAATCAAAAATTCATTTTTGTTGATTCAGCTTCTTCAGTGACTTGGCAAGATTCTTAAAATTGGCAGTGCTAAGAGATTACAGTCCGTTTTGAAATTAACAGAAGTGGTTTGATACTGCCTGACCGTTTTTGCCCTATCCAAACAATATGTTCTACCTTTCTATAGTAATTATTATATAATTCCGTACATGTCAGGTTAGAATATTTAATGGAACTAAATGGATCATTTCCCTCTTTCCTTCATTTAATCTCCAAGGTTTATTACCCCCAGTAGAGAGAGAGGGAGGGATGTCCATCGCAAGAAATTACCCATGGTGTTTTCAAATAAGATTGCATGGAGGTGTATAGATTTTTATGTAATTACTCATCTACATTTTTCCTGATAACCTTTATTACTCATGCTGCTTTTGATCTCACTAACAGCATTGTTTTAAAGAATGAGAGCCATTTTAAAGTGTTCACTTTCTGAATCAATGCACGTAGTCCTGGTTGAATGAAAAATGCGTATTTTTACCATCCTTGCATTCTCTAAGTCAATATGAACTTGGTTCTGGCTATTCCAATGCTACTGAAGCCTCTGCTCAGGGTCTTATTTCCTTGGCTCCCAGGCCAGCTGGTGCAGGCTGACTCACCTCCCAGTGTCACCTCCTTCTCCAGTGGGCTGCACACATCTACATTATATATCAGCTGGTCCAGCTCTCCTCTCTGGCCCTATGACACAACAGGCCTGTAATGACATTTCATTTTCACATCCATAAAGACAGTGATGTCACAGTGTGTTTACAAGGCTTTTATGGAAAGATGGTAAGAGTAAGTGCCACGTCTTAAAATGTGATGTGGTGGCAAGTGAGGGTGTTTGAGGACAGAAAGGTGCCTGGGATAGTCCTGGAGGACTGATGGGGGTGTGGAATGACCTTCAATAAGCTTATCACAACAAGCTGGATTCCTGTGGACTAGAGTACACTATCCCTCAACCATAACTGGTCTTGTCTCAAAGAAACTACTGAGTGTAAAGAGGACAGTCAGTAGCAGTCAGGCATAAACTGCAGTGCTAAGCCATCCACTTTAGACCACCCTCAGTTATACATGCTACACTGCAGTATCTTAAAAAAATAGTCATATAATGGCTATTTAGATCATGAGATGCTTCCTATCTTGAGCCTGGATAGCAGAAATTACACCTATTATTATGTGCATAGTTTGGTGTCTAGTATTTGTCATTATAAACCTATTATAACTTCCCCAAACACTGATAATTTTGGCATAAATTTTTCCACATCTTGAGTAGTTATTTTATTTTAATACTTCGGTAAAAATGCCTCAGTCATTTAAAATGAAAATTAATTTAGGAGAAGAAAAACATTTTTCTTTTAAAAATAGTATTACAATTTGCTGCTTTGAAGTGCTCTAGTGCCTTTGGGCTTAGCAGCAGAAGCACTACATTTGCCCAGGTGCTTTTCTTCTATGCATATGAAAATATAGTTAGTTTGGAACAAATTATCAGACTCTGAAAAGCCACATGTTCATATACTGCAAACTGCGCCAACAAGAAGCCTGCTGCTGAATGTTCTGCAGGGTCAGGTGCAGAGCAAATTCCCAAGTGTCACAGACCTTTGATCTATGGATGAAGTATACAGCAGCTGAAACCACGTCTTTGGTGCTGTGGCAGCAGGGCTGGGCTGGGAGATAGGTGTTTAGGTCTTTCTTGTAGTTCTGCTAATAATTCTGGATTCATCACTGCAAGACCTCATGTATCTGTTTCAGATGGGATGGTTGAGCAGTTTCATAGATATTTGACCTGTCCTCTCCTCCCCTCCCATTCCCTGCCAGTTCATCCACACAAAGAATAATTTACCTTCATCAACTATGCTTTTCATTCAAAGCCCTTGGTCTAGGTTGCTGGTTTAAAAGATCTGAGTTAAAATCTATTGTCTTCCAATGTCATGCTGAAATATGGAATTATTGGCTTGTTTGCAGGGACTTTTTTTTTTAAGCTTCCTCGTCCTTTCCCTTCTTTTATTTTAAGAGATATTTCACCCCCGCAGCTGGGATTAAATATACCATCTTATTTCAGCCTTTGTATATATACATGCTGATAATCTATTAATTGTTCTCATTATATTTTTATATCTTCTTTATTCAGTGCACAGTCTGGATGACAAATGAAAAACAGAGCAGTAATAAAAGCAAATATGATTTGTAGTTGAGATGAAAACTAACTAGCCTTTCTGGATTTGTCACCATTTTCTACATAATTTTATTTAAGAACTTATTATAAGTGCAAGGATGCTGAACTGAAGCTGCAAAGAGAGCTTGATTCTGTCATTTCCTATTTTCTATGTGCTTCCCTTTGTGGTTGTGGTGAGTCATGAAGTATTTCATTTAATAATTACATTTAAAAGAAAGTTAATTATACAAAGCTGCACAGCACCACACACACACAGATACATTTAATTGTCAAAATTGCTGAACAAAATATCTCCCAGGAAAAGCTTTACTATCACAATTTTCACACTTCAACAGCAATTATGTAAATAGCAGACTCTGAACGCAAATGTTACTTCTTTTCCAATGATTATGTGTGTTTTATAACTAATATTTTTATTGATCATTGACACTTTTATTTTTCAGTGAGGCCTGTGATGCCCTACTGCCAATGTGAAAAATTAAAGTCCTGAATAAGATACTTAGCAAACACAGGGATCTCTCAATGGAAATCCAGTCGTTAAAGTGGCATTCTTCTGTCTTCTGTTACATCTTTTTTTAAAGTATGCTCAGTCACATTGTGTTTTTGGGATATGTTGATCTTTCTGTGATTGGAAGTGAAGGCAATATTTTAAACAATTACTAATACCTACTATAAGCTGCTAAGTAGCATATCCTCATAATGTGACAAGTAAGTATATTGTTAGCTAACATGGATAGCGCAATCTCATTGTGGAAGTTAAATGATGAAATGAAATGGCCCATGAATTGGAAATGCAGGTTACAGTTCCTTAGGTATTATAGACTGTATTACTAATGAAGCAATTTGTTCTGTGTCCCCTCACATTTCATTTGCTGCCATCAACAATTAAGAGATGTCGTAGTAAGGTCATTCCAGATTAACACCTTGTCTTTGCAAAGATCTCATTAAAATAGAGAGAAATTCTAATTTGTAGCCAAGATAATGTTAATTCAATGGGAGAATAAACATTGTGGAAGCAATCTGTGCAAAAGAAATGAATGTTAGAAACATTTTCTCTTTTTACTAGGAGAAGTAATTCTTACATGGAAAGACATCCTATTGAAAATAGTAGCAAGGCATGTTACTGTAGGAATTGGCTGAGTACCTTGGCCTGGTTAAGGAAGCGCGTCTTGTTGTCTGGGTTTTGCACAGATGTGCAGACCCATAAATAAATTGAACAGAAAATAAGATTTCTCCCTTTGCTGGTTGCCAGTATTACAGCTAAACTACAAAGAAAGTAATTTCTCCAACCATCATGCATTTATTTCCCAGTCATCCTTGGAAACTTGTAACAGTGAAGAGCGTTGTAATTGACATTTCATTCTAATATATTGGCTGCCTTGCCTGAATTCTGACTGGCTGATAAAGCTCATGGAAATCCATAGTCTCATCATGTCCTGAGCAATTTCAGTCCAGCCCTGTGGCAATCTAAGCACTTAACCAGCAAAATAAGAAAGACAATATTTGGGGATTCAACTTTTAAAATGCACAAGAACACACTGACTGAAATAACCCAGTTGTCCCGGTATAATGCAATTCTTTTTCAGCTTACAAAGCAGAATGAAAGAAAGATTTAAAAGAATATATATGCCAATTTAAATAAGTAAATGCTCTGACATGAGTTCATCCCAACTATAACTTCATTGAAGTTATATTTCAGATAAATTTCATCATAATACCACATTTTTTAAAGGAGAAAAAAAAAATCAATTATCTTGTCTACAGATTTTGCATTACATCTCAGTAACTTGAAAGAAAATGTAATGCACATCAACTCATTCTTCAGGTCATATTTTCTGAATAGATGTGGATAATATTACACAGAGTAAGGTATTGATCTCTCAGGTTCTCCAGAAATGAAGTGTCATGTCTTGCAACTTGTTCTTCTTTACTATTCCATCATGTTTTCATTCACATGGGTTTCTTTTCTTGAGAATGCATTACTTATATAATGAGCCTTACTTCATCCTAAGTCTTTGAAAAATGCTAATTTTTTTTCCATCTTGTTTTTTCTGTGTATGTGTATGGGTTTTGAATCAGAAGTTCTAATAGAAATTTATCTGACATCATAATTATGCAGATGTCTTCTTTTTTTTTGGTATTTGATTTGTATAAATGCTGTGGGGTTTGGATTTGTTTCTTTTTCTTTCTTTTTTTTTTTCTCCCCCCCGCCTCTCCCCCAGTGTTGCAGAAGGTCAAAATCCATGTTAACCTTGTCAACAACGACATGACCACCAGACAGCTGTTTCCCAGTCTGCAAAATGCCTTATTAGTGTTTGGCCCCTAACCTCAGAACTGTCACATATTTGGTTTTTTTACTGTTGGGTAAAAAAAGGGGGATCATAAAGTCATTTCATTCCTAATAGAAGATGCAAGAAACTCTTGTAATCACTAAAACACAGAAACTTTCAAAATAACCCTGCCTACCAGACTCCTGGAGCCAGGGTTACTCCTCAGGTCTTGTATTTCTATGTCAGGCTGGATAGCATCTAAAAAGTCTAGCTGTCAGGCAGATTGCTGTGCAGGTGAGTTTGGGGCCAGAGCTTCTCACAGACTCCGTGGGGTTTTCCATAGAGCAGAGAATATGGAAACTCCAGTTCTGGGACTACCTGCTCATGGGCATGGCTCAGGGGAGTGGGATGAGATGGCTTTGCCTTGTCATTCCCCTAGAGAATGAATGCCTCTAAGAATAAATGTCTGCAGGTAAACTAAAGGTGCTGCTTACCATTCTCCGGTACTGAGGTCAAAACCAGCATAAACCTGCCTGTAAATATAACATTCAGCTCCTGCTCTGCAAGCATGTCTGGTAAAGGTCTCTTACCCATCCTAACTCCTGAACTGCACCCAGGAACTGTTTGGAAGCATGTTAATTCATCCAGATCACAGCAAGGCCAGAGATGATTCCAAAGAGCTGATAGCATAGATAGCCAAGACCCGCTGCCTGGGCAAAGTGTCCTTCTGCTTTGTATAAGCTGGGAGCATATGCTTAGCCCTGAAATTTTAGCACTTTGATTCCCATACGAGGTTATACTTAGAATTTTATAAAGCAAAATGATATTCTGAAATGGTACTTCTATTATTTTGCCCCTGTGCATAATTTAGAAAATAAAGGTGTATATTATTTTAAAAAAGCAAGATCTGCTATAGCCACTCTTAATTACTTGTGAGAACACTACTTTGTTGCGCAGTCCTGTAACTTAAGTGTCACCTTGAGCTCTCATTTCCTTAAGGGACATATTATGTCTACGTTTTGTTAAAAGCTTAATGCATGACAATTTCAGGGGAATACACTGCTGCTCTGCTACATTTGAGCTGCTCAGAGGTAATGGCCCATGTGCATGGCTTACCTTCTGGAGCCCAATGGGAATCAGAAGTTATTCTGGTGAGCACACTCTTGCGTGAAACACAGATAAATATCTAATTTCTATCTTGGAGTTTGGAGGGGAAGAAAATGTACACGACAGTACGATGGATATTTGGTAACATCTTTCTTGGTGGTATTTTTTGTTCATGTATTTAATCCCTGTGAAGTAACTCTCCACATCCATCTGTATGCTCTTGTTCAGAATCTGTTCTCTCTCATATTCTCCTTCTTTTTTGCAGAATTAATTTTCTCGTCTTTCAAGACTCACCATAGCCTTGCTCAGTGCTGCCTACAAACTATCCATTACTGTTAAACTGTCAGCTAACATGTCTGATTGGCTTACTGTGGTGAATTTAATCACTTTTCTTAAGTGTTTTTGAAGGAGCTTCCTACAAATATTAGCAGGTTTATATTTTTTAAATATTTTTTGTATTTATTCATTTTTTTTGCAATAACAAAATATAAAACTTTCTTTAAAAGTCTCCATGGTGCCCATGAAACACTTGACACCAGTGAAGGATCCTTTGCGCTGAGATCACTTACCTGTCATGATGGTCATAACTTTTCCTTGTGTCTACCCCTCCAATTGTCTAGAAGATAGTTATCTAGCCATGCACATCAAACTAGACTGTAAATATTACTGATTAGAGATAGTAATTTTGTTCTGTGTTTGTATAGTGTGTGAAACAGTAGGAGTGTCATTGAGCCATGACTTCTTTTCTTTCAACATACAAATGCAAAATCAAAATTCTGCAACAGAACACACAGTGTGCATGGCAATCTTTACTTTCAGAGTTCTAGGACAGGTGCTAATGATCAGCTCCTAAAAAAACCCTTTATTTTAAAAACTAAGCAGGTTCTCAGCTGCTTATAGGACTTTGCAGAACCCAAATAAACTCCCTACAAGTTTTCAATGTCACTCTGTTCAGATTATATATTCCTCCAGGCACTAATAAAAAGAGGTTGGGAAACTGTGTAAAGGAACTTTATTGGCCTAATTTTTCAGAATTTGAGGTGGCAAAGAGTGTCTGCAGCTCACTATAGTCTGTAAGTCAAGACCACTAATGTGTCTTGATGATAAATCTGGGGTGGTTCTTACAATCATTGTAGTTGATATACATGGAAATATGTGTATAGAGATGCATATGTTTTTAGACAATAAATATGTGTGCACACAGACATACTTATATCTGTAAGAGCATGATCTTTCATTTCTGTACTCTGGGCTACTGAACTAAAATGTGGGGAATATAATTATTTTGGAAGAATTATCAAGTCTAGCAAATCAAACTCAGTATCAAATCAACTGCTTTCCTCCTCAAGGAAAAAAGCTGACAAAATTCAACATAAAAATCAGTAGTGCACTCATGACTTGCCTTTAAAATTCTCATGTTCTAGGTATCACTACTTATGCTCAGATTTTGTTGGTCACATTCACAAAGTTTTATTCTAGAAGCTCCTTTCCTATAATACAGCAATAATAATAATCAATCATAATATTAATAATATAGCAACAGACTGAAAGATAAGTAAAGTTATATATAGTCCTGAAAGTGAAGCAGTATCAAGGAAAATAAACTGCTGCTGTGGTAAGAAACTGTCAACTTTCACACAAAAAGTCATTAACTTTTTTTCTCTTTTGAATTATAATTTTGGCACTTTCATATAACACCAAGGTAATAGATTTTCATTATACCCAGAGTGCAAAAACATTGGCTGTGGAAAAAGCAACAGGGCTCAGATTAATGGGAGCCGACAAACTGACCAAAGAGGAAGTGGCAGCATGGCTGGCACCATGGCTCAGTGGTTGTGACAGGCAATTAGTGAACAGAGCAGAACAGATGTAACAGGAGGCAGCAACAATTTACTGAAGCATTAGCTTGCTCACTCTGTAGTGCAGAGCACTGATACTGTTTGCTGATACAAATAAATACTAATATGATCTGGGGCGGGGAAAAGAGGCAGTGTGCACAGTCATCTTACAGGACTGAAAAAACTTACAACAAAACAACAACAACAACAAACCCACCCAAAAAAAGCTCAGGTAGACTCAACAAAACAAAACAAAACAATTTTCTGGCCTTTTGAAGATGACATTGAGATTCTTGCCTCATTACCAGATGGTAACATGCCTTGAAAAAATAACATACTAGAGAGAACTTGTAATAATGTGTTCATCTTTCACAGTACTCAAAGAGGATGCATGATGTTCATTTTATTCCCCCCCTGTTGTTCTGGGACAGACTTACATTACTGCAGCTCCTTGAGGTTGCTGCTTGTTGGTATACTGATGTGGAGAGAGGAGCATGTTATGTCCTTACTACGTGGTCAGAGGAGAGAATAACAATCATGTGGGAGGTTTTCATGGTCAAAAGTGTTGCCTTGTAATTTTTAAAACCCAACTACAAAGTTTATACTGTGCTCTCTAGGTTTGTTTCTTAAGAGATGGCACAGATCTCACAGTGTGCTAAATTAAACTAGCCTACCTCAGAGAACTTAGGAGTTGTGGTTCCAGAAGGATCTGTGTAGATGTCTTGAGTCTCAGAGGATGAAGCCATCCATATGTATAGGGATGTGGAGACTGGATGAGGTGCCATTTTCTTCTATACTAAGAATTGTTGTCATTTTCCAAAAAGTATCAGTGTAATTATTATACTGTTGTTAACAGCAGAGAATACAACGTCTTCATTCTGTGAATTGACATAAATCCTATGTGTTATGGAAACATACATTTTATTTAGAACTGGAAAAGAAAATGGTCAGTCTTGTGTGTACAGTCCAGAGAATCACTATTGACATCTTGTATTGACAATATTAACAACACGGTCATTTGCTTCATTCCCACAAAGATTGGGCATTTACTTGCAAAGTATTACAAATTAGACCAATTGAACTAGGAGGAGATTTACCTTCTGTGCTAAGGACTGGACCTTAAGGTCCAGTCTCCTACCACCACCAGGTGGAGCCTGAGAATAATGTTCATGCTACCAGATCGAAAGTTGTTATATTTTGCTGTAGTTGTTCTTCCCTCACTGAGAGAGCATTTTACAGTAATGAAGACATGATTTGGTACCCCTCACTCCGGGTCACGCCATTTTAGTACTGCAAAGACTCATGGAAGGGAAAGTTGCTGCAAGAGCCAAGGGATCTCCTTTGCCTGCCTGTGGCTTCAGTTGGCTTCAATGGAGGTAGGAATGATTTCTGGTAACTACTTACTGTTTCTGGCTGAGTTTCCATGGGGAAAAGCTTCTCCTGTCCTCTTTTTGCCTCTCATTTAAATGCTGGTGCTTGGGTGTAAATAAAGCAAAATATGCTTAGCATGCATCCCATTCTGCAACACTTGTTTCTCTTTCACAGGAAAAGCATTGTCCTGCACTCAGAGATGTGTTGTCTCTGAGTCCCTGAGGAAAAAAGGTTGTGCCAGAATTAGACAATACTGTTTTACTCAGTGGAAAAAACTGTACGTGAATACAGTAGAAATGATTTTAATGTGGTTTTCATAAAATCATAGAACAGTTAGAGTTGGAATGGACTCTAACGATCATCTAGTTCCAACCCCATTGCCATGGGCAGGGACATCTCCACTAGACAAGGTTTTATGAATGAAGACAATAGTTTGTTCATGTAAGAAAGCCCCCCAAAAATTCAGCTAAATTAGAACAGGATGAAATTCTGAAGTTTTTCCTTAAAATTGTAAGAATCATATTAATTTGTGTCACTAAGGGATTTTTTTACAAAAATATGTGAGTATATGTAAGACACAAATATAGATGGGATTTGAGAGAATCTCTACTTAAGTGTGTAGTTAATTCATTTTCACTTAAAAATGCAGTTGCAAGCTGAGAAGGGAATGGGGAAGGCAGGCGTATCCTAGCAAATGGCTTAATGAGAAAAAAAAAAGACCACCACCACAGAAAACAAATTAAGGAAATGGGAAAGATAGTATATAGCCAGTTTCTTAAAAGGAGACAGAATAATTAGCTATTAGGGCTCAAATGGGGCCTATTAGAGCCCTATTAGGCTACACAAAGCTCTTCATTGTAAAGGATTTGCATACCTACTATTTTGAGAAATTGATGTTTCTCCATTGTATTCATCAGGCCTTTTGATATTCATTAGAGAGAACTTAGACTTTGGAATTGCCCTTTCCTTGTCCCACAAAATTTGGTTCAGGCTTTTCCTCAGAGCTAATCTAAGGGATGGTCATTTTCCTCCTGTCATTGACATGCATCATGCAAATGCCCCAGAGATGTGGACAAAGGCCACCACTTACAGTCCTGCTGCAGCAGGGGACATGACACAGCTTGGGGGCTCCTCAGGCACCTGACAGTGCAAATGGCAGGAGTCCTCTTTACGTGTCCTCACTGAGTGTTTATCTTCCCAATTCTGCTCCTCCAGCCTCCTCCAGCCCGTTTAGCTCACTGTTGATGTCTTTTACCTTCTGAAGATGGAAAGAGAAGATGCAGATCACTCTTCTTCGTTGTTCGCCCCAGGCACATGCCATATCTGAGGTTTCTCTCTTTCTGAGTTAATTCTTCACCTCCTCTTAGCAAACATATTCAGTCCTGTGTCTCATTAATGGTAAAGAACAGGTTTCAAATCTTGATGGCAAAATAATGTTATAGTCATGTAATTTTGATTCCTTCCTTCCTTCCTTCCTTCCTTCCTTCCTTCCTTCCTTCCTTCCTTCCTTCCTTCCTTCCTTCCAAATGGATTGCAAGGAAAGAACAATGTATTGTATTAAACCAGTTGCTTTAGTTGGAAATTAAATAAAAGGTTTTGGTCTTATAAGTTCTTTAGGTTTTCTGCAAATGTGTATGTGGTGAGGAATTTTTTACACAAAGTATTGTGTTTTCAACAGTCCCCCTTCCTTGCTCGTTACAGAATGTACCTGGAGAAGAAAGCAGAATTATGGCTGGAAAAGGAACTCTAAGTGTAGGCTTGGGTATTAAAAACATAGTAATTTTGTGTCTTTAGGTAAAAGGTAAAAGAATCTGTTTCTCCACCAAACTGTATAGCTGTGTATAGTTGGTTTAATTCTTGTAGCTGTTACGGAAGAGTGTTTACCTGTTGGATCAGGTAGGACTGCAATGCTCTCTCTTTGATTCAAATGTTAATGTCATTTTTTTGGAAGATAGAGGGCTTTAGAAGGAGAAACAGGTGAGGACACTGTTTTTCTGTTTCATGTAGGCCTAATTCTTTACAAAGAGTGGGCATAGCCCTATTTCCCTTACCTAACTGCAGTTCTCATGTTCAGAGTTTCTAAGTCTGTTCCTCCAATGAGTTTTATTCTGCTAAGTCATATCTCATTTTACTGTTAGGGCCACATTTATCTGGCTCCTGGATTTTCTGCCTAGCTACAACCCCAGTGCTTTGAGGCATCATGAGTGTTTCCTTCTTTCTATTTCCAGCTATTGTCTTAAAGAACTCTTTGCCTCCCAAAAAAAGAGGCCTGATATTGTGGCAACTTTCTGCCTGCATCTTACTACAGCAGTCATGAACTTGTGGCACAACAGCACTTGATGACTTGAATTACACTGTAAAAGCAAAAGCAGCAGCATGGAACAGTGGGAACAAGAAATAGCAGGAATGGCCAGTAAGAGCCATGGCAAGGATTCACAAAGTGAATAAAGAGAACTGAGGACAGAAAAGGATGCTTGAGTCTCTAGGATGGAATAGTAAGTGATGGGATGAACTCTGAAATATTATGTGCTGTCCAAAGGAGCTGACTGACATACCTGACTAAAATTCTTATGCCAGAAACCCTAGGGCAGTTTGACTTGGGAGCATGGACCTTTATGCATCCTCTTTTCCTTCATCCTCTCTGTTTCACCTTGGAGGTTTAGATCCCATTAACATTTTCTGCTTTCCTCTTCCAGTTAGTCAATGCAGGGGCTGGCCATGGATCATAGAATCATAGAATCATAGAATTATATGGGGTTGGAAGGGACCTCTGGAGATCATCTAGTCAAACCCCCCACCTAAGTGGGTCTATCTAGAACACATTGCACAGGAACTTGTCCAGGTGGGTTTTGAATGTCTCCAGAGAAGGAGATTCCACCACCCTTCTGGGCAGCCTGTTCCAGCACTCCACCACTCTCACAGTAAAGAAGTTCCTCCTCATGTTCAGGTGGAACTTCTTATACTCAAGTTTGTGCCCATTTCCTCTTCTCCTGTCACTGGGCACCATTGAGAAAAGACCAGCCCCATCCTCCTGGTACCCTCCCTTTAAGTATTTATAACATTGATTAGATCACCCCTCAGCCTTCTCTTCTCCAGACTAAAAAGACCCAAGTTCCTCAGCCTCTCTTCATAAGAGAGATGCTCCAGGCCCTTAATCATCTTTGTGGCCCTTTGCTGTACCCTCTCCAGCAGTTCCCTCTCCTTCTTGAACTGGGGAGCCCAGAACTGGACACAGTATTCCAGATGGGGCCTCACCAGGGCAGAGTAGAGGGGCAGGATGACCTCCCTCAACCTGCTGGCCACACTCTTCTTGATGCATCCCAGGATGCCATTGGCCTTCTTGGCCACAAGGGCACATTGCTGGCTCATGGTCATCCTGTTGTCCACAAGAACTTCCAAGTCTTTTTCCTCAGAGGTGCTCTCCAGCAGGTCAGCCCCCAACCTGTCCTGGTGCAGGGGGTTATTTCTCCCCAGGTGCAGCACCCTACACTTGCTCTTGTTAAATTTCATTAGGTTTCTCTTGGCCCAGCTCTCCAGCTCTCCAGTCTGTCCAGGTTGATCCAACTTCCCCTGGATACATGCCCTTCGTGGCCTGGTACCTTGCTCTGGTACATGCATTGCTACAAACGTGTTGTCGCGGATGGAGTGATTAACTTCACTAGTTAGAGTGAAGCAGAGAAGTATTTTTAAGGTGAAACAGTGATTTAACAAAACCAGTAATAAATGTGATAGTGTTTTACGAGATTCGATGTCAGGGTACACTCTATTATTTACTGCACAGAGGACAGGGTCAGACAAACTGTCAGGGAGACCCTCCCATTGAGTCACGAGGTTCAGAAAGGACCCCCTGGCTTTCTAAACTCCTTCTCAGAGAGGAGTCTAGGTGCGGCTGGATCCAATCCTAGTCCCAGACTTGGTCAACGGTTTATGTTTAAAGGATTATATATGTGCAATCAATCCTTTACATTACTTAGCTAAGATTTCAAAGTTTAGCATGCTATTAGTCCCTTACAGAGAATCTGTTGCAGCAAGGAATCTCTCAACCTCGAGGAGTAGAACCTTAAGCGAGCGTCCTCACAAAAGGGGAGATCCATACAGGAGAGCTCAAAGAGCTCTTGGGCTGTCCACTATTTATGCAGTAAGATAATTGACCTATAGTCATATTTTCATGGCAACAAAATTTCTAGGTCCCCATTCCAGACAGTATTTTGACTATGCTGCCAGCCATCCCCCAGAGACCGGGTGCAAGTTATCACAGTTGCTGTTGTGATGGCTGTGGTGGCCAAGGCCGGGCAGGAGCTGGTGGGGGGGCAAACCAGGGAAAGCACACCGCCACACATGTCTCATGACTATTGGTAAATAGATTAAACTGTTTCTCTTACTCTTCTTTCTCCGTAGCTACATGACCAGGACCAGTTGCAGTTACAGTCTTCTGGAGTTTCTAATTTAGTTCTGATCCCCTGAGTCACAGATTATTTTTCTAGAGGCCAAAGATATTGTATGAAAATGATATCTGTATTTTTGGAAATAACGTGTTCTTAATATATCAGCAGTGTTACAAAAATCAGTGGTTGTGGCCTGTGGTATTTCTCTAAGATTAGGCCAGGAGTCCTTTTTGTCTGTACCAGACTTCAGAAGAAAGTCTTTTCAGAGGTCATAGACCTCGTCAACCCATCTGGAATTGCTGAGCAGGAAGACTTCTTGTTATCTGTGAAAAAGACTGAATTTATCATCTAGGACATAGCTTGATAACATTGCAAGAATACAATTTGTATTTGTGAAAGTACGCTTGGAGAGAGTTGTGACCTGATAGATTATTTTCTTTTTTAAAAAGATTTTATAGTTTGTGGTCATGTAAAGATGACTTGACACTAACAAAAAGCCCCACTGAATAAATAACAATACTGTGGGAGAAAAAAAAAAAGGCACATGTTAAGATATTCTGAAAATGTTCATATGTACTTCAAGTCAAACCAGTCATCAATTTGCACTGTGAAATGCATCAGTGGCATTTATAATGCAACCAAGAGGTATAAAAGAATTGCAGTGCAGCAGCCCAGAAAAGAGGTGCAGGTTTTCTTGGCTTAATTAAGACAAAAGTGGATTCCAAAGTAAACCCTGCATCAAAAAAAGATTATTAAGGTTGTAGAGTCAGTCTTCATGAGATTTAAGATTGGTTTAATTTGCTTACTTTGTATATATGGTTTCTCTTGTAATAATAGCCTTGTGATAGCTATCAGCTAATATCATTTTATAGCTGATAGCCTTGAGTTCCCTTATGATAATGGAATAATATATAGTTTTATTCTAAAGGACTCTAATGTAATTCCATATTTAGAATAGATAGGACTCTCAATAATTTTATTGTACATTGCTCTATTTGTGGCTGTGGATCTTATTTACAGTACAATATTAATTTTCTTAAATGCTCTTCTGTAACACTAAACCTTACAGCTTCTGAAACTCAAAAAAATATAGGTAAGGAATTTGCAGGTATTATAGATGGGGAACGAAGATATTGAAAAAACAAAGTTAAAGTACCCGTTAATTTTGTTGATCTAACTTAGGATACTGCAGGATTAGTCTTTTAAAGTATTCAACATTTTTAACACACCAACTCCTGTTCTGGTTTCGAACAATTAGCAGAGAGGATTCCCTGATCCCCAGCAGTGTGTGCTGCCTGAAGGGTGAGTGGTCACAGTCTAGCAGTGGCCAAGGGTGCTAAAGGAAGGCCAGCAGTGAGAATTTCACTGAATTTCACTGAATTTTTAGAGTTGGAAGGGACCATAGAGATCATCTAGTCCAACTCCCCTGCTAAAGCAGGATTGCCTAGAGCTTGTCAGAGCATGTTACTCAGGACTGCATCCAGGCGGGTCTTGAAAATCTCCAAAGAAGGGGACTCCACAACCTCCCTGGGCAGCCTGTTCCAGGGCTCTGTCACCCTCACCGTGAAGAAGTTTCTCCTCATATTTGAGTGGAGCCTCTTATGTTCCGACTTGTGCCCGTTGCCCCTCATCCTCTCACTGGGAACCACTGTAAAGAGTCTGGCTCCCTCCTCCTTCAACCCACCCTTGAGATACTTACAAGCATTGATAAGGTCTCCCCTCAGCCTTCTCTTCTCCAGATTAAGGAGTCCCAGCTCTCTCAGTCTCTCCTCATAAGGGAGATGCTCCAATCCTTGAATCATCTTTGTTGCCCTTCGCTGGACTCTCTCCAGTAGTTTCCTGTCCCTCTTGAACTGGGGAGCCCAGAACAGGAAGCAGTATTCCAGTTGTGGCCTTACCACTGCAGAGTAGAGGGGGAGAATGACTTCCCTTGACCTGCTACTTACACTCTTCCCTATGCAGCCCAGGATTCCATTGGCCTTCCTGGCCGCAAGAGCACACTGTTTACTCATTGTCATTTTACTGTCCACCAGGACCCCTAGATCTTTCTCTTCAGTAGTTGCCTCTAGCAGGTCCACCCCTAACCTGTACTGGTACCTGACATTTTTCTTCCCCAGGTGCAGGACCCTACACTTTTCCCTGTTGAACCTCATGAGGTTCTTCCTTGCCCAGCCCTCCAGCCTGTCCAAGTCTCGCTGGATGGCAGCACAGCCCTCCGGGGTGTCAGCCACCCCTCCCAGTTTGGTATCATCAGCAAACTTGCTGAGGATACACTCTGTCCCCTCGTCCAGGTCACTGATGAATATATTAAACAGCACGGGTCCAAGTATTGACCCCTGGGGGACTCCACTGGTTACAGGCTTCCAACTTGAACCTGCTCCATTAATAATTACCCTTTGGGTCCTGTCACACAGCCAGTTCTCAATCCACCTCACTGTCCCCTCATCCAGCCCATACTGCCTCAGTTTCCCAATGAGGATGTTATGGGAGACAGTGTCAAAAGCCTTGCTGAAGTCAAGGTAGATGACATCTGCTGCCCTCCCCTCATCCAACCAACCGGTTATGGCATCATAGAAGGCTATCAGATTGGTCATACATGATTTACCCTTGGTAAACCCGTGTTGCCCACTTCCAATAACCCCCCACTCTTCAACTTGTTTGGAGATGACATCTAGTATGAGTCTCTCCATCACCTTCCCAGGGACAGAGGTGAGACTAACTGGTCTGTAGTTCCCAGGGTCCTCCTTCTTGCCCTTTTTGAAGACTGGAGTGATGTTGGCCTCCTCCAGTCCTCAGGCACCTCTCCTGTTCTCCATGATTTTTCAAAGATGATAGAGAGTGGCCCAGCAATAACATCTGCCAGCTCTCTCAGCACTCGCAGGTGCATCCCATCAGGGCACATGGACTTACGAATGTCCAGTTTGGCCAAGTGGTCCCGAACCTGGTCCTCCTCTACTAGAGGAAAAATTTCCTCTTTCCATATCATCCGCCTTGCCTCCAAGGCCACAGATTCATGAGGGGCAGTCCTAACAGTGAAGACTGAAGAAAAGAAGGCATTCAGCAACTCTTCTTTCTCCGTGTCTTCCACTACTAGGGTGCCCACCTCATCCATCAGTGGGCCCACATTATCCCTAATTTTCTCTTACTCTTTACATACCGAAAAAACCCCTTTTTGTTATTGTTAACTTTAGTGGCCAAGATGAGCTCAGCTTGAGCCTTGGCCCTTCCCCCTGCATATCCTCACTGCTTCCTGGTATTTCTTCTTGCCTGCCAGGCCCCTTTTCCAAATATTAGAAACCTTCTTTTTGTTCCTGAGTTCCAGCCAAAGCTCTGTATTTAGCCAGGCTGGTCTTCTTACCTTTCTGCTTCATTTTTGGGACTTGGGTATGGCTCTATCCTGTGCCTTTAAGAGTGCCTCACTTAATATATATATATATATTGCATACAAGTAGAGTTGGGATGGACAGTTGTGGGGAGATCCTCCTTCAGCTTCCCAGAAACAGATGTTTCCCCACAGAGTTTGAACTCTCATGCAAGGGAAATAGTTGCAACAATAGCTCAGGTTTTCAGCTGTTAAAGCCTTATTACTGGCCAAAGGGAACACTTAGTACACATGTAGATACAAGATTTCATTATTGGTCTAATTTGATGGTATAATTTGACATTCTAATAAAAATAAAACAAAGAGTAATTCTTAGTCAAGTTACGGTAGTCCTGCGATTCAAGGTCCAATAACATGTTAAAATAGTTATAAAGAAAACCCTTGGTAATAGCTCCCAGACTTCCAAAGATGAAGCAGCATTCTTCTTCTATGAGAAAGGCTGGAATGAGTCATCAGCTCCCTGAGCTCTTCTCCAGGAAGAGTTTGGTGCTGGTGGTAGGGGTGCCTCCTCCCATGGTCTTGGAGTGTGGTTGAGTTTATTTGTACACATTTCCTTAACACTGTCTGTATACATTAACTTTCTGCTCATTTATTTTCAATCATTCAATTTTCTGTTGTTTTTGTTACATCTACATTGGTTTAACAAGATTGTACTCCTGAGGACCATAATGCATTTGCAGTGTGGAATCTCTGTTATCATTTTGTTTTTACACACTTGCAAATCACTTTTTATTCTATATATAGTTCAGTATACACTTAATACACTTAATAAACTAAAATTATCTCAAATCAAACCTGACCAGTAGACAATTACCATCATAGCTAAAAGAAGCATAAGCTGAGACAAACATAAATTCTGAAACCTTGTATTCTCCACCAATACAAAACCCATGGCATTTTTCTATTAATGAAAAAATTTACATTTATTGGCATAGTAGGAATCAGAAACAATACCATTTCTTCAGTCTGGAAATATTTTGCTCATAGTGGCTGCCTGCTGTGCCTATGCAGACAGAAAGACCTAGTGGTCAGCTCCTATAGACCAAAACCCAATGTCTGAAGTCTCATACACAGATAAATTGGAATAGACAGTTCATGTACACATCATGTACACAGTGCAGGTGTCCCAGTTTGAGCTTTGCCTGCCACTTCTACATATCCTGTTTTCCTTCACAGTGCCCTCATGTATCAAGTGTCCATTGTTAGACAGAGGAGATAACAGGAGGTCCTTTCTTAGAGGCCTGAAACGTGATGTGTGCTGTCTGCAAACAGCTTGAATGCAGGATAAAATTATTTTGGCTAGAAAAGCACTGTGGATGAGTAGACTCAGATCTGAGAAATAGTTCACTCTTCAGTTAGCACGTAGACACTTTCATACTGTGGAGCCCATATGTTTCAGTTTGGGCTATTTAAACCTATTAAATAACTTAAGCCCACTCGACACTTTCTAACCCTGAAGACTTCAGCAAGGTAATTCGAAGTATAAATTCTATAAGTCTTGAGTCATCTCCATCTTACTTCATCTACTTACCACTTTAATAACTCTCTGGTATCTGTTTAATATCTGCCAATTGTTTCAAAATTCTGTTTATATGAGAAAATTATGCTTAGTTGACTGTAATCAGGAAAGGCCTTTAAAAACTCTTTCTTGGGAGATTTCCTACATTCTGATGGAAGCCTTCTTTTTCCTATCTGATGTACGATTTTCTTTGGTGTCTCAGGGTCTTTCTGGGGCAGACTGTCCCAGTCTGACAGACTGTGGAGACAGACTCTCATGAGCATCACCCAAATGGAAAAAGGTGTAACAAATTAAATTTTCATCTATTTGTTCTCAATTTAGCTGTCAGAAATAAACAAACTTAATTGGACGATCATGCTAAATAGACATGCAGTTCTGGCAATAGTAAGATACTAGAGGAACACAAGGTACGTGTTGAGTCTGAGGGTAGGTTTAGATTATATATTGGGAAGAAATTCTTTACCGTGAGGGTGGTGAGAGACTGGAACTGGTTGCCCAGAGCATTGGTGGATGCTGCATCCCCGGAGGCATTCAAGGCCAGGCTGGATGGGGCTTTGAGCAGCCTGGTCTAGTGGGAGATGTCCCTGCCCATGGAACTAGATGATCATTAAGGTCCTTTCCAACCCAAACCATCCTATGATTCTATGAAGTTCTAAAGTACAAAATTGTTACACCACACTTTACATTTCCAGGGATGCTGTATCCAACTAACTATTGCTTTCACTTTGTTTTGTCAAAAAAACCCAAGCAATCCACCAAACAAAAAAGCACTGTCACAGAAATGCTAACATACATGATGCAAATCTTTACATAGTGTCTTTTAGGTTGAAAACATGCTTCCCAAACCAGGATGAACATAGAGACACATGCATACACTTTTGGTGAATTAAGTCTAATGCAGCTTCCATTGAGATAAGTAATTAAAATTCAGATAAAAAATAGGTTTCTGTAGATAGATGGAAGAGAGAGGGATGAAGAGAGGGAGAAAGGAACACCCGTGAACAACTCTGAGCCTCCCTGTCCTAAATATCCATATGTAGACTCTTCTGGAGTTCATTCTCTCTTTCCACTGGCTATAGAGGAACTCTAGACAACCAGCTTTAAGTCAAATACCTCATTTTCAAATGGCTGAACATAGGTAAGTTAAATCCCATGCCTAACATTTTTTATTTTCTTCTTCCTAAATGCATATATGTTAGAAAGTCAGAATGACTATACTGATTTACACCAAAGGTCTCCCAATATTGGCCAGTAGTGCGTGCTGAGAAAAGGATATATGGTTAGGGAAACAACCCTGCCATTCCCTATCCATTTACAGTTCTCAGTCATCTGACACTGAGTCTGATTCCTGGTCTGGGCTCTGACTCTCCTATGATATGAAAGTGTGAGTGATCTGATGTGATCTTTGTCCACCAGATAAAGACTGAACATCCAGGGTACCAGTTTTCTTTATGGTTATTGGAGATCCAAGGGCATCATGTAAATGAAAAACATTGCTTCAGACAGTGTTTACTACAAAAATAAGGGTGTTTTTAACTCAAGGCAGCTAAATCAAGATTGTGATCTCCATGTAAAATCCAAACAGAGACAAGCTAGTTTTAACCTCAGACCACTATCTGAGATAAACCTCAAGAAGGACATACAATGTTGACCTTCACTGGCCACATCAAGGCATAGATATAGATGGTTATCACATTGTTTGAGAGATCCTCTTGTTTGTTTTAGTCAAAACAAAACATTTCTGTCCTTGATTTACCCTTACTTCAGTGGTACAATATGGTTTCTTTTCCAGTTCAGAGGTGACAGCTTTTCTGTGCAAAACGGAATTAGGTTATATTTTTCTGCTGTGATCTGTATAGGAAAATGATGTCATCTTGGAAGGTGCACTGTTATGAAGCTATGTGATAAGTTTATATTAAAAATTACTGTATCTTTCAAGTTAGTAACATCTCTTCCACAAGCTTCATTTCATGCTAATTTGTTCACACATAAACCAGTGCATTTTAAAGCTTGCTGTTTCCTGATAGAGAGCAATGCTGTGGTTGCCAGGTGCAAAGGTGCTTTGAAAGTTATATTGCCTCATTTCAGTGATTGAATAACAGGGTTGTAGTTACCTGAGGGGATGTGTTTTGCCTCTTTTTCTAGAGGTTATATTTCCCAATTATAAGAGCTCTGTCCTTCATTTAGAGAGACAACACTGGAATGAGATACTCTGCAGGATATTTATAACTGTCTATTCTCAGTCTGCTGCATTGTTGCTAGTTAGAAGTGTAACATATGGCACTGGTGAGAAAATAATTATTACTCTTTGATAACTTACTTAGGGGCAGTTACTCTGGATGACTTGCATGACAGAGTCTTAAAAAACTGTTCTGTAAAGTTATTGGCACAATAATGCAGTAAAAGCATGTATTTTTTCACAGTTTTCAGTGCATTTAATACTGTTTAATGTGATTTTAAACTTTTATCTAGGAGTGGTATTTGCAAAAATCTCAAAGATAATCACTTTGATCTACATTGAGATTAGTTGCTATTTATGACTAATTTACTGTGGACCAAAGTTCAATAGAAGGGTGACTTTTTCATGCAACCTTTTACCTAGGGCTGATGAATTTGGGGTCCCAATATAGTCAGTCAAGAGAAGTTGATGGGTTATGAGAACTAAGTTAGAGAGCACTAGTGGACATATTGTACTTTGTGGCAGAGATTTATTAGAAAAAGAAAACCAGTCTTAGGTCAAAACCCAACTCTCTTTCTGGTTTTATTCAATAAATCCTATCTGCTTAGAACATTTCAGATTCTGTTTTATTGGAACATTCACCCCTCTCTTACAAGGAGCTGTATTTATTAAGAATATTTGTATTTGAACACTGGTTGTAATACATATTTTATCATGCTACTTCACAACCAGTCTTGGGCCCGTAAGTAGAAAGGCAGGAAGCTGACTGCCAATTTTGTAGTTTCACAGGAAGGAAAATTAAAAGGAAAACTTCTTAAGTGTCATGGAAGAGACTATAATAGCTCCTTGGGCTATGGATTTAGGTTGTGATAGCACAGGGGCTATAGTGTTGCTCTGGGACTTGCTGTTGAACTGTGGGTTGAAATTCATTCTATGCTTTTTCAAGCATAATTACCTGGTCTTTAAGTAACTGCACTGGATTTTGCCCCTGAGAAGGATCATTATCCTGAATGACTCCATTTGACTTTTGGTTCGTGCTCAAACTAAGAAACAGCAAACAAGAAAAAGAAGCTAATTTTACTTGTCATCCTAAATTATATTTCTCATATTTGTGCCTAGTTTAGAAATATAGCAAGATAGACAGGTGTCCAATGTTTTCCTTTACACAAACATATGAAAGGCAAGAACCTACACATCACAGTTCAGGAGGAAAGAACTGCATATCTTTCAGTTAGACAAAGACAGAGATAATTCAGGGTTAGAGGTAGAGGACCTGTTTGCCTCTAAATGAGGGGTATCAGGCTGTTTTTCATGTATCTATCTATCACCACAATCCATGGGTCTTTAGTGCTGTGCTCAAAATACTGCTCACAGGCAAAGAAGCAGCACACTTTATATAAAGCTAAACCAGTAGTGTAACTGAAATCTTAAAAGTCTGATCATTATTAACCCAGATCTAGTTGTTACAGAAAAAGAATATTAATGGCATTTAATTTGTTATACATACCCCTGAATTTTTCCCCTTTTCCTGGTGCTCTTCCCATGCTCCTATGGGTCCTAAGGTAGGTGGTATCACTCTGCTGTTGGCAGTGGGAGGTGTTACAGTTATTTGTGAGCATCTGGAGTTCTTTGGCGGGAGTAATATGATGTTCATGTTGGTGGTTTCTTTGTCATGACCTTAGGTTCCACGTAGCAGTGGGGTTTTTTTCGGTTTGAGGTTTTTTTGAACATTTTGCTAACACACTTTTATACATTTTTGCTTTTTCATTGGTCTGAAGACTCACATTTGGAAATTATAACTGAGTTTGCTATACATGGTGCCTTTTATACACAACTATGTACCACTTCTTTGCTTTCTTTATTAACTCTAAAACCAGTTTTGTTCACCACCAGGTCTGCATTTCTTTAACTCACTATTGGTGAGTGGTTTGGATGTGTAAGGTTTTCCACACCCACCCAGCCCATGCCTTATCTTTGATCAGCCCATATCTGTGCTCCCCTATACTGCATCCTTTGTCTCCCCTTCTCAACACTTCTGTTGTTGTGCCAGGCCTGCCTTTCTCTACGTTACATTATGATAGAGTTGTAAATACCCCATCCTCCATAGAGTAATTTCTCAGTACTGCTATCTGTATAAAATGATGAGTTTTATACTCTACATAAAATTAGAGAAAACTAAAAGAAATTACCTGTAGAAACCTGGTTGATTAAAGAAATTACCATCACAGCTAAGCTGAGTCAGACAGAGAAGCAGGCAGGTCTAGAAAAGCTCAGCAAGAGAACAGCTGATGGCCTCACAAATGCAGTAGAAAGCATACAATCTAATACTAGCAATGGCAGTACCATAATAACCAGTTTCATTAGTCTTAGTCACACGGCCAAAACACTGTATGGGTGTTTCTGCCTCTCCAAGCCCTAAGCACAAGCACCACCAACGCAGTTTGAGTTTCCTGCCACCTTCCTGTGGGAACCCCACCGAGCAGACGGCAGGCTGTGCTTCAGCCATTTCTGTAGTAATTCTCTGGATAACCTTCTCTGGCCTTGTTGCCTTGGGAACGGGCTATCTGAAGTGGTGGTCCCACAACTCTATTAACACCTCATTTACAATGGTGTGAAGATGGGTGGTATGCAATATGAATAAATAAAGTGCATTTCAATAAATCCAGGTCATAAGTCACTGACGACAGTTAATAGTCCACCCATGGAATAGGAATATAAAAACTGCATATGAGATAAAAATATTATAAGATCATTCACTTTTTTTTTCCCCTAAACTATTTTACATAATTGAATGCAAGACAGTATACTTAATAGTCATTAAGTTTTCATATTTAAGCATTTAAATTCCAGGGAATGTCACAGAGAAAATTGCCCCAAAACTCTGCAAATGTAAAACCAGTATCTTTTATGCCACCTCATGACACATGAGATATTTAGCACAGAGAAGGAAACTTCTATTAAATCATTTTTAGGAAGATTTTTGCAGAAATGAAGTAAGGTGATCTTGGTTCTGTAGAGTGCAGGCACAGAAGCATCTCAGCAACATTTGCCCAATCTTCTGAAAAATGGCAGAACTCTTCTCTTGAAAGTCCCTTTCTCATAATATTGATAATAATAATGGTAGAAATTCTGACAATAATGATGCTTTCAGCCCAAGGTTATATTTTGGCAAAGATACATAGAATGGAATGGAAAATTGGATTTTAAAATAGAAATCATCAGGCAGTCTTAACTCTAGAAATTGCTATATTCTCTGCCTTAATAAGTGATGTGATGGTGTGCATTCTAACATTGAATTAAAATCTTTTCCATGTCCTTTTTACAAGGAAAGACCATACACACACAATATATTAAAAAGACACAGCACACATTTAAAATAAAATGTAATCTGTAATCTAGTTTTTCCAGAGAAAACTCCATCTGCCATAGAATATTTTAGAACTTGCTCCACTGGAGCACATTATTCTTCCCCCCTTAGGCTCTCCAGTTGCACTTTAGAAAACTCAGCAGTTGGTATGATGATTTCTTTTAGACTTTAGGCTATGAAAAATCATTTCTGATTAAACTGACTTGAGAAGAGAATTGCGGTTGATTATATTATAAAGATATGTCAAAAGGGACACATTTTCAACTCTTGCGTGCCTGTGTACTTTCTAAAGTGTTAAGCTATCCTCATACTATCACCTGTTAAATAGTTCTGCCTTTGTCCTGGTTTACAGCATCTATAAATATTTTGAGTTATTATGTTAATTAACATTATTCTGTGTCTTCATTCTTTGAGTTATGTCTAATTCACAGTAATAAATATAATTTTTTGAACATGACTGGGTAATACATACTGGCAAGAAGGTTTTTTTATTTAATTAACCAAAAAGGAAAGAAAGCTTTACCTTAACAATTCTTCATTTTGTATAGCATGAAGCTATAGGTGCTCTATAAAATATTCTGTCAGCAATAAGAGAGGAAGTTAGTTTTTCTCTTTTTGAACAGCAACAATCCTTACTAGCATGTTATTAATATACGTATCCACACATTGGTTTACTTATGTATTGGTATTGCATTACTATGCTCAAATATAAAGGTCCTTCCTACTGGACAAGGTGCTATAAAAAAATGCAGCATCTGAAGACAGCTGTAATACAGATACAGTCTTGCTTATTTTTGTCCCAGTATATAAGATAGTTGTATATCTAAATTTCCCAGCAATTTAAGACCCAGTTATAGACATAAGAAAGGGAATATCCAAGGAATGGGTCTGAACAGTTCTAATAGTTGCTGTTGTATCTTACAACAGTATTAAAAATCATTTGCCTGCTCTTCATCCTTACACTATTTCGTCTCACAGTAGTCTGTTTTATCAGGTTTGTTATAGTTTTACAATTTCTTTGTGTTGAGTATCAAATTAAAATTATCACGTTTTTGATATAATTTCTTATGTATCATCGGGTGCATTCACATATTTATTGTTATTCATATAGGAAACTCCTGGCAATTACCAAAATATGGGAGAGTCCCTGTGTACCACGAAAATTATGACTTTCGGGTATTGTAGTCTGGTGCAACTTGTCTAACCAAGGAAACCATACAAAAGTCAAAGCACATATAACCTACAGGAAATTTAATATGAAACACTTCAAGATTGAAAGAAATAGACACAAGCCAGAAAACAAAGAGGGTTGTGTTTTTAAAAATATATACCTTTGCCTTTAACTTTTGCTGTTCTTACACATCCTGCCTATGAGTTCAAACCTCTTAGAAATACTACAGTTAATCATCAGACAGAGCATTTCAAAGGCACCCATAAAACCTGTGAAATTCTCACAGAGAAACTCTATTACTAGTGGGTACCTAGTTTGCCTGAGAAATATATACATTTAGATGGTTGACAGTGATATACTTTCCTTTTGCATAGGCAAAGCTGCTTTTTTCCCCCATCTTTTCTCATAAAGAGGCAAAGATGGAGTTTCTTAGGTGAATAGTAGGTGCTCTAATAGTTCAGTTTCTCTCTGAGAACTGCCAAACACATTTGTCAGTATGCGCTCAACAAATTGTACAGATAGGGAGGCAAAAAATATTACCTGGGGCAGCACTGTAGATATTTTGCCATAGACTATCATTGCTGGCATTACAGAAAACATTTTCTGTGCTTAGCCTCTTGGCAGTTTCTGCTGTGTGCTGTTTCTCCACCCAGCTGTACTAGGTGTTTCTCCATCTGCGTCACCATGCTGTGTGGGTCTGGTTTCCTTCAGACCTACTTCTGCTGGCTCGTGTTGCTTTCTCACTGCACATAGTGCATGCCCGTGGCAACGTGAGCACTTCAACAGCTGTCCCCCCAAATAAACTTGTGCCTGTGTTTATTATTGCTGGTGCTGGCAGACCAGGCTCTTTCTGTAGGCAGGCTTAAGCCAGTTGTAAATATGGTTTTAAAAATACAGGTAAATGTCATGACACTGGAGCAGCAGGGGTTAAGTATCACACTGAATACCTATCTGTTTTTTCAGTATCGAAACGTGTTTTTTTAAATTTTTATTTGTTTCTACAGTTCACAGGGATGCAGCTGTATCTGCTACTTTTTACACATCATATTCTTCTTGTTGTTTTTTTCCTCTAAAGAAGAAAAGACACAATAGCAGTGGTACCTTCGGGCAGAATTTTGAAAATAATGGGATTTAAGATAATCAGTCTCTTCCTGGAAGAAAGGATAGCAGGTTTTTGCTGCCACAAAATAAGTCAAGTCTCTGGAAAGCTTCTTGCTATTATTGAGACAGTATGGGGCCTTAGAAGTCCTTTTACTGTTTAGGAATTAAAAAACAAAGAAAGGAATCTCTTTCTCACATACAAATTCAGATTTCTCACATCCACTATTCACTGAAACCTTCTTCCTCTACAAGTCTTTTATAATAACCTCAATTCCAAGTGATGAGAGTGAAATAAATGTGTGCTTCATTATTATGCCTTGTGTTATATTGCCTGCTTGTGACAAACCCCAAACTGGTGACCAAACCAGACTTTTCTGACATGACGTTTTTAGTCCTAAAAGGAGAACCTTGACAGGGGTTCTCTTACAACCATATTCCCTATATATAAAACCAGGCAATGATTTTGCATGAATTAGCTGCTGTGTCTGCTCTTTCCAACAGAAGAGACATTTTCTGTGCTGTAAATTGACTGCAAGACAAGCTTAATATGTTTTGTAATACTCTTTATGGAGAGAACGCAACATTTTATATAGACAAAACATACTCAAGGGCAAGGGCTGATTAGAGTCATTCAATTTAGAAAACAGCATTCAAACTGTGCAGGGCTGCCTGCCTATCAGTGGCACGGTGTGACAAGGATGGCTCCACGCTCAGCAGCTGCTTTGAATACGCTGGTCAGGCTGCTGTGATCAAATACGGATTTTCTGAAACCCCCACAATGGCTCCTTCACCTGTGTAATAAGATTAACAAATCCACTTGAAGGGCAGAAAAGCTTTGCCAGTCAAGTGGAGATTAGCATCTTTTACACTGGCAAACACTTAAAATGGGAAACCTCTTCTGAAAGATGAACAAGACACACAAGACCAGAACTGGGCCAAAATCTGTAAGATTGTGTAACTGTGAGTTCCTGGTTTTCACTGAGATTGTTCAGGTAGTAAGGAATGCAATCCACAAAGACAGGTTGAACTGTACGAACTAGCGAATAGTTAATATTTAAACTTAGTTGAACTTGAAAATTTATATCAAGAGAAACTACTCCAAAATATCTCACTCATCAGACAAGGTAGATAGACAGAAAACTCTGCTCTCCTAAGCTATTTCTGCCATAAACCTGCAAGAGAAAACTCACAAACCACAAAGCGTACCTTCTTAGTGCTGGAAAATGAAATAGACCTTGGAAGACTACAGATGAAATATAGGTACAATAGGTACAATCAAGAATAAAAATGAAAAAAACAATCTCACTACAACATTAGGTGACATCAGCTGTGTTTGTTTATAAATAGCAGAATACACTTTATGCTGGTATCAAAAGTAACAAAACCTAAGAGAGAGCAGAAGTATGCTGCTTTTATGAATGAGCCTGAAAGTAATTTTCTCTAATTATTGTATCAAGAGTTTACTGAAATCAACCAGAATGCCATGAGACTTTAAAAATACGGAAAATACAATGAGCTATGGTAAATAAGCTCTGTGGTGAATTCAGGGGCTTTTGGTCAGTCACTAGTTTCTCTGCTTAGACTCATGCTAAATACAGGCAAACACTATGAGATTTCTCTATTAAGTTCTGCTAGTTCAGGTCATCAGTGACCTGCAATGCACTTTCCCTGTCCAGAGTTTCTCCTAAGCAAAGCTTGCCAATCACACAAAATTACTTAGTGGTTCTGGGATCTGGACATATATAGACAAGGGAATAAATGGAGAGTGCTACCAAACTAATTTAATGTGTATCATAAATCAGAAGTGAATGTTAGTCTCCCATGGGGAGGGAAAAGGCCTAGTGTATTAAAACACTTTGATACATTTGATCTTCTTTGTTCATAACATGAAGTATTTTCTAAACACCTTTAAACTGAAACTGAAAGATATACTACTGATATTCATCCTGGTCTTTGCACCAATTCTTTCTGAGCAAACCTAGGACTTCAATGCTGTCCTAGACACAGATATGTGATCATTTGACAATATTCAAAAATCCGCATCTAAAAACTGTTTTTATGCTTAATGAACACAGAGCCTTTCTTCTCTTTAAGTAGTTCTCTTCCTTTGTGCATAGGAAGTCCATTTTGTTTTTTTTAATACTTTCTATTTTTCCTCCAAATGATATTATGGAAGATAACAAAAGACCGTATATATCATTGCCCCTGAGTAAACTGTGAACCCGTATGAGTGAGAGACCTACAGAGGTTAATGGAATTGTCAATCTAATATTGCCATTCCAAGTTTTATGATTTCTGTCTGTAATTAACTACATATGGCATTTATTATAAAAGATCTAACTTATTAATAACAATTAAATTTAATGCAGCCATATAATCACACTTATATACATATTTAACTTTCAAATTTTATGGATTTTTTTATTTTAATTGACTTACTGCTACAGGCTTTTGTTTAATTAATTCATGGCTATGTTTCTATGTTTCAAACAGCTTCAATGCTTGTGAACTTTGGCCAATCTAAATAGAAAATCTTTGTTTCCATAATAATTTATTTGAATTTGGTTCTGCAGATTTTATCAGGACACAGTTTTTGTCTTATTAGAGATATCACTTGAAACAAGAAAAAATAAGTAATCCTTTGTAGCATACTTAATTCACAGTCTCTCTGAAGTGATGGTGCTAAAGAGTTTCATGTTCTTCAGAATGGATTACTAACAGAGTAATAATCAAAAAGATTGTGTTTTTCAGTTATCCAACCTGAGGGAAACCTCACCAACTGGGTATTTTAGATGTTGATAGCATGTTTGATTGAAGTGTATTCCTTCTTTGTTGCAGATGTGAACAACGGCCAAAACTTATGCTTCATGAAATGATAAAATGAAACCTGCAATACTGAAAATATGAAAAAAAAAAAATGCAATTATGTCACTCACCACTGAGTTTACAGAACAGTGTGAATTTCAGTGCCTACAGGACCACACTGAGCAGTCTCAGTGCATCCATACAGCTAATTGTGCCCATTTCTGTGGAATGTTCCTTGTCATTGTAGCCCTGGAGCCACAGGTACCACCATCAGGTTGAATCCTCCTCTCTGATGTCCTTTGTCTGGAAGGAACAAATCTATAAGGGACCTCAAATAGATGTGATGAAGCATCTCATTTCCTCTGCTCACAGAGTCACGTGCTTCCTTGGTGATATCATCGAAGCCATGGCCTCTATGGGAAAGTGACTAATTTCCACCTACATGAGATTAGTCAGATGTGGATAGATTTGCCATGACTTCAAGCATTTAAAAGCTGAATGTTTAATTTTTTTTTTCTCTATAAACTGTATATGTCCAATGTTCAAGAACAGGGTGATTCAGAGGATGACTCAGAATGCCTGAACTGAAGCAGCTAAGCATCTAATTTTAGGTACAATCCAGCTGGCCTCAGTCTAAGCTAGTTACACCCCTCCTTAAGAAAAATGCTTTAGATCATTTTAAATGCATCACTTCAGAATCTCCTCCTCACCTCCTGATTTAATGGCTGATTTAGATGGATAGTTTTAAATTACTCTAAATGTAGCAGATGAGTTGGCGTCCTTAGACATCTAAGTTAGACGTCCAAAGTTAGGATGTATGACTGTCATTTTAGCTGTGTCATTTTAGATAAACAACGTCTTGTGTGAGCATCACTTAAGGAAAAGAGAAGGCTTTCTGTAGGAAAGCTCTGTAGAATTCAAACTTCTGCAATTCTGCGCAAAACATGACAGTAATAGGCAGCTAATAATTCACTTACAATTAACCTAGCAGGGATCACCAACAAGATATTCCTCCACTTTGTTCTCCCAAAGTATCTAATATTTTAAAAGTTCTCCAAGCTAGGACTATGTAAACTGAGAATTGAGTCAGAGAATTCTAATAACAAATTTTTTTGTGGACTTTTGGTAGCTCTTTTCTTAGCTTAGACTCAAAAGTATCAAAGGAAGTAAAGGTAGAGTAAATGCAATTTCCTAATTTTTTTTTTTTTTTTTTTTTTAAGTTTATGTTGAATAAAGTAATGAATAAGAATTCTTCATTCCAGGCTGTGTCTTAGTGAGCAAAATTGACTCATAGGCCTTACACAGTTTTGGGAAAGGAGATGAAAGGGCTCTTTGTTGTTGACCCTGCTGATGAACTGGAGGCGTTTCACTACAGATATACCTGAGAAACTTTTGGTTGAATTGTTGTGATGAATTATGAGCACATTGTCCAGAGAAACACAATCCTGGCCAAAAAAAATGTTCTAAGAGGTACATTATTAAATAGCCAAGATACCTGAATAACAATTCCTAACAGTGCTATAGCAGTTCCGGGGAGAAAACTTCTTGTCAAATTGGAACAAAACATCTTGAAATTTCCAAATTAAGACTTCTGGAAAATTATTTTATCAGTGAAAAAAAATGAATCATATTTTGAGTTTTGCATCAGTTTGTGTGGAGGATAGCTACTACTTCTGATAATAATTTATTGCTGCTGATTATTTTTTCTTGACTGACTTTTAACATATTGCTCCTAGAACACTTTACAAGGGAAAGGAGGCATTGTTATTGCCATTGCACTGGCAGAGAAATTGAGACCTGATTTGAAGTACATTACCTGAAGTCAAACAAGGTTATTGTAATGACCACTGGGGAAATTACAAAACCTTGCAAAGTTTAGGGACATTTTTGTTAGGGCGTCTGTGTCTTGAAACACTCTACTTCTCTTAGTTAAAATAAAATTGTATTACATAACCTGAGTGATTTCAAGAGTTAGTAAGTGACTGATTTTCTTTTCCCTTGGTAAGCAATAATTCATGCAAACAGATTGACTGAAATTTTACTGTGCTACTGAAATGGGAAAACAGTGAAATATTGTTTTAGACTTTTTACAAATGAAAATGACAGCATGAGGAAAAAATGTTATAAAGGCTGATAGTATTCAAAATATAATAATATTGAGAAAGCTAAGCTCATTCTTTTGAAGCAAACAATATTAAAGAAACTGGTAAGTGAAAAAGACCACTCATTTCATGTATGTGGAAAGAAAATAGACATTAATATCCCAAATGTGCCCAGATCAGCAAATTTATGAAGAAATGTATGAACAGAGAACACCTGACATCAAAGCCATTTATAATTACTGAATGGTTTATATTTAATCAGAAATACATGGGAGGGGAGAAGGAGCTGGGAAAAATGAAGGCATATTAAAAGTTTTAGCAAATGCAAGAAAAGTGTTGCCAGTGTGTGCTGTTTTTAAAGGCTATTTTCCTTTGCTTGAGTTCTTATGAAATGGGGGAATTGTCACTTGCTTAAACAAACCGTACAATCTAAAATCCTATTGGCATTTCAGCAAAATGCAGGTGAAAGAAAAAAAAATGCAAGGCCCTAATTTAACATAGAAAAAGGAAAACATCTTGGATGCTTTAATTTTGCTGTGGAAAACGAACATGTATTTTTATGCACACTATATATATATGGTATATTGTATCACAATGGTCAGAAGAGTGAATTCCATACCTGTTTATGCAGCAGCAAATTGCAGGAAAAACTGCTTCCTCTTAATAGGATCTGAGAACCTAGTAAAACTATCTCAGAGAAGTATTTGTCTCATCTAACTTTAAACACCTGTAACATAAAAGTCCACATTTGAGCTAATTGCCTTAGGCACATTTAAAGTTTTCCTGGACCACATTAGATGTCTACTTTAGGATGGGATGAATTCTGAATATAAATCCAAAAGAACATTTTAAGATGGAAACAAAAGCACACACGGTGATTATAGAACTGTATCCGTGGGAGAAAGAAAATTTCCCCCACAGTTAATGTTATCAAGAAATCTTTAGGAAGTTAACATTCAAAAATCCAGATCCCACTATGACAGCTTGTCTGATATTTTGATGTCTAATAATAAGTAATAATCAATCCTTTCCCTTTATATTCATATAAAGATGAAAGTTTGGCGCAACAAATATTTCCTGGTTTTCAGTAGTTCAGATTCTGCAAAGCTTTCCATGAGGAGGTTTCAGAGATGATTTAATAGCACCTTGAAAATATAATATACTTCTGCAAAATGAAATATTTAAATATCAATGGATTAAGATGGAAAATGCCTAATGACTTCTCTTGTGGAATAATATCTTGAATATTTTGGATCCATTTTCAATCTTAGGGGAACCACCTAACGCCTTAATCGCTGGAAAAAATGCTGCAATAGTTACATCTGTACCAAAATTACTTTAACCAGGTCTTGAATAAAAAAAAAATAAATGTATTTTTATTGCAGAATATGAATTCTAATATATCTGTAATGGCAAAATGTCCTGAAAAGCTATTAACCAAGAGAACTACTTGGGCGAGCAAACCAACCTACTAAGCAATTTTGTGAAAATTAAAATTCATTTCCTACACGGTATAGTGTGCTGGTTCACTATAGCCCCAGTAAATAGCTTTTGCTGTTCATGTTTCCCCTTTCTAAATTGGGAGAAGCAGTCATCCCATTTCTTTCAGTTCAAGAGCCTTAATACCATCTGAGCAAAAGTGCTGAGGATTTGTGAGAGACGTTTACGTTATTATTTCATAGTGGAAATATTTCACAAATATCTACCTAGTAAAACCAAATCAAACTAAACCAACAAAACTGAATTTTCCTAGCCTTTCTTCCTATTCCAGTGTAAAAAATAATGTATTTTTTTTTTTGCCTAGAGACCTCACAGGTGGACAGGTCAGTCATTTTAGTAATGTTCTACTGCTTAAGATGATAGCACTGCTGGGGCTTTTCAGTCTGTCTTTGAAGATTGTCTCAATATTTTGAGAGAAAGTTATCCTGGATGCTAGAAGAAACCAGCTTCTGCTACAGAACTGTATGTCACAATCTGACAGATTATTTGTGGCATTCCAAACAAGTTTTGTGGGGCTCAAAAGCACAGGCATTATTTCCAGTCCACAAGAACTGGATATCAAAATAAGCATCAGTTGTCCAGTAGCTTCATATTTTTCTAATAAACATGAAGTTAGTGTGGGTAAAAGGTGATGTGTTGGTTAAAGTAGCTGCTGTTTCAGAAAAGATCTAGAAATTCCCAAAGAATAGCTGTATCCGTGATTAATATGACAGGAGGAGACACAGTGAAATGATGAATGCTTGTAACTGCAAATCTTTCGAGTTTACAAAAGCAATTGTTTATTTTCATGAAGGTTTTGAAAATAACCGTAACACTCATGAAGTAAGTTCACACTAATTTTGATACTTGTTGCCAGGTGAATTGTTCATAGACATGTGACCTAAATGTCCAGAAGGTATCCCTGTGTCCCAATGAAGAGATTTTGGAAATAGCTCAATAAAAAGATTCAGGTTGCCTTGAAAATGATGTGCATTAATTGTTTCAAAGCCTTACTTTTTGTTTTTTTCAATTACTAAAAATTCAGAAAGAAACTCCCTCCATAGAAAATCAGCCCATAGCATTCCTGTGTTAAAGTTTAAAATGCTTTTGACTCCTAAGATAAATGGAAAATTCTTTTTTTCTTATTGTATCCAGGAGCTTTTATGTAGTGTATTACAAAATGGCACAAAATAATGAAGTTTAGAGAAGCCATTAAGGAAATAAAAGTGTTTTTCAACTAAGTAAAGGTGCCTACAATTCAAACAATAGTACTGCATTTGGCAGATAATTAGTCAATGGTTGTCTTTTGAACTCTGAAAATAAATTCAGAAGGAGCAGATATGCTGTGCCTTAAAAAGTGACAGCTTTCACTGTTTTTTTTTCTTTTTAAGCCTTTTGCTTAAAGATTTTTTCAAAGGCAGTTTTCTAACCAAGTACTCTAATTATGTACACATGAATAAGCCTTGAGGAAACCATACAGGTCTATTCAGCTATATGCTATACAGATTTTAATTTTACAGATTCTTATTATTTTGGTTCCACTAAATGCTTTTAGCTAGGGTTGACCAAAACTTTTCCCTTTGAGACCCTGTTTTGAATTTCTTATAATTACCATATTTAAACTGTTCAGGTTGATATGCCCCATGCCAGATGTCTACTCTAGGATGAATCATTTTGGAAAATTCCAGCAAAACTAGCTCAGTAGTTTTGCAATATTAGAAAAAAAAGTTTTTATTTTGTCCCCATTAATGTGTTATTTTGAAACAGTTAACTTGAATATTCTTGTTATTTCTGAATTAATCTTTCTCCACTTTACAATGGTATATTTGTAGAAATGGGTCTGAATAAAGTTCCAGATAAAATCTTAGCAACAAACAAGCACCAACAAAATCATGGAAACAACAAGTCTGAGCAAAAACCACACAGACACACACTCTTATTGATTTTATTTGGGGTCAAATTATATCATTTGGAGGAATTTACAATTTTATACTAACTTCTAGTGTAAATTCAATATTATTTAAATGGGTTCTACTTGTTTCTGCTTTGTCTGCTTCTCCTCTCTTTTTCGCCTTTCTCCAGGCCCTTGCACATGAACAGACCAGTAAAAGAACATGAAGTTTAGTGCCGCAGGTACAGCAATACGTGAACCTTCAGAGGCAAGCATATAGATGCCTCAGCCTGATGCCCTAGTTCACTATGCTGTCGGGAATGGAGACGCTACAGAATCACGATGACAAGAAGTCCTACCTGAATGAGGTTTTTCCTTTCACAAATGTTACTTCAGAAGAAAGAACAGCTAATTAGAAGGACAGAATACTTAAAATAGCATTTTGACTGTACAAATTATATTTTTAAAAAGTGGATGTCTTCCAAACATATCAACAGAGTGAAACAGAGAACTATGATTAAGATCTATCTACAGATACACATAAATTTTTAGGCAGCAACATCTTAAGCACTTAATATGCTATCCTGATAACTCCTCTAATTTCTTTAATATTCCTCTTCACAAAAGTCTTTTTTCAAAATCCTATTCCAACCCTTGAGGAAGATCTTTAGGGAGAGGTAAAAGTGACCTTTTTAAAGAAAAACTTTTTGGGTATCTGTGGTTGAAACTTCTGTTATTATTTACTTAGAGTAGCTCACAATATGTTAGGCACTAACTCTACCAATAGAAAGAAAGTTGTGATCCCCATGCAAAATTTGCCTTCCAGCAAAAGTGGAAAAAGATACTAATGGCTCTACAGATTTTAACAACTTAGTGTTCACAAACTAAACCTCCAATTCACTGCAGTTCATGCTGAAAATCTATGTGTTCATGTCTGGTCAAGCAAACAGTTTCAGGCTGAGTCCACCCTCAGGTGCTGGGTGCCCTCCAGTCCGTAGCACATGGGGAGAGTGTGCAGTGACCATACATGGTTTTATCCTGTGGAAACCGTTCTGTGCATGTGTGCGTGGGCATGTGCACATATGGGCATGTTCATGCAGGGAGAAGACAGAGAGCTACTGCTCTCCTCTCCAGATGCAGTTTAGGTAGGGCTAAATTGCATACTTGCACAAGGGAATTTGGGAATGTTTCTCAGTTTAGTAAAACAGCTTAAGAGCTTAGGAAGTGTCATTGAGTGGTTAAGTATTTGCAGGATCAAAAGACAGATAGAGCATACAGAAAATGAAGTGGAAAACAAAAATATCTATTAGCTTTCCATTTTAGGCTGTGTGATATGCTAGTAACATGTTTTTGTCATGTTAGAGGTATAAAATTTGTTTTCCTGAATCAACACTTCAGCCATAGTCTTCCAGGAGGGTCCATATTTATGGCTGATTTTAAATTGTAAAGTGACAAAAGACTTCCATTTAACACATTACATGGTCTTGATAAGTATTTTTTAAAAAAAGAACCAATCAGTGTGTTGAAATTAATGGCAATCTACAATATCTCACCATTCAATCACCATTTAGCAGATAAATAATGAAGATGAAAGTTTCTCCATTTTCACTATATATCACACCTGGCTCAAGTTTGCTGCTTCAGCAGCTCTCTGAAAAAGATATGTCTTGCAGCATGCCCTCAAGGGCATTAAGATTTGGGCTATTTCAGATTAAGAAAACTTCACTGAGAATGCACTGCCAAGATTTCTTTCTCTTTTACACCTAGAAGGATCCAGCCTGAGTGACATCTGTCTGTATTGTGGTTGAAGAGGACATATTAGAGATATATGCCTGAGAAGACAGTAATGGCTTTACAGAAAGGGCATGCCCCACCTTTTAGCCTTCAAGGCCTCATCTGGATTTTCATCAGCTAAGACAAGTGATTAAATTAGTCGTTATTGCTGTTTGACTTCATGCCCAGAGAAGACGTATACCTCTCCAGTCTCTCTAAACTTCACTTCCTTCTCTTCTCCACTGAGTTCCAGCCTATTCACTTCCTCAGAAAAGACGCTTAGCACCCACAGTAATTAAAAATAGTCTTATTGCCCTATTAAAGGGAGGCTGCAGTATATTACCTTGCAATTACACAGTGCACCAGAAGGCACCATACCTAAAGGTCAAACACTAATTACTGTTACTGGTGGGATTAGTCTGATCAAATATAGATGCCTAAACAGTAGATATCTACATCTGAAGCACTCACCCACCAGAAAGAAGAAATAGACATTTTTAGGCCACCAATTTATCTGACCTATTTCAGTCATCTACTTTTGGAGGTTAGTCATGTCCTAAAGAGTCTTTGGATCTTTCCATTGACAGGAAAGGGAGACTAGAGTATGTAGCTCATATGCAGCCATGTGTGTACCTAACAGCAGGTGAAGTAAATCCTGTGCTGGTGAATGTTTGTGTCAGAGCTACCTGTAAAGTCAGATGACACTCTTGTGCCTCTCTGAGTCATTGGGCCGCACAACTTCATCCAAAGAAGGTAGAAAGTACCACCTTTCTAGCTTCTTAGAGGCAACTAAATTAGTGGATACTTGTGTCTTTAAACCTTGAAATTCTTCTGTGCAGAAGATCCTTTTAAATTAAGTGAAATTTAAATTAAGAGAACTTTCAAAGCACAGTGGGTTGGTGTTTCTACAGGGTAGATAATCTACTCAAGTAGATTATCTTTCTAAAACTTCAGAACTTCACCCTTGCTAGCACTTATACACAGAGGATATCTTCATAGTCAGAAAAGGAAAAACATAATCCAAACCATTCAAATTAGAATGTCTTAGAGCATTGGAAAATTCATCTGTGAAGACTTCTGTTACAAGGTCTGATTTTTAGAAATGTTGCTGAATAAATATTTTTTTAAATCAGTTATTCGTTGTTTTAGGCACCCAAGTTTGAAAATGGGATCTGGTTTGCTGTTTTGATTTATTTAGGTACATCTCATTGAGATCATTCTTGTGTCAATTATAAGGTTATGCAGTGCTTGGTTGCCTGAAACTTAAACTGTCTGAGACTTAAACTGTGGAGGAAATACTTTGAGCAACAAAATCTATAACAGAACTCTGAATCAACAAATGCATGGTAATTTGGCATATATGGATACACAGTATTACTTAAATGTGCAATTTCTGGTTTGTGTTATACTAGGAAAATAGAACAATAACTCAAATTAAAATCCCACTCTGGGGTCAAGGAAAACATGAGAATTTTCATAAGGTTTGTACCAGTTCTCCAAAGGAAGGTAAATCCTATTTGGATAGTCTTTACAGGAATAAAATGTACTTCATTGTCCATTTACAGAACTGGATATTGTAGTCAGCGGTTTCAGAAGTAAATGTATTAAAATAATTGACAACATAAAAAAGTTGAGTAAATGTGATTAGTATTATATTGCTTAGATATCTGGCAGAATACCTGTAAATAATGATACCTTCTAACATAATAACCTTCTTAATATGTGACGTTAACTTACCAGGCTGAGTTATTTTTATAATTCAAAACCTATTTTAGATACTAGTGTGAAATATGGTGAAGGTTTATTTGAATATACACTTGTAAATGGATCTAAACTGCATTCAATGGTTATGATTCTTCAGTTACATACTTGGAGATCAAATGTGGTCTTTGGATTGTGAGGAATGAAGAAAGATATTTATGCTCAAGAATAAATCAATTTTGTGAAATAAATCAAAATTTGATGCTTGAAATAAGGGAGAAGAGAGAAATTATGTAAGTCAAATTTATTTATATTGTATGTTAGCACTTTCTAAGGAGGTCACTGTTGGCTAGATAGAAAACTACACTGAATAATTTAACCTAATATTTTCTTAAAATCAGCCCATTACTTTGAGGCCAAACATATGAATACCAAGACAATCCAAATTTTGTACGTTTGGTTTATGTCATATTAGACCTTAGTACCAATTATTTTTCAATTTATGAAGTTCTAGGAATACTATCACTTACAAAATAAACTAATTATGAAGCTTGTTAGTCAAATCCATTTTTTTGTAATATTATACTTCTAAAAACATTACAGAAAATTCTGCAAATCTAAGAGTTTACCTTAATTGCCAATGGATTTAGGAAAGGATGTATTACAAAAGGCACATTATTAACTTTTGTGCAAAATACCTCTACCTTCATATAACTGGGGGGAATATAAGTTGTTTTGCAAAATTGATCCTAATTCTTTGGTTTGGTCAAAAAAAAGCCCATTATGGGTAGAAAGAAGGGTTTCAGCTCATCTTTTGAAATTTTTCTCTGTTTTTCTGGTCTGTGTATAAATTAGAAAAGTATAGAGACTGCTTTAAGAGTAAAATAAGGGAGAAGAAATATGTTTTTTACATCTTTCTTCTACTTCATTGCCTTTGACAGGTAGAAGTTACAGTACTAATGTTAGTGGTGTTTAGTCTGTCACTTCATTTTTTTACCTGTAGTGGATGCTGAAATTAATTTTAAGTCAGCTGCGAGTTACAGGAGCAACAAAAATGTTCCTTTGGCTCAGAAACTGAGGCCTTGGTAATTGTTCTGCTCACTACATAAAATTTACATTTAAAAAATAAGTAAAAGCCTTGATATCATGACATGTACCACTTGACATGCAACATTATGATATGCACCACTTTGTCCACGTTATCAGGGACATAATCTTTCACATGCATTTCCAGGACACATACATTTTCAGAACACATACGTTTCCAGAAGCAGCAACCTTTACGAATTTCTCTTTGTACAGAAATAGATTTACTGTGAGAATTTAAGTGGTCTGAAGCTCCCAGTAGCCTTGCACACTGTAGCTTAGGTTGTGTAGCACCATGCAGCACCATGCATGTATGTCTTACATACCTGACTTGTGTGTCTACTTGCAGAGAAAGTGACTTCAACAGTAATCAAGTTCAGTCTTGGATTAGTTTCCTAGAGACAGCTCAATGAATTAATAGATCTTGTTCGTAGATATGTCATGTTGACGCTTCTCTGTAGCAAGCTATGTGAAACCATCAGCACACTCTGTAAGTCAGTGTATGTCTTCCATAAAGGAATGGATCACAGGTCATAATGATGGTGTGATGAAGTCAGAATACCATTTATTTCCATAAACTTAGTGTAAAAACTCACCAGGTAAGCACCATTTTTAAGTATTGTACTATGAAGTACATTCAAAAGAAGTGAATGCAGAATCTATCTTGCCTCAAGATGAGCATGATGGGATGCCACTTACAGTAGGATATATTTCTGAATATTATTTCCAAAGAGCAAAAAGGTTTTTTACTTATTTGGACAACGTGCAGTAAACATATAAAATATTGGATATCCGTAACTTCTTACCAGCAGAAAAATAGTTTGTTTTTTTTAAATTTTATAATAAAGAAACTGCTCCAAACTGCTCACGGTTATTCTAATGTCTCTGTCTCTAATGGCATGCTCTAAAGCTGTAGTTGATGGTATTGTAAGTTCTTGAGCAATAGGGCAAGAAATTTATTCTGGTTCATGTATCAGGATGAGAAAAATCAATTTTCTGTCTGGAAGAAAGAACTAGTTGCGTAGTAGAAAAATCTCTAAACACCTACAATGGTTTTGTGACAGCACAAGGTTAGAGAGATCAAAACACAGGCACACATATATTGTATGCCACACTACGTAGATGTAAAATCAGAAATAGTTTAGTTTCAATGTCTGTCAAAATAAAGGGAATAGCAAAACAAAGACGTGTGTACATTGATGTGATGGAGAACAGGACCATGTCTAATATCTCAATGAAAATGTAACAACTCTCTTCCCCCTTTATCAAAAAGTACATCCACAGTAATGACATTTGCAAGTGATAATTTCTTCTGTGATATATTTATTGTTAACCATTAAGCAATTCATCCTGTTTGCATTTCAGCTTCTGGACTTGTCCCTGACTTGACTACTGGAGGGAATATTACTGGTACCACAGCAGGTGGCACTCTTTCCTTCATATTTGTTATGAATTAATCTCTTCAAAGAAAACACAAAATAATTGAAAGTATTATATTTATTGAGATCTGTGAAAAAGTGGTCATAACAAGATCTGTTGGTCAAAGACCAACTTGAGGGTTTCAGAGTCTTCTTACTGTTCCAATACCTGCCCAGGATGCTGCTGAAGTAGCTTTCAGATGCATATGTAAGGAATTTAAGACTAACAGCAAGGCTAGCTAGGAAATGGGTTGTAGGCACAAATTGCCTCCTTTCTCTTTTCTAAGAAAGTATCATCAACTTGTGTTGCCGTTTCTTGGAATGGAGGCAAGTGAGGACAAAGCAGAAGTCCTGCCTTGTAAGGAGCTAAAGAAGTAACCTGTCAGGTGTCGTTGATGCAAGCAAAACAAGGAACTATCCAAAAAGGTGTCTTGGAAGAAAAAGTGTTTGCATTGGGGATTTGAAGAGCTGTCATCTCCTAATTTGCTGTCTAAGGCTAAAATTTATGGAAGAGTAAAGCCAATTTTTTCCTCAGTGCACCAGCACTGTTTTCACTTTCTATCTTCCATCTGGGTGAAAAATTCTTAGATCAGAAATGCTTGTGCTGAATGTTTAAAAACAGTAATGCCTGTCTATCCTACGCTAAAATACTGAAGCCTTGATCCTGTGATGCACTGTATGGAGTTCATTATGTAATTGATACAAACTTTCTATCTTGTCATGGCAAATTTAGCTCACCCTAGGGATAGGAGTAATTCCTATCATACCATGATATGGTAAGTAAGACCCACAGTAAGTAGGATAAATGTCCTTTCAGGACTAGGAGCTTCTGCTCTGTTTGATATGTACAAGGATTTTGTTATTTAATTACATGAAAACTAGATTGAACATTTAATAACAGTAATAGCAGTATCTATGGCCATAGGATATTAAATATGTGGTGGCTATCTAAGACGAGATGTTACACAAATGTGAGGCATCTGCTGTCAGTACCAGACAAATTGTATTTGTAGAATTTAATGTAACAGTTTCTGATTTTGAATTTCCCATACTTGGCTCTATAGGATATAAAAAGTACAGAGCAGATTACTTTAAAATATTTCAATTAAACATATAAGAATTTAAGATTATATATAGCCAGAATTAAGTAACAGATTAAACAACAGACCTTTTCTACCAAAGTCTTCTGCATTCTCTGTGCCTTTTCCATGAATTAACAAATTTAGCTATATTTACTTCTTCCTACTTGATGAACATATTGCTCTAGAAAAGAGAGAGAAAATAAATTAAATTGACAGTTATGAACCTATTCTGTGGTAATGGTGTTAGGTTTTTATTAAGTGAGGCTAGGCCTTGAGCTGGTGTCTTCTGAAGTTCCCTTTTGTGTGGACATTTTTTCAGTTGTCAAAAAGGACTTAGAGATTTTGTTTGCTTTGAAAAGGCTAGTTTATTAAAATCGTAATGTCTATTGTATCACAGAGTTTCTACTGTCTATTAAAATCTGCACTCTTTTGGAACAAGTATTTTGCAGCAGATAAAGGCAATCTGAAAGCATGTACTAAGTAAAATTAGAAAAATGATGTGGCTAATCAATGGGTCGACTTTGTGAGCAGCCACTGAATTAATTTTCTTAAGAATTCATTCGCATTTAATGCTGTTTATTATGGAGACTTTAATTTTGTTTGTGAGTCTAGCTGTATGCAGAGTTGGCAATCTTACTAAGAAGGAGAGCTTAAAAACCAGAGGAATTTGGCTTCTGTGTATGATGTACTGTGATGTACTGTCAAATAAAAAATAATGGAATTTAGCCAAAGTTATATATCTGTGCTCTCTGTTCCATGTGGAAAACAACGACTAAGTGTTACTAACTCTCATGAAGTTAAAAGCTTGCATGTCAGTGGACTTTTGGCTCCCAAAATTGAATCAGTCAGCCTTAGCAGCAACAAGGATGAGACTTTGCTTTGGGGAACTTTCCTCTGGAGATGCTGGGCCAGCATTTGAATTCCTGAGGAGCTGCTTGCTTTTTTTTTTTCAAGTGAAAAGTCTGGTGGAATGAATGATTTTCTTATGATCAGTTACAATGTGGTGACTGAAGTGGGTTGACTCTTTTAGCTGCCTGTTCAGTGGGAATTAGCCACATGGCCTCAGTTTATAAAAATACTTGATTTACAAAATCTCATATTTGGCTCTTCCATTGTCACAGTGAATGCAGCAGTTGTGACAGATGACACGGATTTATCATCAACACGTCATCAACATGTCATCAACACATCAGGTGCTCTTTGAGGCAGCTGGAGCCAATGGAGCACAGTGATAAGGGTCACAATCTGCTCAGGACAATTTCTTTTATTTTGCTTGGTACATTCAAGTACTCCTTAAAGCTGGGCTAACAAAAATGGAAACGACTTAGTTACTGAGAGATCAGGGTTGTTAAATGAGGCAGTGTGTACCACCTCCTCCAAATTATAATAATGTCCTCAGTGCAAAATGGGGTACTTCAGCTGAGTGGTTTTGGAAAGGTAAGAACAAAATCCTCCTGATTAAATATTCTGGCCAGGTCACTGATGGGAACATTGGAGACTTTTACTTCATTCCCTTGTTGATTTTTAAAACACTGTTTTTGCCTAGATCTCTTTGCCATGTATAATCAATGGAGAGGGGTGGATGGCCCTGAAAAGTGATTTATGTCACCTTTCAACTTATCTTCTTTGATAGGTGACAGGGAGATCTGGATGACTTAAATAGACTGGACATCTGAACTTTGGTTGGCAAAGTTAGCAGAGACAGATCTCACACTAAATGACAGAAATCTAGAGAAAATACCAGTTTTATCTTAAAAGTACAGAGGTATAATTCAATATTTCTGAACTGATCTTTCTGAGGCTACAAATCACAGGAATAAAAAAGAGGCAAATGTTCCTCAAAAACATTGGAGAATACTGAACTGTAATGTGGAGAACAGTTAAGAGAATTGGCCAAGCAAATAGGTAAAATGTGGAATGAGATGAATCAAATCATATGGAATCTTACAAGAGAAAAAACTTAGAATGCAGTAATATTGGAAGAGATAAAATGTTTGTGCATTTTATGTGGATGATTGTATTTAAAAAAATAGCAGAAGCTATAATGAGCCGTAATTTCAATCAGAGCTTCAAAAGCAGTACTTGAGCTGCTGAATAGCAGTACTAAATGTGGTAAACAGCAGAAGAGCCATCTCCTCTACTGTAAAATTAAAAAGGTTCATTGAAGCTAAAGATGCTATGATGACTTACATCAGCTGAAGAGCTGCCCCGTGAAGTTTATCAGTTCCATATTGAAATATGAGTTGGAAGGCGTGTATAATTATGACTTCAGCTGCTTCCTGTCAGGCAATGTTTAAACCTGCATGCTGGGTCTAAGGGCTGCCTCATCCAAAAAGGGTCCAAGAAGGAAGCCATGGTGGGAACGGGGCAAATCAGAAAAAGCAAAGTTTGTCTACTTTAGAGATGGAAGGAAAGACAAACTCTTCCTTATTCTGTGCAGCACAGGTTTAACAGAGTGCCGCAGTATGAGCTTTGATTTTACATTAACACATCTCAAATAATCTTCAGACAAGTAATAGTAAGAGCAAAGGATGCAGGCATTAGCATCAGGTTTGCCTAAACCACTTAACAATCATGTAACAGCACTCTGAGCAAGCCGCAATCTTGAGAGCAGGGAGTGACAATAATCAGGCGCCATTGTCACTGAAGCGGATGCCAGTCTGGAAAGTTATCACAGAATGAATCAGATGAAGGTTTTGCAGCTTGGCCAGTGTAAAAGGATATCGGAGGACATACTGATGGCTTGTGGCTACAACAAACGACAAAATTAGTGACTTTTTATATTACTTCGTGAGGACTCCTCTTCTTCAGGGAGAAAAGACTGTGTTCATGAATATCTCTTTACAAATAATGAGGATATATTCAACTTTGCCTCTTCAGTTCTGATCACCCATGTGTCCTCTTTTCTATTTTCAGTCCTACCCTGTACAGTTACTTATATCTTGTATCTGTATACATATATATATGCATGAGGAATATTTATATATTTCTCTACCTGTTTTGCAAGGATCCAGTTTTTACAGAAGACAATTAAGTGGACCTGTTGAATTCCTTTAAAGAGATAACATTAAGGAAATAAATAAAAAATAATGATAAAACCCTGACCTGATTAAGATAATGGCTTTATTTTATGAGAACAATAACAGAAGAATGAAAAGGGTTGGTGACATGTACCCTTCATATAATTAGTTCCTCACTAATCATGGAAAATACTGCATCAGTCTGACTTAATTTTTTTTTTTCTCAGCATAAATTAATTATATAATATATGCAGGCAAAAAACCACCACTACAATGGAAAGAATACCTGTTCAAATCCTGTATTAATTAACAAAACAGAAAGCTTTTAAAAATTGCATCAGGTAGAGACTTAAACAAAGTATAAAATGGATTATGTCTTTTATATTATTAAGGTATTTTTACAGCTATTGTCCTTAAACCTGCCTATGTTTTCAGGGTGCAAGGAGACTCTTGAAAATATGAACAGATTTATTCAGACTATTTCTCATGGAAGGAATACTACAGATTCCCTGAAGTGAATCAGAAAGAAATAATACTGGACATCTGTGGCACCCTGTGGGCACAGTCATCTCTGTACAGTGGAAGTAGACCCACCCAACTCAGACTGCAACATCTGAACTGGAATGGAACTGGTGTCTTTTCTGAATAGTGTCATCCTAGTATTGCCATCTTGTAAAAGATGTGGAAGAAAAAATTAATGTCTTCTCAATTCATGCCCAACCACATAATAAAAAAAAACTTTTAGGAGCTGGGAAAAAATCCTGGAAGTGGGCAGTTGAGAGCAGTGTGATCGTGTCATTCAGAATGTCCTTTTTTCTTTTTGTTTCTTTTTATTTTTTTTTCCCAACAAGAAGTGGATGTCTCAGCTGAAGATGTTCCTCTGTTCTCTACCAATGTGCACACATATACATTAATTTTTGCATCAGTCTAGAACAGAACTGTTTACAATACAGTGATATATGGATATAAAGCACATCATGTGCATAAATGTGGTCAAGTTTTTGAAGGTGAACTAACTAACTGATTCTGGGGATAGTAAAAGATGTTCCTGTTAACAAATGAAAGAATCTGGCTTTATTTCAGTACTTATTCATATTGATCTAATGGAAACCAGATAGCCTATTTATGGAAGTTGAGTATTAAAGGACATTTTCATTCTTATGATGTTCCCACTAATGTGTAAAATGAACCACTTCTATTATCTTAGAGAGCTGTCAGCTGCATTAGATACTAGGTATGCTTGATTAACTCTCACTGTCTTTGCACCTTATAATGTAATATGGCCTCAAATGAAACTTAGGTAGATGGGGTAGATGGCATTTTAACTTTGAATGCTCGTGCTGGAAGTAACATTATCTTTTTTGCTATTTTGCTACAGAAGAAATCTGAATAGACTAATTGCTTTTTAAAATCTGTAAGCTCCTTATTGTCTTTAGTCATAGCAATTCATGTTGCATTTAAACACATATTTTTAAGGAAAAGTACATGTCACCATTATCCCTACAGATAATGTGACTAGTGATATAGTAGCTTGAGTGTAGTAAGTACTATATTGCCCATAAAGCAATGCAAAATGCTCTGTGAAAGAAACTGAGATCTCATTTCCAAGTTAAGATATGCTGAACAACTGGACCATTGATTGAAAAAAGGCTGTGTGCATGCATTTTTTCATTCATTCCTTTTGTATTGTACAATGGATATGAAATGTATTGTAGAATTCTTTCAGTAATTTAGCATTTAGTAATCTAGCATATTTTCTTCTTTTATTAAAGAATTACTTAAGCAGAATTGAAAAGAAAAATATTTTGCTGCATTTCAAATGCAGTGGTCTTTATTGGCCTTTTACAAAATGTAACTACCGGGTTTTTTGTATCTTTTCTTTCTTCTACCTCTCTCTCACTTGCAGTCTTAAAGGCTTAACTTCACACAGTGTAAACAGTTCTGCTAATCAATTGAACTAATAGTATGTTATAAAGATAAACATAGATGCGAGGTTTGGGAAGATTTAGAGTATAGTAGTCTTTCGGAGAAAAACAAAAGAAAAAAACCCTGTCATTCAGAGCTACGTGTCTTTGTAAATCTCTTTTATTCCATTATCTTTTCTAATTTGATTTCTGTCAAATGTCTTTTGTTTTACTTAGATGGTTAACACCTCTATGAACTACCTCTGTATATTTCCTCTACGCATTTTTCACAAATTGTAATTTTAGCCAGGATATTTTCATGTTCCTTTTATTTTTTTTTTTTTTCCCCAGTTTTTTTTTCGTTGGAATTGGAGTCTATCTAGATAATAAATTGGTCTTTCAATCATATAAAGAATGGAATCTTAACTGTGGCTGATATTCAAAGGATGGAAATACTCTCCTACAAAATGTAACTACCGGGTTTTTTGTATCTTTTCTTTCTTCTACCTCTCTCTCACTTGCAGTCTTAAAGGCTTAACTTCACACAGTGTAAACAGTTCTGCTAATCAATTGAACTAATAGTATGTTATAAAGATAAACATAGATGCGAGGTTTTGGAAGATTTAGAGTATAGTAGTCTTTCGGAGAAAAACAAAAGAAAAAAACCCTGTCATTCAGAGCTACGTGTCTTTGTAAATCTCTTTTATTCCATTATCTTTTCTAATTTGATTTCTGTCAAATGTCTTTTGTTTTACTTAGATGGCTAACACCTCTATGAACTACCTCTGTATATTTCCTCTACGCATTTTTCACAAATTGTAATTTTAGCCAGGATATTTTCATGTTCTTTTTTTTTTTTTTTTTTTTCCCCAGTTTTTTTTTCGTTGGAATTGGAGTCTATCTAGATAATAAATTGGTCTTTCAATCATATAAAGAATGGAATCTTAACTGTGGCTGATATTCAAAGGATGGAAATACTCTCCTACAAGGTTGGAGGTTTATTTCCTTGATTATACATTCTGGTATTTTGTGTGTTAATTTTACTTTGTTGTCTTCTATGAGATAAAAGCTGGATAAAAGCGCTTATGAATTTATCTAATCTACCCTTGTACTTTAAATCCTTTGATTGTCTTAAAAGCTCTTGGTGCCCTCTTGCACTTAGTGCATCTACCCAATTTTAGTCCTCTGGTTTCCATGGCTTCCAAACGTTATTCATTGTGTTTAATAAATATCATTACTGACACTCATCTTTCCAGCAGCAAGAGCAATTTTATCCAAGTGAATCCCACAATAGTTTCTGCAGTCTGACTTAATGTGATCCTGAAAATTAATTTCCCATGCAACTTCTGCCATTAGGAGTGAAGTGGTTACATGCTGAACTGATTTTCCTCTGAGTTCTGAACCCCAGAGCTGGCCTCACTTCTGGTCAACATAATTGTAGCCAGGCAGCAATAAAATATGCTTGAAGTGAAGAGCCTTTAAATGTTACAAGATCAATTATATTGGTTGGTCTTTTCTAGGAGCCATCATTGACATGATCAGACTTGTGAGCTACCATTATTAGTTGCTGAGAAATGCTCCTTTCTCTGTCCAAAATGAATGTATCCTCTCACAAATTGCAGAACTTTAATGAAAACAAGGCTTATTGCTGTCTTTTACTGCTTCTAAATTGCAGCTGCAGAAATGTCTACTGAAATGTGCTTTGAGATGGAGACAGAAAGTAGTGTCAGTTAGAAAATATGTCTATGGTATAGAATTCGAATTTTGCTGGATAGATTTGTGGCTTTGATGAAGATCTTTTTTTCCCAAATACGCTGTCACCAATTTATAAAAACACAGTTAAACAAATCTGATTGATATGTATGCAAAGGACAAATAAAAGACTCAAAGACCTGGTCCGTCCATAGTATGAGAAACAAGTTACATGTTACATAAATAACTCCACATGAATAAAGTGCCGTAGTCATGTGATCTGGTAATGATTGGATTACAGGAATGCCAAGTATCAGCTGCAAGTCTAGGGAATTCTGTACTTTCAAAGTAAAACACTAACGATAAAGGAAGTATTTTATATAATTTGTGTGCTTGTGTTTAGTAAAATGTTTCTTTGGTTTGATAATTAGAAAGTACTGAAAGGATACTGAAATCTTAAGTTCAGTTGATATTTCATGTATTACAAAGAAACTGGAAAAAAATCTGGGCATTTCTTCTTTTTCATTCTGTTGGCTCAACTTGCTTGCATTTTTCAGAAGGGTAGTTCTTTGCAAGACTGATATTTCCAAAGAAAATAGGATGGTTTGATTTGACTGCTTGATGGCACATTTCAGGGTGAAAAACCCTAATGAAATGTTGTTTCAAGAAAATTAAAAAGAGAGAGACAAATGAACCATGTACAGTAAATAATTGTTCTGGGGAAGTCAAGGAGGTCTCTAATAACTCAGTTTTACTAACTAAACTAAACACTGGCAGTTTACTTTGTAAAAGACCAAGTGTTTAAAATTAAGAAGCTTCACAGAATTACTCTGGTTGTAGGTATCCGTGGCAATGAATAGCAATATACATGTGTATAAAGTAGTAAATGGTTTGCACAAAGTAGTCTTTTAAATTACTGCTTCAGAATTCCTACACTTATTGTAAAATATTGACTTTCTTGCAGCAATAAATTCACTTTTGGGGTTGCTTGCCACTGTCTGAATACCAATGTGATGTAAATGAAGTGACACTTGGTGACTGGCAATCTTATGGCTGCCAGCCTTTCAGTTGGTACCAACACACAGAATCCTAATGATTTGTATGCAGTGCTAAATCACTCTATCTGCTGCCTAACTGTGCAGCAGATGTATTTGACCATAATGTCTGATAGCATTCAGTAAGTAACCTCATGTTGAACCGTTTACCCAAATGCTTGACTTTTTGGCTCTGCTCACTAACAAGTTACATAGAAATGAACCATGGGGCTACCTTGGACTCTCTTGTCTCTTTGCTTCTAGTTTTAATCTTCTCCACACTAGCAGTAGACCATTAATCCCGAAAGAAAATTTATTTGGTCTCTTAAGAAACGTTGCTTTAGCGCTCTATGCCATTACTTCAGCTACAGACAGGCAAACAAAGATAGGTTCCGCTCTTTTCAAATCTGCTGTCATTCATCCTGATAAAGGACTCTGTAGCTTACAAAAGAACATCTTTGTTTAATACAAGTGGTGGAAATAAATAATGGTTTATATATTAAGATTTCTGTTTACATTATGTCAGGAGGATTTTTAGGACATGCATGAAAGGGAGTACAGTAAAGAGAAACGAGTGAAACTGTATTAGTTTAAAATGTAGAGACTAAGACACCCTGCACTGTATGGATAAAAAAAAAAGCTTCTGGATAAACTAAGGAATAATCCATCTGTCTGCTTTTTGATTGCTCATATTAATTTATTATTACATTCCAGGATGTGAAGGGCCACAGTAGACACAATTACATAACTTTTATAAATAAAAATATTTCATAATTTCTTACTCTTTACTGGTGTGGAATGAATGCTATAAGTCTGTGAGTTAATGAACTAATACTTTTGTAAAAAAAGGGTACAAACTGGAAAAAATGCAGTTCTGAAAGCTTCAGGGGGAATTTTGCTGCTACAAAAGAAAAGGATCTGCTGTTAATAATTTATTTATATTTTCACACAGTCTCATCCTTCCTCTTTTCTTCCCACTTCAGTATCTTTGCTCTGCCATATAGCTGTCAGGTGTCCTACGTTGCCTTTGGGAAATATATTGGGAGTTACTCCAAAGGAGATAGATACACAGAGCAAAACCCTCACGACTACATGGGTATGGAGAAGAGTAAAACCAAGTATCATTGTTAGAATTTTGCAGCGTATATAATTTCCCTTCTTAGCCTGACTGTAGGCAAAAAGGTCATATTGCAAACATAAAACGTCCTTTTTTAGCATAGACACTAACCTATGAAGTTCTTACAAAAGGGCTGTACGCCAGGGAACTGGAATGGAACAAATACTACAAATGTGCTGAACAGTTTTCCTTGTAACAACAGAGACAATGTTTTATTCCAAATAAAAGAGTTTAACAACCTACCAAAGTAATAACTATGCTTTCTATCTAGTGCCTTTGGCCATGTTCACCTCTGAGGATTAATCCTTTGGGAGATATAACGGACAGCTAAAGCTAAAGAAAACTTTTTCTGTTTCATGAATATGTTAGAAGTCTTGCCAGACAGAACATGGAAAAATGTACAGGCTTTTTATGTAAGATAGCTAAGATGACTTAAGCAACATATTTTAAATTCTGAAGAGGAACTCCCTAGCTCTAGAAATCAATTAATATTATAGTTGCATAATTGTTTGCAAATTTAAGTATTTGCAAACACTACTATGCTTGTCTGCACTACTTCCTTCAATACCGTTAAAAATAGTTATCTTGCTTTAGCAAACTACTCAGTTTTGCTTTCTAGACATTCAGACAGTGTATTTTGACATAAATAACTTGTCTAATGCTTCACTGCCAGTGGAAAAAAATCCTGAGGAACAGTGTCCCCGGACTCTACACCTCAGTTTCACCTCCACAGCTCAGCCACTTGCAATAAAAGGAAATGTGCCAAGAACAGGAGTGGCAGTGTGCTTGGGAAGCTATCTAAACCTGAAGACAGTGATTAATTGTGGATAATCCAAAAATAGAAGCTACAATAACCTTTTTACTGTAGAGTTACCTTCCATCCTGCATATCTTTACAGTTTTGTTCTATTAATTGGCAATATAAACTTGAGGAGTTTTTTTAGTTTAAATAATTCTGTATTTGCATTTCTTTTTACTTCCAAGTCTGATGTTGAAGTTGTGATGTCTTAAAGGACCTCTTTTCCATATGGCAGAGCACTAGCTGTGAAGCCTGCATCATGTGAGTGAGCCCTGGAGTAGCACTAGTCTCTGGCTGAATTTCATTTTCTGCAATTATTCATCCCAATATATTTTAATCTGAATACCTCAGCATTCAAATAATTCTATTAAACTATCGACTTCAATTATATAAAGGAAAAAAGGAAAAAAAAAAAGAGTCAAACCACCTATCCCACTAAGAATGTAAATAAATCAATCAAAATACTTTTTTTTTTGCAATTTTTTTTTGAAATAGCATTATCTTTCTGACTTTTGAAAAAGTGTTAGTAAAGCAGAGAATGCTATTCATAATCACTATGAATTTTCTGAGGTGGGTCAAGTGTTCTGAGGTTGTTCTGATTAAGACCAGGCAACTTTAAATTCCATAAAAATAGTAATTTTTACTGATTATTTTAAATTGCAGATAACTTTGCTAGTTTGATGTAATGGAATGCCAGTTCAGCTGTGAATTTTTGTGATGTGAAGCAGCATGTTTAGGAGCATATTTCACTCTTGACAGTAATAATACTAAATTAATATCTCAGCAAGATTCAGAAAATATGGTTCAAATTTAGTGCTACTTATACAAGGTTTGCAGAACAGTAAGAATTAACAAATCATGTCATGATTTCAAATTAGTAAAACAGATATTTAGGAGCTGTTAAAAGACTGAGTTAAAATATGAAAACACTAAAAAAATATTACTTTGTGTGTTCAAGGACGCTAAATATTTATTTTACAGAAGTTGAAGACTGAGTGCATTTTTGTTATTTTTTTTCTGAAACGTATTCTAACTTAATCTATATTATGATATTGATGTTAAATGAATTTTTAATAGACAGAGAACAAAAGTTTCCGTAGGCTAAGTTCTACCTCCTGCTGTCCTCATGCTAACCCTCCAATTCTCACTGAAACAGAATTTGCCCAAGGAAATCTCTTCACATGTGTGAAGGTGGGAGGTAGCTGTGGGGTGGATAGGTGCATAGTTTTGTCCCCTGTTATGTCTTCCTTTCTCAGCTGACAGAAGGTGGCAAACACCTAGCTTTGTAAGATGAAAAAGGGTATGCTGCAGATTCACACAGCTTCAGAGAAACGTAGAGGGATGTGATAGAATATCAGCTTCTTCAGGCTAGCTGGGCAGACAGTCTTACTACAGATTTTAAGAAGTCAGTAGTGCAAATTACTCATTTTAATACAACAAAATCAGAAAATTTAACCATCTGCTGGGGTGATCTGATGCATGTGTCTTTTATGGGCCTTATCTCATCTAAGCTTCCTTTTAAGTGATAACTCTAGTTCCATAAGAATGTAATGTTGGTATAATGTTTCTCTAATTTGGTTATACTTTAATGTTTTTTCTTTGGAGAAACTCTCTATGTGTAGAGATACCCATCTGCAACTAAGTTTCTCCTTATTAGCTTTTTCTTGAGAAGTTTTATTACTAGTTTTTGACCAACTCGTGCTGTCCCAAATGCAGCAAATCCCTTACTTACATATCCAACAACAGTTAGGAAAGATCAGACATCTATCCCTAAATGTACTTGTGGGATAACCAAAGTATAAGGATATTAGTATGTGCATGTGTGTGGAGGAAACTAGCACCAACCAACCCGATTTTCAGTTCTGTGGACATAATATTGTTGTCACATATACAACCTCTCAAAGACCTGAGGCTTCTTTATGATTGCTTTAGCTGTTTATTTGTAAAAGCATTTTTTTTCCAAAGACTTTTAAACTCCTTTCAAAAAGTTGCATACAAAATGGTTTTCATTTGATGATTTCAGCTTTTTTAGAAAAATATGATTGCTTCTGACTATAATATTAAAGTTCTCTATGGAAGTATCAAGATGCATAGAGATTAAACACATCCAAAAAAATGGAGAATATGAATGACCTGAACATTTATATGAAATATTCATTGGATTTCCCTTTAAGTGAGGGTAATTTTGGAGATATGCTGCATTGACTTTCTTGTATATCACATTACTCTGGATTGTATGTCTCATTACACTATGTTATCACTTCATGGTATTGTAGTTTGCATGGTGACAGTTAGAGTATAATGTAATGTGATGATGTACTGAAGCTGTGAAATACTATTAAATGATGATACTCTAGGGATTCAATAAAATACACCATTTCACTAATCTTAGCTTTAGAATCTGCAGGAGAGTGTTGAGGGAAATACTTGCCTTGAAAGGATTTTCTGGATTTACTTACCTCACTTGTGACCTGTATGGCTTACAGCTGAAATTGCCATTTCTGTAGGATTCTGCTATTGGAGTTGATACCTAGACTTTGCTTGTCTACTGCAGTAATGCTCTAGTAATCCGTTAACTGCATGCTGTTAAAGGAGTGGGATCTCTTGCAGAGATGGTCATTTAATTTAGAAGATTACGAATGCCTCCACTTGGTGCTTGACCTCATCTATGGTGCAAGCTGAGAATGTAAGAGAGATTGACCTGGGAAGGCCATGAACACTGCCACTTTAAAAGCAACAACAAACCCCCCAGACATCATACACTTTCCTATATTTTTATTTATGTCAAAAACTGTTGAAGCAAGCCTGCATTCAATTTCTCCTATTTTAAGACTAATAGAACAGTACTCTACCAAGATGAAATACAGGGTGATCAATTGTCTTGCATTACAAAGCATATTTAACCTTGAGTTATCATGATTCATACACTGAATTTCTAATCTGATCATACTGAATATGATTACTTTTAATCTTCATTTACAAAAACAAATGTATTTCATTGCTCAAGGAAGTTCTTAAAATGTTATGTATCTATGACAAATACACAGCTTAGCTGTTGGCACATGGCTAACAAACTTTTATAATTTTAAGTGATATGACATTGAATCTCAGATTGGTTATCATCAGTATCATACAAAGTATTGGATGCCTTGACAAGTCTCCTTTGTGAGGAGTATCTCACTTATCTCACTTATTTTCCTGTCATGAGACAGAACAGTTGTAGAGGTGTTGAAACAGAGGTCATGGGGTTACTAATTTTTTTTCCGTTTAAAAGCAGGTAGCCATATATAACTGTTATGTATATTTCCTTTGTTTAGATGGAAAGAACATCTTAAAGCATTTCTGAGAATCTTAAGTGCTTCATCATATCTGATACTTGTGCTCTGTATTGTGATTGTCCTAGTGCTTCATGAACCATGTCATGGAAATTGTGAATAATTATATCCTTTCTCCAAGAGCAGATTTGCAGAGGAAGCAAAGAATGACACCTTCCCTTTCTTCTGTGGGGTGGATATTTTCTGCCTTGTTGCAATGACTCCTCAGTACCTTGAACGTTCTTAGGTAATTAGAATACTTGTACTGGTGTGGCTCAAGAATCTCTTTCTGGCTTTTCCCAAGGTTATTACTTTATTTTGGTAAATCAGAATGGGATATGCCCTGAGGTAGCGTGGTCATGGGTAGCAGGGTGCGTGGGAGAAGATGTGCAAGTACTTAGAATGGTTTTCACCTTGGATAGTGTGGGGTCTGAGCATTACATAAATGGTATGGCATAAAGCTATTTTTTTGGCTGGGATAGTGTTAATTTCCTTCACAGGAGCTTGTATGGGATATGTTTTGGATTTGTGACGAAAATAGTGCTGCTAACACTGGGATGTTTTAGCCACTGCTAAGCAGTTCTTACACAGAGTCAAGGCCTTTTCTGCTTCTCACACCACCCCACCACTGAGCAGGCTGGGGGTGCATGAGATGTTGAGAGGAAACACAGGCAGGACAGCTGATTCCAACTTACGAAAGGGATATTCTATATTGTATGATGATGTGCTCAGCAGTAAAGGCTGGGTGAAGAAGGAGGAAAGGGACATTCAGAGTGATGGTGTTTGTCTTCCCAAGTAACCATTAGGTGTGATAGGACTACAAAGATGATTAGGGGCCTGGAACATCTCCCTTACGAGGAGAGGCTGAGGCACTTGGGTCTTTTTAGTCTAGAGAAGAGAAAGCTAAGGGGAGATCTGATCAATGCTTATTAATACTTAAAGGGTGTAAAGAGGATGGGGCCAGTCTTTTTCATTGGTGCCCAGGGATATGTTCTAGTAGTAATTACTACATCTACCATTACATAGTAAATAAGGCTTCAGCAAAACTTGACCAAGCCACCTCACTGGTTCAAAGCTGAACAAACTATAATTATTTGAATTATATAGAATCCTAGCACAAACACTGCAGCTGAGATTTCATCTTTTGTGCAGCTTTTTTGCTTTCCCGTGTTTGTACCTCTCAGTCCATCCTGAAAAGGACAAACAATAGAAAGTCAAAACGATTGACTTAAATCTCTTTTGGATGCAATGCATCTGTCCATGGTTGATTCATCTATTTACCCCCTAAGAAACTGTGGTCATCCCTGTCCAAGCAGATTTTCAGCTGATTTAAAGATAATGGTCAGGGTTCATTAGAAACCAAACTGACATGTTTCGGAGAAGCTGTATGTCTACCGAGTACTGAATGCCAGAGAAAAGTTTTCTTAATCACACTAAAACGTTGCCATTTGTTTCTGCATTGCTGAAAAGACTATTAATTATGAGTGTCTTTTCATGTACATGTGACTTTTTATTAATAATGGATGACCTTCAGAAGGTTAAGCTATGAATAACCATGTTAATGTTCCCACTAGGTTGATTAGAATAGTAAAATAGATCTGCTTCTATGATGCTTGGATCTTTTTGTGGAGCAAACTGCTGTGACCAAGTGGCACAAGCAGGGCCTTGCTACGGCCCCATGATGTGGTCCAGCTCCCTGCCTGCCATACCGGGCCGGCAAGGATGCAGCCCCTGAGGGTTTTCTTGGTGGGAAAATGCGGGCAGACTCCAGCCTGGTGCCACTGCTCTGACAGTAATGGTCCCAGGGCATTCTAAATATGTCTCTGAAATATATATATTTATATAACTAAATAGTTTCTAGAGGAAATGTCAATATCCCAAGTCAGTTGCATTTTAGGGGATTTCAGCTGAGTCTCTGATACCATGCAAAAGAAGTAATAATAGAAGGAAAAGCCAATCTTACTACAACAATATGTGTTTACTATAATCCCTTCAATAGATTTCAGTTGTCTACCATGGCTTCCTGACACTCATATTTAATCCTGTGTATCTATTCTGACTTCCCTCATTTTTTATTGACTTCAAGCAATCTGGTCACATTTTTTTTTAAAGTTTTACAGCTGTTAAAATGAAGTTGCTGGTTATTACTGAATACATTGCCAGAAAAGTGGCATTTTGTTGTGTGCTTACAATGAAAGGACTTTATAAATATATTGCACCTGCTGCTGTACTCCAGTATAGCCCAGTGTTGGCTGAAAAAATGAAAGAACAGTTCTTCAGTTTAATATAAAAGAAAATATCAATTATTCAGTTTAATATAAAAAAAAAAGATTTAATTTTGAAACTCAAGTTATTTGATACTGAGGCTGTTACTTGACAGGTGATTAATTCTTTCTCTAACTGGTGTGATCATTACTAGTCTTGAAATCTACAGAACATTTCTTCCTACTTTATAACACACTACTATTACACTTAAAAGGACCAGTGCTTCTCACTTCTCTGCTTTGCAGCTTCTGCTGAGTGAACAGGCAAGAAGGCAGAAGAGGTAAAGTCTTTTGATTGGGCATTTTTACTGTTACCATAGAGACTCATTGCAAAACTCAACTAAATGTGCTCCTTAAAATGTCAAACACAGGAAGCAGAAGGGAAATTTCAGTGGAAAAATATATGAAAAGCATAAAGCTGTTATACTAGCTAAACTCACTCTGCCACTCCTTCATTCATTGTAGGTTAAGTAAATTCTGCTTCTGAACCGAAGGGAATTATATCCTTCAAATATGGGCTTTCAATTACCTTTGAGGTATGAACTCTAGTCTCTTTGGTAGAAGATGAAAATTAACTGTATCTGCCCATGCCGGTCTTACATGAAGCTTAATTAATTTGGATTTAATTTTTCCTCTCACTTCAGTTTTTTTTTAAAAAGTATAAACACATCAGCAGTAGTCTTAGAATCCACAGAACACTATGCATACCTCTGATCTTATTATTGAGGGTTAAGAATGAGCCAAATTCATTTCAGTATCACACTTTTTATTAACGATATTTCATGGTGGGGGTGGTCTTTCAGCAAGGGACCAGTAAGCAATGAAGCCAACACAGCTGTGGGAGGGGGTCCACTTTGCTGCCCAGCTGGGAAACGCTGAGAGCAGGGTAGCACCTCTGCCCTCCCAGTGCGCTCTCAGCCTTTCTGGTGCTTGCCTTTACCACCTTCCACCTCTCTCTTCATTTAAGGAGATTAAGGAGGACTATTTGGAGAAGGGTCCTCACTATCAGCAGCAACCCTGAACCACAGAAACCTCCCAAACCTCTCATCAGATAACACTGTACCTTTTTTTTTTTTTCATAGGAAATAATGTGTGCATGATGAAAGATAAATGTAAGATAAAAATTGTGCTTTATGTGGTTTGCAGGAGAATTAGTATATAGTTGCCTAAAAGACCTATGGGGATCAATTTTAGAATTAATATCCTGTCAGTTCTGGGTAGCCCTGTCATGTAGACTAAAACACTTTGGCTAGAGTGGATATATTAAGTGCAGTATTTATTTTGTGGTCTAGGGTATTGGGCTACGGGCCAGAATTCCCAAGTTCTTTAGTCCTTTCCCAGGTTTTGACAAATACATTGGAGAATTTCACTTGACCTTCCTTTCTTTTTCCTTGTTTATCTGTGAAACTGCCACCATGGTATTGAGAATGTAAAAATATTCCATATACCTTAGGCCTAATATTTTAGTAGTTAATGTTGAAAATACTTGATTTCTTGTAATTTCTTGTGTCTGAAGGAACAGCGTATTGCAATGAATTAATAGTTGTTAAAAAAGCACATACATAGTATTTCCATTCATAAGTCTCATCTAAATTATTTCTTCTTCTGGAGCATAATTTTTTTTCGTGTAGAAAGCTTATGTTTAAAAATCAAGATTCCTATGCAACAATAAACATATGGTAATATGTAATATTTGAATTATGTTTAAGATCTAATAATAATTATTAAGATCTATTAATAATTATTAACAAAACCATAGAGCTTTGATAGTTGTGTGGAACAGTGTGGGGTTTACAGTTTGGTTTATATCCTCTAAATGAAAATATTTCAGAAGTACAGTTTTTATGACAGTGGAAATTTCCGCCAAACACTTTATTTAAAATAGCTAGCAAATGAATACAATGAACATGTAAAAATCCTCGTTATATTATTTTTTTCTCTTCTCTTTTTCAATGCCAAAAAGAGAGAAGAAACAAAAGGCAGAAAAATGAGAAAACTTTATGCAAAAACTTTTTTTTGTACATAAAAGGTTTTCAATGTATCTTGAAAAATATTGTGAATTTCATGTTTTTGCAAGTCCTTGGTTTTCAAGTCTCTTTTGTTAAAAGATATTGCACAGTGCCAGTAATTTTTCTATTATGGAAAATTTTTCACAGTTATCTAAACAGATTGTCTCAATACATCCATTATGTCGTAATTCTTCTTGATGCATACTGCACATGATAAATATGGAAGTTCTTTTTTTGACACTGTATCATGTTAAAATAAATAAACCATAAGAAAGACAACTTTTCAAAAATGAAATACTTGTGATTTTTTGAGGATGTATCACATTAGTGCCTAGGGTGACAACTCTTAATCCTTCTTACAACAAGGAAAATCTGTCACAGAAGTTAAAAAAAAGGCTTTTATTGAATTAACAGGAAAATTGTAACAATAATCTAATAATAGGAAATGCCTTGGGGAATCTTATCTATGGACTTTAATAGTCTAGTTGTGCCTAATGAAAAAATGTTTCATAGATATTTAAAGTAGCTTGTAAAAGGAACCAATTTTAAATCTCATCTGTTTTCTAATGAGCGTTGTGCATCGCCTGTTTATAAAGAGGCTGAGAGACAGACAGTTATGCTATGACAGTGCTAAGTCTCTCCCTAAAAGAAGAGAGCACAAATAACACATGATGCTCTGTAGGTGTGAAGGACAAATCACTCATTGCCTTTTTCACCTCAATTTCTGACAAATTAGTAAAAGCAATTTCTGAAAATCTCAGTTTACTTCCCTAGACATTAACATATGAATACAATGACCTATTTCATTGATAAACAGCAGCCTCAGAATGAACATATTTGAGAACAAATTATTTTTATGAGCTAATTGCCTTTGAAAATCCTGTCTTTGGATATGCAAATGAACATTCTTGGATGTTATCTTGACAACGTTTTGAAATTTAATCAGGAATATAACTTTGGTTCTTCCTTTTGGAAAATAGTTTTAAAAAATATTGTTTTTACAGAAATTCAGAAGAAGATTAAAGGATTACATATATATCATGTTATTATTAAACACTGAACTCAGATTTATGCTAAAGGACTAGTGTTAGCCTTTCCAGGTGTTTTGAGTAATACTAAAGCCCATAGCGAAGAAACATGGTATAGGGATATCTTTTTTTTTTTTTTAGGGTTTTCAGAGAGAAATATATGAGGCTGCACCTAACAATTTGCAAGTTTATATATGCTAAAAAATGGAGTTCTTGTTACTCCACATTCTTTATCTTTGCTTTTATCTTCCACCTATTACTGAAAAATAATGTGTAAAAGAATCTAGGAAAAAAAAAACAACTTGGGTTTTAAACACATCTTAGGCTGCTGCTACTTTTCTTGCTACTGTAATTTGAATTTTATTTTTCATGGCTACTGTTCTGTACTATGTCACAGTAAAATGCATAATTTGAAAATCAATGAAAACATTTTTCCCATAAAACACAACGCCCTCCAGAGGTTTACTTGGCTCTGTATAGGTCAAAATCTGTGACCTTCAGTATTTGTAAAATACCAGTGGTAACTTCTCAGATTGTCACATCAAAATTGTTTTTAGATCTCCAAGGAGGGTTCAGACTCTAGTGTCAGTAGCAACAAAGGTAAGGGCAACAATTATGTGTCAGCTCTACTCTATCTTCAAAGAGGGCATTTTGCCAGTCTGACATATTGGCTGAAAAAGCCTCACACGTACAAATCTTTGTTTTCTTTCTAATTTATTTTTGGAGATGTGGTAGAACCTGAGATGAATCTATAAAAATAAATAGGACAAGAACAATCACATAAGACGACTATATATATGTAGTCACTGATGAACTGAAATTTAGTTCACTTTCTTTCAGCTCTTGGAGCAAAATATATATACCAATCTTTCCCCCTATTTTGTGGTTTCCTGTAGTAATAAGTTTTTTATACTGAGTAAGTCAACAGCTAAGAAAAAGTAAATTGCCTAAAAAAATATAATTGTATAGCAGTCTAAGGTTTCAGACTGCATGTGGGGTTTTTATATTATTTTTTAAATTACAGTCTTTACAAATGATATGATTTTTCTTGTTCACAAGGCTATAAAGGATTGTAGAAAAATGAAGAAAGAATTCTCATGAAAACAATATTTGATTGACTGCTGTTGCTTCCATGCTTTAAAAGAAAAAAGTCTTGTGTTTATGTAATGCTGTTGGCAAAAAGATCTCTTGTCATTTCTGCAGGTATGGAATAATTAGAGAAGAGAACACAAATGAGATTACCATCATAATAATACTAGGGAGTATTCTAATATATTGAAGGAAGGACAAAATTCATCAGGGGAGCAGAAAGGTCACAGATAAGAGACACATGTTTAAATTCCATTTTGGACTTGCTAGGAAAGAATTAAATGAAATGCATTGTATATAGTCTCTGTGCAGAAAAAAATTTAGAATAAGGGGACACCCAGAGAAGTATTAATCCTGACTTGTTTTCTCTCAAAAAAAAAAAAAAAAATGAGAGTCAGAGAGCGAGCTTTCAAGAAGAAATAAAATCCTGAAAGACTGAAGTCCTGAAGAAACTGTGAAAGAAATGGTGAAGTTTTCATTGATCTAAATAGAATTGAAGTGTTCAACTAGCAACTTCTGGCCCACCATTAGTGAAGGAAAAGGTGGTGTGCAAATTAGTTCCGGAATTTGACGTCTACAAATCAATGGGTGCTGAAACTATCCACTCGAGGGTGTGAAAATAGATGGCTGACCTCATTGCGAAGCTGTTGAGAGCTTGTGAAGATCAGGGGATATTCCAGAAGACTTGAAGAAGGCTAAAGAAGGCTACAAGAAGGGCCTAAAGGAGGATCCAGGAAGCTATAGGCTAATTAGTCAAACTTCAGTCCCTAGGAAAGTTATGGAATGAATCCTCCTGAAGGCTATCGCAAGTCAAACAAAGGATATGATTGGGAAAAGCCAGCACAGATTCACCAGGGTAAATTGTGATGAACAAACCTGATTGCTGTCAACAACAAAGTAACCTCTTTGGTTGATGTGAGGCAAGAAGTGGACACTGTCTACCTCGATTTCTCCAAAACTGTCAGTATGGTTCCCTGCAGCCTCATCCTAGAAAAAGTGATGTGTTACTGTCTAGACAAGTGGTTTGTACAGTGGGTGGGGAGGTGGCTGACAGGCAGCATGCAGAGGGTGGTGGTAAATAGCTCTTTTTCAAGCTGGCAGCCTGTAAGTGGGGTGCCCCAGGGATTAATGTTGGATCCAACACTGTTTAATTCTTCTTTAAGTGATCTAGATGATGGGATTCAGTGTATGCTGGTGAAGTTTGCTGATGATACCAAACTGAGTGGGGAAGTGGATACTTTGGAAGGGAGAGCCACTTTGCAAGAAGACCTGGGTACACTGGAAGAGTTGGCTGATAAGAAGTTCAGCAAGGAAAAGTGTAAGATCTTGCACCTGAGAAAACATAATCCAGGAATTCTGCACAGACTGGGATCTACCTGACTGGGAAACAGCTCTGTGGAAAGGGATGCAAAGCTCCTGGTGGACAACAACCACAGTGTACTACTGAGGCAAAGGAAGTGAACAGGATGTTGAGCTGCATCAACAAGGGCATCGTTAGAAGAGATAAAGAAGTCATTATCCCACTCTACTCAGTGCTTTTCAGGTTGCACGTGGAATACTGTGCTCATTTTTGGTCCTTGCTTTACAAAAAGGCATGGACAGGCTGGAGAGGCTTCAGAAAAGGGCCAAAAAGACGATCAAAGGACTAGGAAGTCTGTCATACAAGAAAAAGCTGAGACAATTGGGTTTGGTCAGCCTTGAGAAAAGAAGGCCTAAAGGAGACCTTATCACTATGTTCCAGTGTTTAATGGGGGGCTATAAAGAAGATGGAGACTCCTTTTTACATGGAGTCATATGGAAAAGACGAGGGGTAATGAGTACAAGTTACTCCTGGGGAGACTGTGATTGGACACAAGAGGAAAACTTTTCACAGTGCGAACAATCAGCCATTGGAATACTCTCCTCAGGGAAGTGGTGGATTCCCCAGCATTGGACATTTATAAGCTTCAGCTGGACAGGGTGTTGAGTCATCTTGTGTAGACCATGCTTTTGCCAAGAAAGGTTGGACCAGATGATCCTTGAGGTGCCTTCCAACCTGATATTCTGTGGTTTTATGATTCTGTCAAATTCAACTTTCACCAACTCGAGACAGGAAGGACCCCTGACTTTGGTGTTTGTTTAAAATGAAAAAAAACTGTTATGCAACTGCCGAGACTACTAAACTTTAGATTGTTAACACAGTGCACAGCTCAGTGATGTTCTACATTACCTCAGGGAGAAATTTGCTCTTTCAAAAAGGATGAGTATGCATATGTAGAAATGACTCATGGTATGCATTTACACTTTGAACTAATTATTATTTAATGAGTGCCTAAAAAAAAAATTAAACCTCAGAAGAGGTAATTTCCTTTTATTTTATTGCATGAACAAGAGTCATGTAAAGCCAGCTGTGTAAATGTGTATTCTTCTTTCAGCCATGTTATTGTAGGCCAAACTAGTAGCACTCTCTATTTTTAAAGTTGCCTGATACTCCCTACTGTACAAAGCTGTGTCTGTTAGATCAGCTTTGCCAAACTTTCCTGTTTGTCCTGAAAATGATTATAATTTTCAGAACAAACATCTTCATGAATGTTTCTGAAAATTTTCAGCCATAAAAGTACAGTTCTGACCGTGAAGACAGACAAAAAAGTAAATTTTGCTGTCTTAAATACTGCTTGAGACCCCAAAAAATGCTTTAATGCACTGAAATGCCCTGTACAATTATATAAGAACTTTCATTTTGCAGGCATTATCTCATGTCAAGAATGATCCTTTTGCCATCACCAATGGTGATTTAAATTTTAACTTAGTAGCACACTTTAAACAGTTTGTACATGTTCATTGCTTACTTCAACTTATTGCTGAAGAATAACGGTTGATATCTTCAAAGAATTCTTCATCCCTGTGTGTGCTCAATTTGTTTGGTATATTGGACAGTGCCGTGCTCGTGGCTGTTCTTATTCTCAATGGAAACAAATTGAATGTTTTAGGCAAGGCCTATCCCCTTTGAGGGGCATTTGAAGAGGTGAGTGTGACATTTGACAAGCGTACCACTACTGTATAATCAGATGGTCACTTATATGCATGTTTACTGGTTTTGACACCATTTGAGTTTCTTCTGACCCAGAGCAGTGTATACATGTAATCACAGCATGTCTCTAGGCTCATCAGCATTGCTGAAAACAAGATGCCTTAGCTTAGTCAGAGTGTTCATATAATTATGGACTCCAGTATGTTCATGGAGTTTTTCAGACCTGGTTTCCTGATTTTTTGTGATTCACATTGCGTTGCACAATATGGACATACATTAAAGCAAGAAGTATCCAATTGTCTGTCCTCTGACACTGTCAAATTTTTTAAACAGAAATACTGTTCTGCTGTCAAACTCACAAAAAAACACCAGGAATGGGCAACTGACCTTTCATGCTAATCATGCGCCCGAGACTCCACTCATGGAAGAATAAGAGAGTTTTCTTGTCCAGCACAGGAATGTCCTGGGACATTGTCATGGTGCTGCTCAAATGGCGACATGTAATACCATCAGAGAAAGTCCAAAAACATGCAAAAAATCATGTGACTTACTAGCCATTCATTGAACTCCTAGAAGTCCACTGTAAGTATGATATGATCCACAAGAAGGAGAAGAGACAATATATGCCTTCTTTTCTTTTTCTACTTATTACTACATTTCCTAGCTCTTGACAACTTTCTCAATGCAGAACCTATGTTTATGATAAACTAATGACCTCTCCCCAAAGGTACTTGTAGTTTGCTTTATCAAATAAATTGTTACTGGCTACTCAAATTTCAAATACCTATAGAGTGAAGGAGAATATTTAATACAAGTGGATATTTTGGGGTCTGTAATCAGGTCATATTTACATCGACATAGAAAAGAGACACCCATATTCGACAAGGTCCTTATTAAAAGTTTTCAATGCTTATTTAAATGCAATTCTATTGCATTACAAAAGAAGAATAGTATTACAAAAATAGATACTAACATCAAATCTACAAGGCAATGTTAGCCTGTTAGAAATGTGCCAGGTTGTCAGTCCCCAGTTAAACGCTCAGCTTTCCTTGTTGATACAGTCAGAAGGCAAAATATCCAAGTCAGTGTAAAAATGCTGGAAAAATTTGTAAGTATAACCCAAGTGTAAACAAAACCAGTTGGGATGGATAAGAAGATTCTGAGTTGAGTAATAAAATAAAACTATTCTATTATGACTTTAAAGCCCCTAAAAGCAATAGGGAATCTTGAACTTGATCTCAGAACACAACCGTATGAGGTGTTATCTCTGCAAAAAATCACCAAAAAACAGTTATCAAAAATTCTTTTAAAGGTTAGAGCTTTATTCAGGTATAGGTCACAATGAGATGAGGTGTTGAAGTGCCACATTGACACCAGAAAGAGACCTTCTATCACCGTCATTCACTATAAGGTCATACTTAAAAAAAAAGTAGTTTTATTGAACAATACAAAAAGAAGATGACTCAAAACGGTATTGCTGCACTTTCTTTTTCCTTCAGTCATTATCATCAGGAGCAAAAGACTAGTAAAAGTCATAAATATGTGAGTAATATCTATTTACTGTAAATTTCAATCACCTAAAAATCTGAATATGACTGTTGTCCTTAGTGATCTAAACCAAGGACTGATTATGTTCATGTACTAAAAGGTAGACAAGGATGTGCTTCTTAACTAGCCACACTTAACGGTAACAAGAAATCAATATCCAGTCTTTGTAAAATACATTTTGCTATTACTGCCCTGCATGTCAGCAGGGTATAACACTTGGTTGTAAAGGGACAGAATGCTTATTATACAGCTCTGGTGGATTAGGTTGCCTTATCCAGATGGTGTGTGAGGAGGAGAACATGGCAGCTGATGAAGTGATCTTCCCTCTGCTGTGAGAAAGTAGAGAGAAGAAACTCTAGACGTGGTAGAACTGAGATATGCTGGCTATGTATCAAGTCGAGACCTGAAAGCATATCTTGTCATACGTTATTCTCCCCTCTCTTCACTGCTTCCTCTTTCAATGGATGAAAATGTGGGTATGTGACCAAGAAAGGACTTACTGAACGCTGTTCATGAGAGTAGGTTTATGGAAGCATACCATAGAGCATACACAGCTGAGATGCTGCCACCACTCAAGCTCAACTGGTAAATATTTCAGAGGTAGTCCCATTGAGAGCAATGCATAATAGCATATTACACTAAAAGTGACACTAACTAGTCCAAAGTAGATTAGTGTTTCTACCTGATTAACATAAAATCCTACATCCTAACCTGGATCGAAGTTTAACTTTTTCAAGCTTGTCTTGCATCCACACATCTGTTGCACTTGACATTTTAACAACATCTGTTTTCACTTATCCGATGTCTCTATTTCTTTCTGCTAATGCTGAGAATGTGTTCATGTGTGCACATGGAATTTTATCATTCTGACTTCCCAAGTCAGCGTGGACATCTGGTGTGCATGATTATTTACTCTGCCTACTGATTTTGAGGAAGGCAGGCATTACTGTTCAGAAAAGGAAGTTAAGGTATATTAAAGTTTTAACCCTTTTTTGCTGGAGACAGGTGGTTGTCCAGAGTCATATTTTTATAGCCACTTATGGAGTCACACATCAGTCTTACTTCTAAGGAAGCGAATTTTTGTAGTGAGTGAGACAGGGCAGTAGGTGTCCTTAGTATTCCAACTGCAAAACCAAAAGAGTGCTGAGGAAGGCAGACAGGATTTGAGGCTAACATGTTTTATTAGCATTCTTCAGTGACGCCAGGCTTGTCTTTGACTCTCTGAGCTGCGGGTAGCCAATAAGATCTTAGTGATAGTTTCTCTGGTCCAGATGTAAAATAATTTAAAGCATTTATTTTAAGTTCTGATTTTCAAAGTTTACAATCTCTGCTAATAACTTAGGACAATTTGTATCAGTGTTGTTCATGTAATGCTGATTAGAGAGAACAGGGTTGGAAGGGAAACTTTTCTTGGCACTGGGAAAACAGGGAAATCTTTATTATAGGAGTAGAAAGCATGTTTCTCCTATATTTATTGCAAACCATTTTACTGCTAAGAGCACTGTTACTCAAAGGATTGTGTGTGCTCTCCTCATACAAGAGAAAACAGAGAATCTTGGCAGCCCTGAGCATGAATTTACCCTTTTCCCAAACAATATTAAGTAGTACAGCCATTTTCCCACAAAGTACAAAATTCTACCTTGTAGGAAATGACAGTGAAGATATACATATGCACATATACAGATAAACAAAAGTCCCACTTGTGCAGTGGAAAATGGTACTCATCTTACTCAAATTGCATAATGAATGCACCCAGTCAGCAAGCATGCAATTAATCACATTAGTTTAATGAAATAGAAGAATATTAGGTTTTGCAATGGGGAAAATAAATGCTGTTACTCAGATAGCTGTTTGACTCTATTCTGGTGACGGGAAAAACCCAAAGGCTCGCCTCTGGACCCAACAGCAAGTTGTACAACACAATTTGAGCCCAAATGGCCAAATTCTTTCTCCCTCCCGAAGAGGGCCATCTCATCTTTAGTACCTATTGGGAACATTCACTGGTCTCTGCAGTCCCCTGAATGTTAGTATAGTTGTAGTTATTGTCCTGTATGGTAGTTTTTGTCTAGAAGGGTGTTTGCTGGTACGAGCTGGAATCATGTCAGGCAATGAGATAACTATGAAATTATATGGATTATTGTGGACCAGTTCTGCATGTTAAGTGTGGTCATACTTAGTTTACTGATATAGATGTAGCCACAGAGAATATGATTCTGGTTTTGTGTGTGTTCAGTAAGCAACCAATGCTTAGACCATTTCACAGCCATATTGTGCTACGTCTGATTGACATTGACCCTACTTTGGTTGGGTGTGTTGGACTAGCTGACATCTAGAAGTGCTTTTCAATCTATCCTGTTCTCCTATTCCTGTGAAAATAGTAATCTTATACCCTCAGGGTTCACGTATGAAGTGATATTCACTTAGAAATATTAGTATTAAAAAATGTAGAGCTTCACTGAACTGGAATATCAATCATAGCATGAAAATATGCCATGAAATACACAGTTTGATTACTCAAAATTTACTGCTGTACAACATAAATAAGTATGCATTGCTCAGGTATCAAACCTGCAGCATTCATACTACTGTCCTAGTGGTTTTTAGAACTGTCTCTTCCCAAGAATGAATTTTATCTTAAGTTAGGAAGAACACATTTCATATCATTGCACTTTTAATATAATGAGGTCCCCTGTCTTGATTCAATATAATTTGGTTTTTTACAGACTTCCAACAGTGCATCAGTGAAAGAATCAAAATTAAGTTTAAGGAATAGTTTAAGTGACTATAGTGTTGTGAATGCAAATACTTTTAGATTATTTGGGTTTGAATACTTCGAAAAATCTTTTTTTTTTCCTTACAAATGTCCTGATGATTGTAACAAGAGCAATGGATCTTTTTATTTCTTCATTTTACACTATACAGGTAACAATCTTGACTTGTTAGGAAAGAAAATTATCCCCTACCTTCAGAACAATCATAATTCAGACACTGAACATTATTCCCACAGTTTGGGGTTTCTTCCATTTTCCTGACTTACCACAGACTGAATGAACAACTTAGTTTTTTTTTCTTAACACAGGCATATCTGGACATTGGTTTTTAAACTTATTATTGAAGGGAAATAGTTTACATGTGGTTTCCAGAGGCTGATTTTTGTTTTGGTCAGATAATTTAAACTCTGTCAAAGTACCTTTACTTAGAAATGTTGATTTCTTCTTCCATTATCCTTATGTTATCCCAATTTTCATCATTGATGATCTGCTGAACAATACCCAGACCATGCTACAGGGTACTCAGCTTTTACTCTGTCAGCAAGTGTTTTGAAAGAGATATTAATAATGTGAGGTAGCAGAAGAACCAATACTACAAATTATTCATGACATCTGCTTGGTGTTTAGCATTCCTGTATAAAGCTGCTGTTCTGTAAAGCTCTAACTCCCAAGACTGAAGTGTTTGGGTCCTAGCAAAGTGCATCCATGGAGCTCTTCGTTTCCATGGATTTCAGTCTGCTCTTGGCATCAGGTTTATTTCCATCTTCTCTTCCCCATTTTCAAGGCATAATATCTTTGAATAGGCCTCATTTCATAGAGTATAGATATTTAAAATGCAACTGTCTAAATTTATGCTCGTTACCTTAGATTTCCTTTGCTGTAAACAATGACTATTTGCCATCTTCAGAGTGGTACATCTCACTCTAAAATACATGGTTCTTTGACCATCTCATAAAAGGAAGAAATTGTGACAAAAGATAACCCTGAGCTACAAAACTCTTTAATAACTCAAGGACTCGGGGTTTAGATAGGCGCAATGGTTAAAAAGGCACGTTCCAGTCTTTTAAACTGCCTTGCTGCCTATCTTTAAGCCCTATCTTTTCAATCATGTCTTGTTTATAAATTTGATATTAGACAAAGAATGCAGGAACTGTTCTACAAAATCAAACCAAAGTTCCATGTATTTTGGGATCCTGTGCTTGAAAGCAAACATGAATGCTTAGGAAATGTAGTGAGTACAGGGTGATCCTCCCTTTATTCAACTCTCCGTTTCTGGTTATTAACTATTTAAAGACTTTCTGTAAAAAAGGACACCTTAACTGTTGTATTTAATATCCACTACAGGCCTAAAAGCCTGAGGGATTTGTTGAACGCCTTTTCTGAATACAATTGGACCTTTGACCTCCAAAACAACAATAGCAAAGAGTTCAACGCTCTAACAATGTGCTGTGTAAGGAAAAAAAGTGCCTGTTTATTGCATACCTCACAAGCCCATAACTCTCATGTTAAAATAAAGATAATATGATTCCTAACCACATTTACCCATTTCTTTATCAAAATATTACAGATCTTGATCCTACTTTTCCTCAGTCATACCTTTCCACACTCAGTTATAGTTTATATGGAAGTGACTACATATGTCCAATAATCAGTGCATTATTCTTCTTTGTAACTTTTTTCTAGTTCTGCCACACTGGTTTTAAATCACAGACCATTTTTTTAATGTAATAGTCCAGATTACAGCTGTTTATTGAAATTTTCTATTCTCTGATCTATCAGTATGTTCCCCAAGACTCTGTTTGCTTTTTGGCTCCCTAGACATATTAAACATATTTTCCCAGAGATCTGTCCAGATTGATTGAAGACTTCTTCCTGTATACCTGATTAAGAGGGTATATAAGTATAACCAAGATTTGTGGTTTTTTTTTTTGTTTTGTTTTGTTTTTTTTCCTTCTGTGTCTATTATTGTATGCTTACTAATTTTACATTTCATATAATATTTTATTCTTGACTATGAATAAATTCTGTTGAGCTCTTTATAGATAGCTTTGATTTTTACTATGTGTAGTAATTCAATTCTGAATTATTTGAAAATATTATTGCCACACTAATTATAATGTTTCTAAACATTTATGCAGCCAAGGTCCAAACCTAAGAAAATCATGTGAGACCTTGTTGAAAGCTCTTTGAAAGTAGAAATATAATTAAATAATACTTATTCACCTACCCAGTGACACTTTGAAAAAGCAGACGTATTTTTAAGACGTGATTTTCCTTTACAAAAAACATGTAAACTCATTATCAATATACTGTATCTATCTGTCTGTTTACTAATTCTTTTCTTTACATAGGTTTTACCAGTTAGATGGGTAGATGTTAGTCAAATCCTTAGTTCTCACCAACAACCATTTTTTTTTAAAATCCCACTTATGAAAACTTCGTTTGGAAGTCCTTCCTCAAATTCATGCTGTAAAATGAAGACCTGTTGTGGGAATCTTCCTTTGAATTGTGCACAATTCCAGAAATTAATTTCTCTTTTATGTAGTCGTCTCATGCAACCTTCTTGTATGGGTGTTCCATCATTCGCTAATCCCTTTTGTTCTCTGACAAGTGTTCTGCTTTTGATTTGTTTGAAAAAGATATTATTACAATCCTTTGTACCTTCAATATACAGATTCTCAACAAATTTTTTGACCTGAGCTATTATTGTTTGAATTTGAATTGTCAGTTTAATGCTCTTTTACATCTTTCACATTTGGATGCAACTTCTGTTGTTTGATGCCTTTTTTCCCCAGAAATTTGAAGTATATTTCGAGACTCACATATTCTACAATTTAAATTTGATAATAATTAGCTCACTCACACTTACAGAGTTCATCTTTTCAGTGTTAACTCTTCCTATGAGATGGAGAATTTGAGTATGTTTTGATCACTGTGTCCACATAAAGTAACAATATGAAGGTTCATCTGAAAAGGGGCAAGTGTATTTCATTGTGCTCTCTGGAATCCTATTAAGCCCAGCTGTCTGGATGCAACTTCATAGTGCTTCATCATTCCCTTCCTATGTGTGGTTTTCTTCCAGAAGAAATCTGAATATACCAAGAAAGAGGAAGGGGAAGAAGTGAGAAGATGTCGGAAGTTTTTTGAGATCTTCCTGTACAGATGAGGCGTGCAAAGTATGTTTTGAACCAAAACTAGTGTGATACTCAGGATTAGATAAGAAGTTGCCTTTTTTCTTGTGGTATGTCTGAGCCTCCAAGAAAAGGTAAATTATAATGTCTAAAAATGTAACTCCCATATCACAGCTTGACTTGAATTTTACCCAGCATATATAAGAGTAATTGAAATCTTAGTGTTTCAATGTTTGCAGCTCCCTAATTTCTTTTTGTTTTTCATAGTTGTTTTATGCTTTTACTAACAAGTTTGAACTCAGTCCAAAAACCAGCATATAGTTATTTGAAGGTTCCTTTTTCTTGAATAATGTGTAATAAGATAAAATTTCTTCTAGTTCTTTCTGTGTATGAGAACATTTCAGAAATACTAATATCCCAGCAAAGTTCTTATCTGTAACCTTAAACACATACCGAAGAAGGAATTCATGTGACATACGAAAAATGCAGTAGAATCTCCTTTAAGTCATTATTACTAGCACAAAAAGACAATAAACAGTATATAGAAAAGTAGAACTGCTTAAGACACACAATGAATTTGCTGTTACTACTACTGTCCACATTAAAACATGAATTCAATCAATGAAATCAAAACCTCATCTTTTTCATTATGGATAGTAGATCAGCCTATCAGGATCTTATAGGAAAACAAACATTCTTTTTCTAGTAGAAAACCCTTGGATTTTCAAACCATTTATTTTATTTCACTAATTCCTTTTTATTATTCCTCTGACATAAAGAAACCATTACTTCAGTTTGATTTATTTTATAATATTTAACAGAACACATGCTTTTATTAGCACTATAAAACCTCTGACATACCCATCTAGAATGTATGGTGAAGATACATAGTAACTTTTTATTTTCCTGAACCTTAATATTCAATTTCATATTTTTTTCAAGTAGTGGTGTATTTTTTTTCCCTTTGGATGCCCATTGTTTCTTTTTTGGTTTAGAGTTTGTTAGCCATCTTTTTTCCTTGCTAAGCCTTTCATTTTGGATTCCTAATGAAATAACATTCACTCTCTTCTCCACCTGAACCATCCAATAAAACTCAAGTCACAGAGCAAGTCATGAATCATTAGAAAGGCACTTCTCATGATAATTAAAAAAAATCCAAACATACCAATTATCTAAAATATTAAGATTTAGACATATTTTGTCAAATAAAAGTTTAAAATACCTCTTAAAAACTATTATTTTGCTGGGAGTGTGCAGCTAATCCATTTCTAGAACATCTAAAGCATAATATTAACTTGTAAGAACAGAAACGGAATTTAAAAATTATATTATAGTGGCACTGCATGCCCTTACTATGTTAGGTACTAACTTGTGAGCAAAGATAGTAAAAAGGCCATAAAGACCGTACAGAGCAAGACAATGGTGTCAAGTGAGTCAAACTGCATGAGATGAAACATGTAAATGGCTTTGTTTGCCTTCTAGAAATTCAGCTGTGGTAAAACCTATCATACCTAAATTACTTACAACTGAAGTTATCTCCTATACTGCAGGTATAAATTGTCAATGTTTTTTGACACCACCAGAGAAATTAGTCTTGCATGAAACCTGGATTATGATAATGGAAATCTTTATAAATGTGGTTAGGGATCACTCCATGCATAAGAAGCAGTGTGAGAAAAAAAATATGTTTTCAGGTAGTGTTGAGTAATTTTTCATGAAATAGTAAATTTGGCACAAAAAGTAAATGGAGTGTCATCATTAATAAGGAATTCAACCCATTTTCACTTACTAATTTTTGTAATCATTTACTAATTGAGCTGAGGAAAAAGTAATACATAGGATTTGATTTTCAACGGGATGATAATGGTATATGACATATCTACTGTAGATTCTCCTGCAATGTTATCCGAGTACAAAGGGAAGAGAAATAATATTTGTGGTTACAAGTGGGAGCTAGTCCAGCAGAGGTATAGTGAGTAGAGAAATTTGTTAACAAATCCACCAAGGTTAAAGTTCAAAGCTTTAAATATTCCTTAAAACATGTAAAGATTATTTTTTATCTTTCCCAGGTCTGAATGTAGATTCAAGATCTGGGATTAACATTTTATTCAAAAACATAGACTGGAAGGAAAAAAATAAGTTACATTTCTTTCATATTTATAGAATATAGCATAATTTGTAATTCATTATCCATATTACACATTAAAAAAATATAAGCAAATTATATGATGTCATGGAGATTATGAAAATACTGACTACTAATCCCTGTTTCCTTATACACACAGCACACTGTGAATATTCGAGATAGATATTAAGATTAACATGTCAGTGGAAAATATTATGAAGTACGCACCGCTTCCAGTTCTGTCTTCTAACAGTCAGACCTCAGTCCTTTCATTCTCTATTTTTTTTTTTTTCCACCTCAGAAGAATAGTGGCTGTTGGAGAGGTTCCCAGGAAACTTTTGGGAGATAAGACATTCAGTACTAGCTACTGGGGAGAGAGAAAGGGGAGGAAAGAAGATCGTCTGTTCCCTAGAGTAATGCAGTGGAATAATAACAATAAAGTATGTATGATCTCACCATCCAAAGAAGCATCCAACTTCTGCAGAACCTGAAATGACATGTCAGTCTCACATATTCTCCAGAAACTTCCTCTTCTGATCTCTGATTGAGCTCACTCATATTCTTTCATAGAATAATAGGATCACAGGATTGCTCAGGCTGGGAAGGACCTCATGGTGACTCTAGTTCAACCTCTTGCTCAAAGCATGCTCAGATCTGAGGTGAGATCAAATGACTTGGGGCTCTGTCCAGTTTGGTTACGGATGGAGGATGCAGTAAGGATGCAGGATACTGCAGGATGCAGTATGGTTATGGATGGAGGATGCAGTATCTTAGGCCTAAGCAGCATCTCTGGAGAATCTGAAATCTCACTGACTTTGTCCAGTCCTCCTTTTTTTCCTCAGAATTCACTGTGGCAGCATAAAAAAATTCAGTTTTCCCTATGCAGTTTAGAAGTGATGTCATGTATGTAGCAAGGCAAATCTCAACTGTTTTTTATAACCTTAGAGACAGAAAAAAAATGATCATTACATTGCATCAATTCACCTAAAATTAACAAAGCTGAAGACAGTAAAGTTCTCAGCAAGCATTAGAATTCTTTGTCTTAGCTCATTAGCTAAATCCTCTTCATATTAGCAACAGAAAGAACAGGGCATGAATTATCTCTCATTCATCTAGTCATCATGCAGATGACTAAAACAGATCAGTTTAATTGTCATAGAACACCATTGACTATAAAGGGAGTTTGGATGACTGTTTCAGAGGGAAATGCCTATACTGTGAATGTTTTCCACTCAGGTGCCTTAGATGATTCCTTTCTCAAGTGTGTGTGGAAATTTAGTTCTTTAGAGTCCCTTTATAGCTGCAGGAACAGCTATGGTGTGAATTTTTTCCACTATAATACAATTTCTACAGAAATATAAATTGCTCTCTGAAAGTCTCTTCCTTTTATGTCAATTATAAAAGGATCTGAGGTGGCTAATTTTGGCCTCTTACATGAACGAAATTAAGCCAGTTGATCCTAGCTGTTTTCAATTTTTAATCTTGGAAAAAATTTTGGTCTGGAAAGGAAGCAGTCAAGCATGCATCACTAATTCACCCTTGTCTTTGATTGCCCAACATTTGGATATAGCATGAAAGAAAAGAGTTTTAGTGTAGCCTACTATTTTGTGGGTGTTTTGCAAAAATCTGAATGCACCTGTAACTTGTATGAGAATTTTTCTTCTATATCTCATTTTGAAAATAGGTATACAAGTCTAAAATACAAAATGTAATTTGAAGATCTGCTACTGCAAGAAAATTAATGCAAGAAGACACAAGAAATTTTGATTTTCAATGTCAATAGTAGAAAGTAGTTAAACTTGCAGTTTATGACAACACCACAATGCCTTCCAGTGAATGAACTGGTCATAGATTTCTCAACTGATACATTACTTGGAAAATATTATGAAACTTAGCACAAATTTTTTCCATGTTTAACTAAATTTCATGTCCATTGCTTAGTACCGTTTATAAAAATCAACTTCATTACTGTTGCAGATATGCATGCAATTGGTCCTCAGTGAAATTTTCCCAATGCAGACAGGAAGGCCAAGGCTAATTTTATCTTGCCAGTCACTACATAACGTAGGCATAGACATACAATCTCTCTTTAAAAAATAATTCAGTATTTAAAACAATATTATTATTTTTCCTCATACGTTTGTGGGTGAGGTCTCTGCTGATATCACCTGGCTGTACTGAAGACAGATGAAAAGTGCAAGACTGCTACAACACAGCAAAGATGAAAATATGTTAGTTATTATGGTTTTTTGAAAGTATTAAATGAACTACTGTTCTTATGAAGCATTTGATATTGTCTAACATATAAACAGAGATTTTGATGAAGTAGGTAATGTATTCTTAGCTTATTTGATTAAGAGTAACTTGTTGATTTCCACATAGTATTAATCTTGATTTCTCTATTAAATATGTTTATCTGATTGAATGGAAATGCCAATTTTGTTTCTGCCTTTTTGTGGTTAAAACCCAATATGTAGTTACTATTTCCTCAAGTTCCTCATTTGTTTCCCAAGTGCTCATACAATTGGGAAAGTTTGGGAAGTGAATTTTGGAAAATATTTTTCAATTAATATTTCAACATCACATTGCTGTGTAATTTTGTAATTTGCCTGTTAAAATGATTAAGATGTCAACAGTGTACGATTATTTTAACAAGTGATTGATGATAGCTCATAGACAGCTTTGAGATTAGTGAAGATGAAGAAAGCTAGTTGTCAACTGGCCATGATGTGAACTTCAAATTAAGCAAGTACTATGGAAAAACTAACAGATCTTTGCTAAATTAGTGACAGAAAGAATACAACACAAAGCAACTTTAATCTTTTGGGAATTTGTTAGGATTTTCACAAGAAAGATTTAAGCCTGAACTACAAAGACAATATTGTGGTTGAGAAAATGAAGAAAACACTTAAGAAAATATGAGAGTCATTTTTGGAGTTGTGTTTTCTGTAACCTTTTAAGACATGTCTGCTTGAATGGCACTTCATAGATATGAAACACACATCTTGTACGTAAAAAATAGATCCTCTGAATCTCAATTATGTCAAGTAACAGAAGAGTAAATACTTTGAGATCCCAGATTTCTTTAACATAAGAATCTTTTTCTTTAACAAAGTTAAAAAAAACAAAAACACAACACAAACTATTTAAAATTTTACAATTCAGGGTTTGGACCATATATTCCTTATTCTAAAAAATTGACATCATTTCACAGACGGGACAGAATAATAAACATACATATGCAATCAGTTGGCTAGTGAGTAGTAACTATCATTAGCTGCCCTGACCCAATCATTAATCCATATCCTTATGTATTGCAGTAAATGGAATTTTTGAAATCTTACAGATTTTCTTTAAAACATGTAATCTTTAAACACTTTCAGTCTCTATCTAAAATGTAAAAAATAAAATGTAAAATAAAAAAGATGTGAATATAGAAATCTGGTCAAATATGCATTTACTGAAAATATCAGAAAGTGTGTATTCATTGTAGTTGTGTAAGGACATAGCTTGACTTTTTTGTTTTTCTTTTCAGAAATTGAGTGACAATTCCCCTAAGGAAAACAAGGTAGTTCAAAATAGCATTTAACAAGCAAGTAAATAAACAGAACTACTGCCTTGCTTCATGTGGAAATTAGTCTATTAGATATGCAGGAAACATGATTTCCATGGTTACAAATGACCTGCTAATCTCTTAAATTATCCAGTCATCACGAACAACAAGCCTACTAAATAATTATAGTAAAATGCAGAACTGATGCTGTCAGTATTTTAAAAGTGAAAATCTCCTAAAGAGAGGAGTTTTTTACCTGGTAAGAGGTTACCCCACCATTTCAGTGTAGGTTCATCGCTGTCTTTCTTTGAAATAGTATGAACTTTTCTTTTCAAATAACAGTATTTTATCCATCATGTTAGTATTGTAGATAAGAAGAAGATTAACCTACTCTGTGTGTGTCTGTGTCTGTTTTATTTGAGTACAAAGTGAAAACTCATTTAATGTGCATTTGTCTGAGTGTTTCTTGGTACAAGGATACAGTGCATGTTGGTATGATGTGCTTTTATTTCTTGTATTTACTACAGTTGATAGTCACAGTTTTCTATGAATAAAATTAATTCTGCTTAGGTATGTTAAATTCAATATATCCAACTGAAGGAAAACAGAAAACAAATAAATTGCTTTTGAATAATCACTGTTCATCACATAATAGCTGTCTTCAGATATTTCCTCAGAATTTTCTATATCTAATGTAAATCTAAAACCGTGAAATGGCAACATTAAAAGCTCTTTATGGTCTCCTACATGAGATACATACATGTGTTCAATAACTGCTATGGAGTGCCCATTTCATCGTCACCACAGTTTTAATGAAGTGGTAATTCTGTTTTGGTATCTTGACCTAAGAACAGTGAGCAAAAACATTTTGCTAATGACTGATTCCTTGTATACTACTTTTTGTTCTAATTAGTCCCAAATGCTCATCAAGGTCGGTCCTCCTTTAATGTCTGTACTGTAAACCACTGCAACTCTATTAACTTTGTTTTCCTCTCTTGGGGTCCATAGTCAGCAAACAGTTGCACACTTGAGTTAATTTATCAGCATTACCAGATTCCATAACTATACCTCAGCCTTGTAATATTTTACATGTTTTTAAAGCCTCAGCACCTTCTAACTTTTGCTGTATGAGAAACTTTGCTTTCATTCAAAGAAACTGCTCTGGATAGAAACTAAGTTTGTATCCCTTATGAATGAAAAGAGATGACTTGGTCCCACTGTAACCTTCAGTTCCAAATTTGAAGGAAAGTCAAAGGAAGCCAAAATGTTTTACAATGCAAAATTCCTGGGGTATGACTTGAGTGCTGGATAGAAGCAGTACTATTCCTTTTATGTGAATTTCCTGCTGATTTCCTTACGATTTAAGATAATGATGGGATTCTCTTTTGACTTGGTTGTCTAGGCTTCATTTAAATCTCTTTGATTTTCCCTGTTTAATATTTGAGGTTTATTTTTTTATCAATACCAGAAATATGACCGCTAAAGGCCATATCTCAAATTTATAACATGATCTTTCCTTTTGCAAGCCTTTATATTTCCCCTTTTTCACTTTACCCATTTTTACTTGGCTAATATTAACTTCCCTGTGCATTTTTTCATTGTATTCTTTGTCAAATGTTGTTGCTGTTTCTTTTTTTTCTTTCTTTTTTTTTTTTTTATTTTTAAGTGGAGTCACTTTTCTCCAAATTTTTTTTTAATTGATCAACCTTCTCTCACTGTTTTTGCCGTCATTGCCAGATTGCCAGCTTGCTTTAATCCCAGGAACCTTTATCAATGCACTTTTCTGTGCATTCACCAAAATGAGGGGAAAAAAAATCACACCACATTATGTGGCTCCTGTTGTAGTTGCGTAAGTCATCTCTGTTGAGCTAATCCAAAGTTTGCTGTGTGGTCATTCTGTATAATGCCTAAAGCCATGCTGTTCTCAACTTCCAGAGAAACATGTATCATTACCTGTGATAGTGCTGGCAATTATTTTATTTCTCTGGAATTATCCAAAAGACTTACTATACTTCTTATACTTATTGCCTGTACTTCAGCTATTTAAATAAACTATAGAGTAGGCTATATATATAATATGTTCTTAAAACATACTGATGGGGATTCAACAAGCTCTTTGTTTACTTGTTCTTATGTTTTAGTGTTCCTATGGATCTTCTTTAGCGCTTGTCTTATTAATGAGTGCTTTCCTGAGACAAAGATAGGTGTTTACCAGTAACGATGTTGGCTTTGTTTGTACTCTTTTTCCTGAGTCCAGATTTCCCACTTTTTCCTACTGAAAATAAAATGGGACAAATAACCATTTTACATCTCTATATGTATTATTTATAATGTCTATAATATATATGTTATCTATATCATCTATATTATCTATCACATCTTGCTGTACACCCCTTTTCTTCTCTGTCATCCAGGTTGAAAGAGGGAGTACTTGAATGATATCCAGTTAAGTTCTACTAATTTTATCTTTGAGTAATGCCCAAGTACTTAATGTATGCCTTTTCTGTTTCAGACTCTCCATCTCCTCTCCCTCCACTTTTCTTATTCCCATTCAGGGTTCATAGAATCATAGAGTCATAGAATGGTTTGGGTGGAAAGGGACCTTAAAGATCATGCTGTTCCAACCCCCCTGCCATGGGCAGGGAAACCACCCACCAGATCAGGTTGCACTAAGCTCCATCCAGCCTGGTCTTGAACCCTTCCAGGGATGGGACATCTATGTTTCCCCAGAATGGTTTGGGTGGAAAGGGACCTTAAAGATCATGCTGTTCCAACCCCCCTGCCATGGGCAGGGAAACCACCCACCAGATCAGGTTGCACTAAGCTCCATCCAGCCTGGTCTTGAACCCTTCCAGGGATGGGACATCTATGTTTCCCCATGTTCCAATGCCTCACCACCCTCACAGTAAAGGTTTTTTTTTTCCTAAAATCTAATCTAAATCTCCCCTCTTTCAGTTTAAAACCATTACTGCTCCTCCTATCACTACACTCTGCCATAAAGAGCCCCTCCCCATCTCTCCTGTAGGCTCCCTTTATGTACTGGAAGGCTGCTATAAGGTCTCCCTGGAACCTTCTCTTCTCCAGACATACCAGCCCCAACTCTTTCAACCTGTCTTCATAGGAAAGGTGCTTCTGCCCTCTGATCATCTCCATTGTCCTCCTTGGGACCCGCTCTGACAGGCCCATGTTTTTCCTGTGCTGAGGACTCTAAAGCAGGATGCAATACTTCAGGTGGGGTCAAATGAGAGTGGAGCAGAGGGGCAGAATCATCTGTCTTGACCTGCTGGCCATGCTTCCTTTGATGCAGCCCAGGATGCGGTTGGCTTTCTGTTCAGCAAGCACACATTGTTGGGTCATGTTGAGCTTCTCATCTACCAACACCTGCAAATCCTTCTTTTCGGGGCTGCTCACAATCCATTCTCCACCCAGCCTGTATTTGTGCTTGTGATTGCTGTGGACTGATGCAGCCCAGGATGCGGTTGGCTTTCTGTTCAGCAAGCACACATTGTTGGGTCATGTTGAGCTTCTCATCTACCAACACCTGCAAATCCTTCTTTTCGGGGCTGCTCACAATCCATTCTCCACCCAGCCTGTATTTGTGCTTGTGATTGCTGTGGACCATGTGCAGGACCTTGCACTTGACCTTGTTGAACTTCATGAGGTTTGCATAAGCCCACTTCTGAAGCCTGTCCAGGTCCCTCTGGATGGCATCCCTTCCCTCCAACAGTCAACCACACCATACATCTTGGTGTCATTGGCAAACTTGCTGAGGGTGCACTCAATCCCACTGTCCATGCCACCAATGTGAACTATTAAACTATGTTACAGCAAACTTTTGAAGCAATGAAGGAAACTGCTGTCCAATTTTGCAAAAGGGAGGCTTTCACTCACCATAAGATCTGTTTCTGAGAAAGCCATTTCTGATATACTTAATTAGAATGTAAATTTCTACCATCTTTCAATTATAGTTTCAGATTACCTTTTTTTTTTTTTTTTTTTAAAGGAGTATATTTATTTTCCATTATATTTGAATGCCAAAGACTGGTAGAGGTGAGGGTCCTTTCCCTGAAAAAACTTATTATAACCTTTTTTATGCCCAACATCTAACTTCTATAGTAGATCTAATCATAAACAAAGTCACATCTGACTCAAACCCAGAAATAACATTTTGAAGCCTTCATACTGTATCACAACAGAGGCTTGCCAATTTACAAGCTGACTTTGTAATATGTTCATTTAATCATTTATTCTCCTTTTGATCAACAGCAAGAACACACCCCCGATTATTCAGTCTTTCATTTATAGTGAAGATATAAGCCAGTTTTACAACATACCTAAAGGAAGTTATTTGGGCTCAATCATTCCTAATGGGTTTTTAACCTAAGTAATTTGACTTCTGTTTGTCTGGTCTCAATCAAAATCCAATTATACACTGTATACGGTAAGTCTACAGCTGTTTGTATTATGTATATTTTTAATGTAAAAGAAAAATGTGTAGAGAGTGAGGTTCAATGAACTCTTTCTTCCCCGCTGAAGAATGCCAAATAATTACTGAAAGAGGAGGATAGAGGTCAGGGTTTTAACACTTCATTGAAGCAAAGAGTTGTTTATTACTTTATTAACTACAGCAAAGAGAGATTTACTTATCTATGGAAGGGAAAGAATCTTTATTCTAATAAGATGTTGGCTAGGCTGCTTCCTACTTAAGCAGAAAGTAAAATAAATCTGGGGGATGAAATATTAAACTAGTCTAGATCTTTTGAAAGACTTCAGCAGAAAGATTGACTATTAAACCCAACATAGTCCACTAAAAGAGAAAAAATATACAGTCTGATTCCTGTATATATTCTCTTCTCTTGAGAGGAGCAAGCCTGTCGAATGACAGAAAGACAGACCTTCTGATGCAACCTTAGGAACATTTGAATGAATGTAATTTTTTTCATTCCCTCTTTTCTAAAGATTTATCACTGAGTTGTCTATTTTAGATACTAAATATTGGTATTTGCATGTTTACAATAAGGTGGCTTGAAGTAAGCATAATTTACAGTCAGGGGATAACAATACATTCAATCACAGGAGCAATGAATTGATGAACTAGAGTCCTAGTCTACCTTTGTAAGTAACCCAATGCTTTAGCAGATTTTCCTCTGTATTGACAAGTAACAGAAAGAGCTGCATAGACTCAAATTATAAGAGTCAGAAAATGAAAACATTGCTTGGCCGTATTGGGACAAGATGAAAAAAAATAACACCTACTTGGCACTAGAACTAGTAAGAGACATAAAGAAGAGCAAGAAAGAATTCTATAAGGATGCAAGTAGCAAAAGTAGATTCAGAGAAAGTGTGGTCTACCACTAAATGGGGGACACAGCCTCCCTGATGAACAATACAGAAAAGGCTGGGTACCATAATTTTATCATCAGCCTACACAGGTGAAACTTGCTCCCCAACCTTTGTGCATGCGGGTGTGGTTTCAGGAGGAGAGAGGCAGTCAGCAGTGGGAAAACAACAGTCTGGGGACTGATTAGGGAACCTGCAAGTATTTGAATTTCTGAGGCCAGGTGGGACTTGGCAAAAGGTGCTGAAATAATTGACTGATGTGATTGCAGAGACACTTACATGGCCATACTTAGTGAAAAATAGTCATGTTGGTGGGAGGTCTTCTACTAATGGAAAAAGATTAACATTATGCCTGTCTTTATTGAAGGCAAGAGGGATACCTAGTTCTTTAGTCCCTGGAAATATAATGGAGAACTTCCTCTTCCAAATAATTTTCAAAAATGTTCAGCATCGGATAACAAACTGGGAATCAATTTGAACAAATCGTTCTTGACCAACCTGATTACCTTCTGTGATGAAATGTGGCTATGTGGGTGAGGTAGCACTGGCTGTGCTACCTTGGCTTCAGTAAGGCTTTTGTCACCATCTCCTGCAGCATTATTATTTGGAAATTAAGAAAATATGGGATAGATGAACAGATTAGTGTATGGATTAAGTGTTGTCTGGATCAGCAAGATAAAAGAGTAGCAATTGGTGGCTTGATATTTGGTTGGCAGCTGGTTGCAAATAAATACCCCAAGGGTCAATGTTGGGCTGATACTATTCATTTCCCATCTGAACTATGAAACGGACTGAACCCCCAGCACATATTCAGATGGTACTAAACTAGGAGAATTATTGTTGTGCCAAATGATAGTTCAGTCCAGTGGGACCATGATAAACTTTGTGACTGGAACCAGCAGAAACCTTGGGAAGTTCAGCAATGAGAACTGAAAAGTTCTGCAATTGACGTGAAAAAAAAACCAACAACCAACCAACCCTATGAATAACCAGGAAATAATGGCTGAGTTATGGGAGTGCTGAGAAAGAGCTAGGTTTTACCCATGAACTGCTAGTATTCTGTCCTCATGAGTAAGCCACATCAACCCACACAGTGGGTTGAAAGAGGAGGAGTGTGGTCAGCAGACTGACTGAAGTTATTATGAACTCCCATTCTACACTGGGGGTACTGTATCTGGAATACTTTGTCCACTTTTGGTACAGTTTCAAAGGAATGTGGAGAAACTGGAGCAAGTCCAAGGTCACATCAGGAACATAAGGAATGCTTAAGGAAATTGTTCTAGTCAAGCTTGATGGAGATGCTAAGGGGGAGCCACGACCGTCTGTAGTTAGGAAGATGACAGACTCAAACAAACATCAGGCAAAAAAACCCAAAGGTGGCAATGGTCACACATTGCAGATTGGAAAGAACAGATTACACATTTGGAAAAATGTCTTCACTAGCAAGGCAGTGTAGAACAGGTGAGCAAGTTACTCAGATAAGTAGTAGAATCTTCACTCAAGGTTTTCAAAGTATTTTTTTGTTGGTTATAAAAGATGTTTTGAGTGCAGTTTAAAGCTCATGGTCAAAATAAGTGATTTAGCTTCATACCAGTGTTGCTGGAGGACCTCAGTGAAACCTAGCTTGTTTGCTTCTTCCTCATATAAAGTGTTTGAACTTTCAAACAACCACAGCTAATACCAGCTTGACGTTCCGCTTAAACTAACAGGCAAGAGTCAAATTTACTTCATTATACAAAAGAGCATTCCATCAATAGAGCTGCTGCCTTCATTATTAAATATCTAGTTTCTCACAGAATTTTTGAATGGTCTATCAAGTAATAAATTATCAGGTGAATTTGTCATCCAAAATAACTCTTTTTGTAACTGGCAAAAAGAAGAAATTTCTGCAGTTTTTAGGGACTTTTTTTGGGTTTTTGTTTGTTTGTTTTCTGGAAAGGGCTCACAGAACATGCTTTTTACTTCTATGAATTCTGTGACATAACAAAGAAATTTCAGCAACACAGGATCTAAACAAACCATGTAAAAAACATCTGGCAATTGCAAAGTGACATTTCTATCTCTGACACTGTTTATATCTTTGACAGGAGCAGCTGCCAGAAGACAAATACAGTCAGCTGTCACTACTGATGACAGTATTTTCACTTTTAGTACGTAAGTAGAGCACCTAGAAGCCACTGGACAGAAACATTATAAAAACTTCCTCATACTGAAAAGTTGTTGCCAAGGGTCTCACCTCTTTCTCTCCTTGATTTTTTGAGATTAGCCTGCAGAACTATGTCAGAAGACTTGGCAAGATATATAACATTCCTGAAATGAAATTTAATTTGGATTGGCTAAAGGTGTCTCTTCTGTATGCATGTTTCACAGCACAAAACAAAGCAAAACAAAAAACTTCAAAATAATCCAGAAAGGATTGAGTTCCTTAGCAAAAAGAGTTCCTAAACTTAGCATAACCTGTGGTGACCATGGCAGTTGCTGAAGCCACTTTTATCTCTATGTTAAGTTCTGTGTGTATGCAAAAAGCATGCCACTAGGCCAAGTCCAATTTAATTAAATATAAATGTTTTAGTTGCAGCTATTAATGAATGATATGTTATGAAGAAGAATTCTTAACAAAATCTGAATTCCACTGAACACCCAGGCTCTAATCTTAAAATCCACCTTTCTCAGCATTCTTTCACACATCAAGCTTCTCTAACCTCCAAATTCAAGCTTCCCACTTCCTGCACTTCCTACCAAAGTCCATGTCGCCAAACTGAAGCCCAATCCTAAACCCCCTTCCTTCCTCAGTCTTACTTCACACTGTCATCTGCAGAAATCTGGATCCCCAAACTTATTTTCACACCACCATCTCTTATTCTCCTACCAATGACCTTTTCTCAAAATTAGGACTCCAGTCCCCTCCTTTCTTTCACCTCAACAACACACCTTCCTCACCAACCCCCATGCTTTTTGTCTGTTACTCCTTGGTCCTTAAGAGAGGTTTTGCATGTTCTGGATGCCCAGGGCTGGCTATGGTCGGCAGAAGCGGTAGTAATCTCAATTCTGTCCATGTAGAGACTCTCATAGGAGCTGCTCAGGTGGCACATAAGAACAAGTTACTAAAGTCCAGATGACTGTCAGGAATTTCTGTGAAGAGCAATTTATCCTTTGGGGTGGAGTTAGAAGAAGATGTGAAAGTAGGAACTTAAAAGTGATTGATACAAAGACTCCAATTTAGTTTCATTTTCTCCCTTTTCATACAGGGCAGGGTCTAAAGAATTTGTTTTCTAATTTTCTTTTGTTTATATTCTCACTTTTCATCATTTTATCCTGTCTTTCAAATCTGTATAGGCTAAAGATTAACCAGTCCTGCTTGCACAGAAGCAAGTACTACTTTGGTTGCATTTACAGAATAGAGAATGCTTTCATACTGCGTAGGCTACCAGGCTACCAAACCCTCATGCTATGCAAGGCTCACCCTACACCCACACTTCTTTCTGATGTACAGAGAGGTGCAGAACACTTAATCCATTGATTTATATCTGTCATCAGGGCCTTTCAGGCCCATGTGGGATGGACAGAACCTGGAGCAATGAATGCATTTCAAAATGTATCTGCTTTTTTGAAGTTTATTCTCTTCCTACTTTTTTTTTTTTTTTTTTTTTTTTTTTTTTTTTTTTTTTTTTTTTTTTTTTTTTTTTTTTTTTTTTTTTTTTTTTTTACAAAATAGATAGCCTTTAATAACTTTTATGTACTCTTTTAAAGAATACAGAAAAGACTTCAGCCGTGAATTATCAGGTGAATACTAATGCTTGGGGCTGCAGATTTCTACTTACTAGCAAAATAGCTGGTTCCAAAAACTTTTTTATATGTCTATCTACCACAGTATCAAAGAAAGAAGGAAGAAGTAATGACTAGCTTTTATCAAAATTGTATTTGGCAAGTAAGGTGAAAGCAGAGACTACAGAACTGGTGACTTACTCAGACATTCAGGCAAAATGTTGAGACTTGCACTTTATCTGGAATTCAGAACTTCATAACATCAGTTGTGAGTTAGCAAGTACTGGCTAAGTGAAACAGCTCAATTCATCTTTTAACAACAGTAAGGGTTGCAATTCATTCAAGCCTACAAAGGGTAGTGGTATTCTCACATAGTGAAGGCAAAAAATGCAGTAATATCCAAGTACCTTCCTCCTCCTTTTTTATTAGATATTCTTTGATTGCAGTCATGAAATGTCTTTGTAAAATACTCCATTGTCAGGTTAAATTTGAGCTGATGACCATTTTTACCTTGTAGATGATGTGCAGCAATTTGTGCTTAATAAAAGGTTACAGTTAGCATGCTGATACAGAAGACACCAGAATAGTTTCCCCTTTGGAACAGGAAAGCACTGTGCTATTGCAGGTGCCATGATATAGCGGTTATTGAGAAATGTTACCACTAAAAGGTGCAACCAGTACACCTGGACTAAACTGTATCAGATTCCCGAGTGCAATGCAGTATTAAAATTACATTTTTGAGCTGAAATATCTGAGCAGAAGTCCATTTCAGTTAAAGATTTACTCCTAATATCTGCTGAACTAGGAAGTGCCCATACTTTTCATGCCGCTTCCCTTTTAATGTTCCCTTGCTGTCAGCACCAGTCTTTGTGCTGTTCTAAAGCAATTCCACATCAGGGAGGCTGAGGCCAACCACACAACAATTAACCAAAATAATGCCACAGAGTTCTTGGGATTTGGCCCACAGAGTATAATAATTCCTGTACCTGCCTAAAATTTCACTGGGATTTTTTTACTAAGCCAACCCTCACACTTAAGTGCTCTTTAGTATTGATTGCTTTACTATGTTTTCGCATAAGCAGTCTGGTACAGTGTACTCATATTATAAGGTGATAAAAACAAATGAAGAGATTTCTTGGATTCTTTTTCTTAAAGTTCCTTTTTTTTTTTTTTGAAGCTCAGATGTTGGCAGAGAAGAGGAATATGAAAATAAAGTCAAAGACATTTAGATACAAATACTTAGTTTGGCATTTAAGCAATCTGTCAATTACGAGTCAGAAAGGGTCTGTATTGTAAACGTAATGTTTCTCCACACTATTTTTTAAAGGCATAACCCAGGAAAATGTTTTCTATTTTTTTTCTTGCAGATTTTTTTCCACAGTTTTGAGTTTTATAATCTTTTCTTTCTTCATCAGCCCTTGTAGCACTCTGACAATAGCTTCTATTCAGCAGACTTCAGAGTGGCTTGTAAGGTTCAAACTCAGCTGTGTCTTTTTGCAGCATAGTGCCCACTTTGTGCCAGAGTGTAAAAAATGACTGCTACGTCTCTGATTCAGGATGCTCTACTTTTATGTTCGGTTTCATCATCAGTACTCTTGCAAATGTTATGACTTCTCAAAGATATGTCATGTTAAATGCCAGCATTTCAGATTTGTTTTTCTCAGATGCGTTAGCCTGACTTTTCCAACTAAATTTCACTTTGGTTTTCTCAGCTTGTGATTTTATAATAGCTTTTGAAATATTATTTATTGGTTTTGCTGGAAGGTGTTTGTTCTTCATTCTGCTTTAGCTTTATTTATGAATTTCATTAATGTGATTAGCTTTGATTGATTGACAGTTAAAGCTACCTGCAGAAGGAAAAGGCACAACTCTGTCCTAGTTTCAAATATAGTTGCCATCTGAGTATATGACAGCTAGGTGAACAGTGAGCTCCAGAAGACATCTGGGAGATTTGAAAACACCAGCAGCTCCACTTTATAGTGTGGAAAATAAGCCAATAGGGTTAGAAAGACGAATGGACTTTTGCAGTATCTTGATGTGTGCTACAGCATGTAACTTTAATCTGGCTAGTATCCAGAGTCACATCCAGAGCCACTGTGATCCTATTGAGCATAGACGGCAGGGTTTTGAAAGCAGGGGGCTGCAGATGTGGCCTGTGCGGAGAAGGCCACCAACCCAGTCTGACAGTGGTGTGAACAGCCCATCACCTGTCAAATTGCAAGCTGTCAGGGGACCCTGTGGCTCCCCAGCTCAGATATTTTTAAGGAAGAACAGTATCCATGAGGGACTGGCAATGCTCTGGATGCTCTTGGAGACATACAGGGGGACACACTCTTAGAAAAACATGGCAGAAATGATGCTGGTGAGGAGACAGCTGAGGGCATAACTAGAGGTACAGTTTCAGAAGGAAGTGACACATGCTGGGTTAGGGAAACTTCTGAGGCACTCTGGCTGTGGTCAGCCCGTGTCAGGGCAGGAAAATTCCTAAAGGACTTCAGCCTGCGGAGGACTCAAGTTAAGGCAGGAAAGACTACTGAGGGACTGTGGCCATGGGTGACCCATGCTGTGACAGACACAACCCTGAAGGACTGCAGTCAAGAATCCATACACAAATTAGTATCCAAAGTTAGCATTACAAAAGCAGAGGATTGAGCATTCCTTTTTTTTTTTTTTTTTTTTTTTTTCCAAAAGATGCATGACTAATGCATCTCTCATTTTGTAAGTGACTTCTCATACCATCAAGATCTGTAGTAGCTGCCACTGTCATTTCTCTTACATGAAGCTGTTTAAAGTGTGAAGCAAGTTCTACACTGAATCCTGAGCAAATAAATGCTGGTACTGAACATATTCAAAGCTATGCAAAAATGCACTAAGGCAATACACAAAATGATTAATAAAAAATTTTAAAGGAGTACTTTAAAAAACGCCTAACAGATAACAACATAGCTCTACGTTGTAAGCTTTCCTGATTAACAAGGGCAGTAGATAGTGTTGAATTAAATCTTTGCTAGAAGAAGATACTTATTTCTTTCTCAGGCTCCTTTGGAATTACTCGATTCATATACACCAAAATTATGAATACTGTCTAAGAGTGGATCTTTTGAAAATAACTGTGTGTGTCTCCTAAATGGCCGATCCACCTTTTCTTGCAGGCAGTGTGCTGTGTGGCCTCTGAAAGCTCACATAATAAAATTAGGATGAAAAATTATAAATGAAGCTGCCGGGTTCATTAAACACCAAACGGAAAGACAGCTGCCATGTTGATATGTAAGCCTGTGTGTGCTGCGATTTGCAAGTAGAATGCTGTTAGTGTATTAGCTCCTAAGTGTTTCAGTTTCATGTATCTAAAAGCATTAATGTAGCAGGCAGCAAAGCACATTTTTTGTGAAACAATAATATCAAAAGGAAAAGCAACTTAATCTTCCACTTCAACAAGCTTCACATTCATCTTCTCTGGAAATGCTGCATTAGTTGTATTAACCTCTTACAACTATTTGAGCCTCTATAATTGTAATTTCTGGAATACCAAATTTTCACTGCCTTAATGTACAAGATTTGGAGGGATTTTTATTTTTTCTTTTCATAAAATTCACAGCAATCTGAATTTCTCATTGTTAACCAGGAGCTTATTTGATGCTGGTAAAAGAAAAAGGATTGCTGTTCTGTGCATGTTCTGCTTCCAAGATTATTTTGGGCCTACAGTACATTAGTACTGTAATTTTTTGTTATCCTCAGCTACCTTTCCTATGATTCCAGAGAGTGAATATGAAATTTCTAGAGCATGCAGAACCCCAAAGCCTACCCAGAGGCATAGTATGCCATTAGTACAGTACCACAAGGTTTGGATCAAAAAAAAACCAGACCACCTACTTGCATTCTCTGCTGCAGAATTTATCTAAAGCCTGTAATGTTGCAATTTTGGTGATGTTGGGTGACGTGAAAAATTCATTTGCATGGATGCTTTCCTTCATTTTAAGCTGAGAATGTACCCAAAGCTTCTTCCCTTTTACCTAAAATAAGCGGAAACTTCTATCTTTTTTGATACTATGGAAAGAATAAGTGATGTATGATCCAAGTGCAAAAGTCCCATCTGGAAATGGAAAGAAATATTGACCATCTCTGGTTGATTTTCTGTCTGTTTTTAATATATGTCAACTCAAACAGCTAGTGTTATGGTGAAATAGCATTTAAATATCCTATCTCTGATCTTCAGGACTATTGGGATTCTAGTTTACTAAGATTTTTCAGGATTTAAACTATAAATGACTTTTTAAAAACCTGTCAGTTAGTCAGCCTTCTAAAACACACCTTTTTCTCCCTCCTGTCTATGTGTTTTATTTCAAATTTAATAGAGCATCTCTATGAAAAAAGGTGGCATCATTCTGCAGCGTGTCACCAAAGAACAGGACATTTTATGACTTGTTAAATTGCTGGGCTAGGAGCGCAAATCTTGGTGACTTTAAACAATTTTAATTATATAAACTTACTTTAATATAACTCTTAAAATCAAGCTGAAATTGTTAGGTCACACTGTTATCTGAAGTAGTTGCAGAAGTAGTTCAATTGAATACAATTTAAAAAAAAAAAAAAAAAAAAAACAAAAAACTTCTTCATTTTAACTGCAATATCATTATGGATTGTGAGAGTCTAAGGTCATATAAACCAGCAGGGCCAGAAAAAGAACCAAGGAGGGAAAAATGCATTCAGTTCTTTTAAATGATAGGAAAATTTGTGACTTTGAGTAAGGTTTCGTAATAGCTATACTTCAGTCAAAGTTCAACTTGAAGGTAATGGAGTATAAAATAATCTCCCATAGAGGACTGACCATGTGAAATGGCCACAGATGAAAGTAACAGTTTTTAAAACTGCTGAAGCACAGCCACGAGTGTGATTTGAGGACTGGCATCAACAAATAACTCGAGGGAAAAAGAGAAGCAAGTTTAGATTATGGTATGATATAAATTGGGAAGAAAGGAGTTTAAGCATCACATTTCAATCATAAAAATGAGACTATTTTAAATTCATTTTTTCCACTGTGATATCTGCTGATATGCTTGAATCATAGAGTAAATACAGATGTCAAGAGAAGTCAAGTGGTGGTTGATAGTGTGCACTTCTAGAAATGAGGTCTTATAGTCTTTCTTCTCCATTTGCTGTGGAATCACTGAGCTAAGCTTCCTACCTGAACCAGCTAAATTTTATTTGCGTTTGGATTTTGGCACCTTGTAGCAAAGTATCACCCCTTTTAACTTTATCTTTCATTGAGTAGTCCCAAGACTGATATAAAATTAATTTTAAAATAAAGCTGTGGTGGTTTTACATATATTACTGTCAAAAAAAAAGTAAAAAAGATGCTTATTTCAGATAAACTGAAAAAAAACCCCCACAAAAAACCACAACAATAAAAAAAACCAAACCAACCCCTCCCAACGTTACTCCCTCCCTTTCTCTTCCATTCTGTTTCATTTTAAACTACTGCACCATTACACAGAAATGTTAGAAACTGTATTCTTACTTGAGCTTCTTTTCCACCTGGGATCAAGCCTATAAATTTCTTATAGGAGGAAAACTTTTTATATTAAGACAATTTATTGGGTAAATTCTAGCTTTCATCAGTCTGTGGTACATACTTCCTGATTAGAAATTTTATCTTTGAGTTTAATAGTTTTTTATACACTTTTTGTTCATAAATTTGTCTAGTTGTTGTTTTAACTCATTTTGCCTGTTTGCATGCATAACGTTCTGAGTAGTAAGTGCTGCAATTGAATAATACATTACATGAAAATATATTTTCTTCCATTTGTTTTAAACTAGTACCTGATTATTTCATTTATCATAGAATCATAGAATCATCTGGGTTGGAAAGGACCTTCAAGGTCATCTTGTCCGACCCCCCCTCCCAAGTCAGCAAGGACACCCCCAACTAGACCAGGTTGCCCAGGGCCTCGTCAAGCCTCACTTTGAATATCTCCAGGGATGGGGCCTCAACCACCTCCCTGGGCAACCTGTTCCAGTGCTCCACAACCTTCATAGTAAAGAACTTATTCCTAATGTCTAATCTAAATCTGCTTTTCTCCAGTTTAAAGCCATTTCCGCTTGTTCTGTCATTGACAGCCTTTGTAAACAGGCTCTCCCCAGCCTTCCTGTAGGCTCCCTTCAGGTACTGGAAGGCTGCTATTAGGTCTCCCTGGAGCCTCCTCTTCTCCAGGCTGAACAACTCCAGCTCCCTCAGCCTGTCCTTGTAGTAGAGGTACTCCAACCCCCTGATCATCTTTGTGGCCCTCCTCCAGACCCGCTCCATCAGGTCCATATCCTTCTTATATTGAGAGCTCCAGACCTGCACACAGTACTCCAGGGGAGGTCTCACCAGAGCAGAGCAAAGTGGCAGAATCACCTCTCTGGACCTGCTGGCAACGCATCTTTTGATGCAGCCCAGGATGTGATTGGCCTTCTGGGCTGCAACTGCACACTGCCTGCTCATGTCCAGCTTCTTGTCCACCAGCATCCCCAAGTCCCTTTCCTCAGTGCTGCTTTCTAATACCTCATCCCCCAGTCTGTATTGATGGTGAGGATTGTTCAGGCCCAGGTGCAGCACCCTGAACTTGCTCATGTTGAACCTCATGAGGTTCACCTGGGCCCACCTCTCCAGCCTGTCCAGATCCCTCTGAATGACATCCCGTCCCTCAGGTGTATCGACAACACCACACAGCTTGGTGGCATCTGCAAACTTGCTGATGGTGCACTCAATCCCTATGTCTATATTGTTGATAAAAATGTTGAACAGTACTAGTCCCAGCACAGACCCTTGAGGGACACTCAGTACTAGTCCCAGCACAGACCCTTGAGGGACACTCAGTACTGGGCCACTTCTCTTTAACATCTTTATCAATGATCTGGACGAGGGGATCGAGTGCACCCTCAGTAAGTTCGCAGACGACACCAAGCTGGGTGGCAGTGTTGATCTGCTGGAGGGTAGAGAGGCTTTGCAGAGAGATCTGGACAGGCTGGATCGATGGGCCGAGACCAACGGGATGAGGTTTAACCAGGCCAAGTGCCGGGTCCTGCACCTCGGTCACAACAACCCCAAGCAGCGCTACAGGCTGGGGGCAGAGTGGCTGGAGAGCTGCCTGGCAGAAAAGGACCTGGGGGTGTTGGTCGACTGTCGGCTGAACATGAGCCAGCAGTGTGCCCAGGTGGCCAAGAAGGCCAACAGCATCCTGGCCTGTATCAAGAACAGTGTGGCGAGTAGAGCCCGAGAGGTGATCGTCCCCCTGTACTCGGCACTGGTGAGGCCCCACCTCGAGTACTGTGTCCAATTTTGGGCCCCCTACCACAAGAGGGACATTGAGGTGCTGGAGCGGGTCCAGAGAAGGGCAACGAAGCTGGTGAGGGGTCTGGAGCACAAGTCTTACGAGGAGAGGCTGAGGGAACTGGGGTTGTTCAGTCTGGGGAAGAGGAGACTGAGGGGAGACCTTATCGCTCTGTACAAGTACCTGAAAGGAGGCTGTAGAGAGGTGGGGGTCGGTCTCTTCTCCCAAGTTACAGATGATAGGACAAGGGGTAACGGCTTCAAGTTGCGCCAGGGGAAGTTCAGGTTGGATATTAGGAAACATTTCTTTACTGAAAGGGTTATCCAGCATTGGAATGGGCTGCCCAGGGAGGTGGTGGAGTCACCATCCCTGGAGGTATTTAAGAAACGTGTAGACATGGTTCTTCAGGGCATGCTCTAGTGCCCAAGATTACTGGTTTGTGGTGGGGTGCTGTGTGGGTGGGTGATGGTTTTTTGGTTTGGAGGTTGTTGTTGTGTGTTTAGGTGGTGGGAGCTGGTGTGGTTGTTTGTTTGTTTGGTTTTTTTTTTGGTTTTTTTTGTGGTTGGACTCGATGATCTCTGAGGTCCCTTCCAACCACTACAATTCTGTGATTCTGTGATTCTGTGACACCACTTGTCACTGCTCTCCATCTGGACTTAAAGCCATCGAGTACCACCCTCTGGATGTGACCATCCAGCCAGTTCCTTATCCACTGAACAGTCCACCCATCGAATCCATATCTCTCCAATTTGGCAAGCAGGATGTCATGGGGGACCATGTCAAAGGCCTTACAGAAGTCCAGATAAGTCACATCTATAGGTCGTTCCTTATCTACTGACCTAGTCACTCTATCATAGAAGGCCACTAGGTTAGTCAGGCAGGATCTGCCCCTAGTAAAGCCATGTTGGCTATCATGAATCACCTCCCTGTCCTCCATGTGCCCAAGCACAGCATCTAGAAGGATCTGTTCCATTTGATGACCCTTAATTCATATATCATGGAAAAGGGTGAACTATGGAAAACAGTGAAGTGTTTCTATTTTTTTCTATACCTCATTAATTATGATATAAACTTATGTTGTATCTTCCACGTAGTTGTCACATTTTTAAGCTCCTTGTTGATTGACTTTGTCCTTGTACAGAAGTTTAAAACTTTTTCTTACCTTTGTTATTTTTCTTTATATCTTTACCCATTGTACTCTGCCAGTTATTCAGTTATTATCATCAGAAGATGAGAAGGGTGCTCAAGTTCAAAATATTTATGCAGTAGCCAAGTGATGTTCTCTGCTTCTTTTTTTTCATTCCTTCTCCTAATAATTCTGAATGATTTTTTCTATTAGTGACGAACACTGACGTTTTGAAGGACCTATTCATCATAAGTGTCCTGGGTGATATTTAATTCAGACTTTACTTTTGTCTGTGTACTGTTGTTTATTTTACTCTATGTACTATTTCACATTGAATTTCATTTTCAGTCAACTAGTCTCTGAGTTTTGTGGAATTCTCATGCAGCTCTTTTGAACCAATTTTTTTTCAGCAATACCAACAAACCTTGTCACCTCACTCTTCTCTCTGTTCACTGCATCAAATGCAAATGCATTGAAGAGTACCAGTCCCTTCACAGACCTCTGAACAATATTTCCTTCCTCTGACCATGAGGTGAATTTCAGTAGTACTAAGTAGTTAATAACATAGAACTTATTTAGTTAATTACATACATAATTTAGTCTTCCATGATTTTATAAAGCTCATTTAAAAATCTTGACTATCACATAATATTGCTGATTTATTGGTATTCATTCTTTCAGTTTGTTTTAATCCCTTTTTTATGTTTTCTTCACTTGGAAACAGTTTCTCAAATTCGTTTCTTCAGAAAGATCCTTCATAAGAACTTCCTAAGTCTCTCTGTATAATGAACACAGGAATGTTCAGCATAATGAACTTATGCTAAAGACTCAGAATAACTGAACTGAGGAAGACAAATTTTGTGAGATGTCAGAAAATGAAGAACTGTACATTATGTTAGATACTGCAAAAGAATCTCATCTACTATTTATTTTAAATTTATTTTCCCCTGAAAATTAATAATTAATTTCTCACTGTTTAGTCTTTAATCTCCAAGACTGCAGTAACTTTAGCTAGGAGGTTCTAAAACAGAACTTAATTTATGTCAGTTCCATCCTGCTTAGCAGGGGAGTTGGACTAGATAATCTCTAGAGGTCCCTTCCAACTCTGACAAATCTGTGAATCCATGAACCCGTGGTTTGGAACAGGAGTGCTTTATGCTAAAGTCTTGAGGCCATTTCCAAAAGGTAAGTACTACCTCATATGATGGTGATATTAAATATACGGATCTCTTTTCTCTATAAGCTCAGAACACAATTGTATTTTCATATGGACAAGTAAATAACTTTCAGCTGGTAATGATTTTCAGCCATTAGTGATCTGGACTGAAATTGAACTTGTAACTTGTATGTGTACTCTGGATTCTTAACCATAACTGTAAAGCCCCTCAGAACAAGTCTTATCCCCCTCATCTTTTTTCATTCTTTTTTTGACAAAGAGGAGTCTAGTCTGATATTCTGCTTCCCCCTATTATGGCTCAATTTAGTAGACCTAAGTTACGGTATTATATGAGATATGATTTTGAAATTATTTCTTCTTATCTTGTATGAGAAAAGCCTACATCAGAATCAAATAATAACAGAGTCTATTGGGAGTTCTAGTTGATAAATGACTGCAGATTGGGCTGAATAATACTGAGCCCTTACGTAGCATTTCACTTTACATGTTCAAAGTGCTGCACAAATATTATCTAAATAAAACAAACGTGCCTCATTAAGGAATCTGTTCACAGGTATTCTGATGGGATAAACAAGCATGGAAAAATGCATGACAAATTACCTAAATGTTTCTCCTTCTGCAAAGGGTATTGTGTTGGAAATGTACTTCATCCTTTTCCAATATTTTGTACTAGAGTGTTTGTTTCTCTTTCATTATAGAGTGAGCAGACATCATTTAAGATGTCTCTTCAGGGTGGGTGAATGTGTATTGTAGAAAAATAACTTTGCAGTTTATGACAAATATTCTGCATGACATTATTATTATGTGAATTAACACAGGAAACTTCAGCTTTAGCATTTACCAGCATGTGGTAAAGAATTTTAATTTCCTTTTTTTAAAGGTTAAGTGTTCCTTCAAGCCCACTTGTTACTGTTCCCAAACAGAATAAATAGGGAACTTCCTCTAAGAAAACTACTAGTTCATTCTATAAATATTTTAATAGAAAATCTGTTACTTTCATAATCATATCTCTAAGTGAGCAGTCAAGAATGTCTTTAAACAACTTTTTTAATGACATGGAGACTTTTCAATTCTAAACATTTTAATTTTTTTTTCAGTTGGAAGAAGCATTTGAGTAAGCCCTGAGCAAATTTGAATATGTTAATATAAATAATCGGCCGAGGTGTGCATGAGAATTGCTGAGGCGTTTTTTTATACTTGAACTATGTATTAAAGTTCCACATTCACCAGTTCACTGAGACCGACATAACTGTATTACCTGTATACAATTTGAAGCAAGGGGTAGTATTTATATCCATATGACATTTAAATAATCGGTACTCTCATTCTTTTTATGCAGGACTCCCTTCCTTGTGGGTAGGGCCACTCAGACTCTTGAGAAGTCTATTTTAATTATAATAGAGACAATACATATGGAGTGACACCCTGTAATAAGAAATCATCATAGCAATAGTGAGAACACTTCTTTACTAGCCTACTTCTCTAGATAATCTTAAACTCTCAATATAAGAAAATGAGTTGGGCAACAGAACCACTGGAGCCCTTTTCCTAGCAGATCTAATTACCCTTGCTGAACTCCTGAGCCTTTCTAGTCCTGATATTTGAAGGCTCTTTGTGCTTGACCCCTTGTTTTCTTATGCAGGTCCTCTAAATTCCTTACTGGCAAGATACTGAGGTCTTCTCTACATCCTGTTTTTTTTACTTTGTCTTCCTAGAATGTAACAGCTGCCTGCATTAACAGAATGAAAACACAGCCTTTGTATACAATAGGAAATACATGGGAAAGGAAAATCCCACTTAACTCCTGGGCATTTTGGAGCATATTTACACAGCTTGTTACTGACAGTCACCACTCACTCCACCCATTCTTGTACCCAGCAAATTGCAAATCATTTCAGATATTGCTGCATGGAAGTCAGGCAGCTGTATTTGCAAAGCAGAGTTGTCTTAGAGTGCAGGAGGAAACCTAGAGCACTATCATAGAATCATGCAATGTTTAGAGTTGGAAGGGACCCTAAAGAGCATCAAGTTCCAACCCCCTGCCATAACAAGGGACACCCCCGACTAGACCAGGTTGCTCAAATCCCCCACCAGCCTGGTCTTGAACACTTTCAGGGATGGGGCATCCACAATGTCTCTGGGCAGCCTGTTCCAGTGTCTCACCACCCTCAGAGTAAAGAATTTCTTCCTAACATCTAATCTAAATCTACCCTTGTTCAATTTAAAACCATTACTCCCCCTCTTATCACTACACTCCCTGATAAAGAGTCCCTCCCCATCTCTCCTGTAGGCCCCCTTCAGGTAGTGAAAGGACATTATAAGGTGTCCCTGGAACCTTCTCTTCTCTAGGCTGAACGACCCCAACTCTCTCAGCCTTCATAGGAGAGGTGCTCCAGTCCCCTGATCATTTTCGTGGCCCTCCAGGTGGTGTCTCATGAGAGCAGAGTAGAGGGGCAGAATCACCTCCCTCTACCTACTGGCCATGATTCTTTTGATGCAGTCCAGGATGTGCTTGTTTTTCTGCGCTGCCAGCACACATTGCTGGCTCATGTCGAGCTTCTCATGCACCAGCACTCCAGAGTCCTCCTCCTCAGGCCTGCTCTCCAGACATTCTCTGCTGAATCTGTATTTGTGCCTGGGGTTGCCATGTCCCAGGTGACAGATAACATATCTTCACTTGATCATGCATGTGTATGCCATTTAGGAGTCAGATAAAGACTGAGGACATTAAAATACCCTACAATGGTTGTCCTTATTTTCCTCTTTAAAGACAAGCAAGCAAACATACAGATACTGCATAACCAAAATGGCTTCTTAAACACAAGGGCTTAGTCCAGCAAACAATTTATTCTGGTGACTACATTGTATTATTTTACCAACTTGGAAATATCTTTGATAAATACTTACCTGCTTGAAATTGATCTGACCCCACAGCCACAACACAGAGTACAGGTTGCCTAGACTTAAGGTTTATATTATATTTTCACATTTTTAACTGAAGTTAGAGAAGGGGACAAAGAAAAATAATAGGCCTCTTTTTGTTTATTTTTTTCAATTAATTATTTTATTTAGTGATATTTTTATTAAGAGTTACTGAGTTTTGAGATTCTATTGATTTTTTTTTCTTCTGTTTCTCCCATATTAGCACATGTGATTGCAACAACCATGTGTGACTACCTTGAACTCATTTTCTATTACAGATATAAACTAACTCATCTTTTCAGCTTTTATACAATACAGTCTTGGAAAACAGGCACAAGAACTCAAATGACAGCTGAAGGGGAAACTTACGGGATGTGATCGGACATAAGGTTTACAACAGTCTTAATTTTCAACACAAATACTATACATTGCAAATAGCAGATGCTTTATAAATATTCCCCTTTATTTTGAAGTTCTAAACTATAATCTACGAATTGAAGGACATGTTCCAGGGGAAGTTAAAAATTCACTTATATAGTCACAACCCTACTGGAATAAAACAAACCTTAGCAGAAAAGAAATCAAATAACTCGGTATAGAATAACAAATCTAAATCTGGAGGTGACACTGAGGAGATCAGGAAAAACACACAAGTGAAGTATTTCAGCAGTGAAACAGGTAACAGGTGAAAAAATACAGTTGCAGGAAAGATGCCAAGCATTGTAAAGTGCAATGAAATCGGACATGTGAAGTAAATACAAAATTCAGTTTCTGGCTGAAAATTAATGTTACAACTGCCAGATAGCGTCTGAATAGGTGGAATAGGACTGTAAGGTAAGACTTGTAGAGGACTTCATCCAGCAGTGTGATAAGGAGACATCCATAATTTATTTTCAGAAACTTCACAGTAAATATAACTTCTGTTACACCTCATTTTATTGATCAGCAGTTGACCATCTGAAACTAAAGGCAAATTTTGTTCCAGACCACACCTAGATTTCAACTTCATAATCCCCTTATTGTACCTGCCCTCATTGACCTTTTCATTTCTTGGCAATTTTTCTAAGGCTGTATTTATCTGTCTGATGCTTGTTGCCTTACAGACACGTTCTTTTGTATTCTTGGTCTTTTTCTTGTCACCTCTTAGTTTGATTTGTTATTTCATAGTAATTTGTCTGATTGCTTGTCTGGTAAGATAATGTGCCTCATTCTTCTTTGTTTTCTGGGCTGGATATTCACAGTTTTCTCCTTCATATTACCAGAGAAAGAGCTGTACTGCTGAAAAATCTTGTCATCATGAGGATGAAGGATGTTCACACCCTTCAGATAAATCATTCATTAGCTCATTTCATCTATTGGAGTGAGAACTTTGTTTGCACATATAAGACAAATAAGACATCCAGTAACTTCTGCAAAAATCATCATGCTTACTTATTACGTCATGTGAGATTTAATGAATTGCTCTCTGCAGGGTAACATCCTGGGAACTTGTGTTCTTCAAGTAGAGTGATAAATATTTCACATGTATTATTTCTTAAATACAGACCAAAGAATGGTGTTCAACATTTATTTATAACAGTTATTAGGACAACTAAAGGCTGGTTAAAAGTTTGCAAATGTGCTTTCAGGATCTCCTGGCTTATAGCAGTACACCAAAAACAATAATGAAAGATGCTGTTTAAAAGCGTATCACCGACTTGCCATTGATTCAAAAACTACTGTAGGTGATAGTATCTAGAAATATATCCGCCTTTACATTTGTGTACTGAGAATGAAAAGTGGAGAAAACTATTAAATTGTAGGTTAGCTAAAATTTGACACAATCTCTTTTCTCTCTGAATGCATTTTGTGGCAAGGAATTTCATTACATATATCAGAATATCTTAAAGAAGACCTGTTGGTTCTGAATGAGAACAGCTCAAAAATCTTTTAAAATGCAGATGTGATATGTGCTTACTAAATGCCACTTTACCCCTAAAGAAGTGCCCTTCATAAGAATAGGTTTTACAAACACTCATTAAATTCCTAGACCATAATGTTGTTATAACCATTTTACCAGGAAGAGAAAAGGAGGTCAAATAGCAACTCTTCCACTCATTATGTTGTTACCAATACCCCTGCTGTTTCTCTCTTTTTTTTTTCCTTTGGTTTTTTTTTTTTTTTTAATTTCAGAGTTCACATTGCCAATGAATTTTCTTTGGATTAAATTAATGTTCCTGTGTTTGTCCTCTGGATTTAATTATCTCATATATTCTGGGAATCATAGAGTATCAGATTGGAAGGGACCTCAGGGATCATCTGGTCCAACCTTTCTTGGCAAAAGCACGGTCTACACAAGATGACCCAGCAACCTGTCCAGCTGAAGCTTAAAAGTGTCCAATGCTGGGGAATCCACCACTTCCCTGAGGAGAGTATTCCAATGGCTGATTGTTCTGTGAAGAATTTTCCTCTTGTGTCCAATCGATATCTGCCCAGGCGTAACTTGTACTCATTACCCCTTATCTTTTCTATATCACTCCTTGTAAAAAGGGAGTCTCCATCTTCTATGTAGCCCCTTATTAAATACTGGAACATGGTGATAAGGTCTTCCCTATGTCTTCTTTTCTCAAGGCTTAACAAACCCAATTCTCTCAGCCTTTCCTCATATGGCAGGTTTCCTAGTCCTTTGATCATCTTTTGGGCCCTTCTCTGGACCCTCTCCAGCCTGTCCACACCTTTCTGTAGAGCAGGCACCAAAACTGAGCACAGTATTCCTGGTGTGGCCTGAGAAATACTGAGTAGAGTGGGATAATGACTTCTTTATCTCTTCTAGTAATCCCTAGTTGATGCATCCTGTTGGCTTTCTTTGCCACAGCAGCACACTGTTCGCTCATATTGAGCTTGTTGTCCACCAGGAGTCCCAGGTCCCTTTCCACAGAGCTGTTCCCCAGTCAGGTCACAACAACTCCATGCATTGCTACAGGCCTGGGGGAGTGGCTGGAAAGCTGCCCAGCAAAAAGGACCTGGAAGTGTTTGTTTACAGCTGACTGAACGTGACCTGGGCAGTGTGCCCAGATGGCCAAGAAGACCAATAGCATCTTGGCAGGCATTAGAAATAGTGTGGCCAACAGGACTTACTAAGTGATCAACCCCCTGCACTCAGCACTGATGAAGCTGCACCTTGAGTACTGTGTTCAGTTTGGGGCCCCTCGCTACAAGAAAGACATTGAGGAGCTAGAGCATGTCCAGAAAAGAGCAACAAAGCTGCTGAAGAGTCTAGAGAGCAAGTGTTATGAGGAGTGGCTGAGGGAACTGGGTCAGCTTATCTGAAGAAAGGGAGGCTGAGGGGAGACCTTATTCCTATCTACAAATACCTGAAAGGAGGTTGTACCAAGATTGGGGTCAGTCTCTTCGCCCAGGTAACAGGTCACAGGACAAGAGGAAATGGCCTCAGGTTGCACCAGGGGAGGTTAAGCTTTGGTATTGGGAAAAATTTCTTCACTGAAAGTACTTTCAAGCATTGGAACAGGCTTTCCAGGGAAGTGGTTGAGTCATCATCCCTGGAGGTATTTAAAAGATGTGCAGATGTGGTTCTTAGGGACATGGTTTAGTGGTGAACTTGGTAGTGTTAGGTTTACGGTTGGACTTGGTGATCTTTAAGGTCTTTTCCAACCTAAATGATTCTATGATTCTATCTTAATCTCATTCTTTATTTTGTTCCTTAATGCCTTACAAAAATCCCAGGATAGACTAAATTAGGAAACAAGAATCTGGTATATACTCAGTCATGAGAGTATGTATTAACAGAACTGCAGAAACAGAGCTACTCCAAATAGTGGACTACTTAATATATGAGAGATCTAAACCATGTTGGTTTTTTTTATTATCATGTCACTTCATGAAAGTTTTACCTTTCCTAGTAATGCTGAACTTTATACTGGGATCTGAGTCAACAATTTACCCTGAGGAAATAATACGGTACTGATAAATAGTAATTTCAATTCCAAATACTCTTTTAATCTCAGGCAATATTAAAAAGTAGAATGGTTTAGTGCCCATGCTCAAGTCATGCAGATGTTAAGTACCAAAAAATTCTATCTTTGTTAAGGATTTGGCATTCTCCTCAAATAAGAGAAAAGTATTTTCTTTTCAAAGGAAGAAACAACATTTTCCTGGATAAAAGATGTTTCTCACACCTTCAATCAAGCAGTAATTACCCTCTGAATTAAAAGACTGTGAGTGATTATGGAAGCACCAGGCATGTCCTCTTGCTTTGCATTTCTCTTTCACACCAGTAACCAGCGGAGCAAGTGCCTAAAACAGGAACTTATTGACTTCTTGGGCACATTTATGCAAGCTGTTAAAGAAACAGGGAATGGTATATGATATGCTTTAGGGAAGGGATGCCATCCAGAGGGATGTTGACAGGCTGGAGAAGTGGGCCAATATGAGCCTTAGGAAGTACAAGGCAAATTGGAAGGATATGGATATGAGCTGGCAATGTTTGCTTTCAGCCCAGTAAGCCAATCATATCCTCAGCTGCATCAAGAGAAATGTGGTCAGCAACAGGTCAAGGGAGATTATTCTCCCCCTCTGCTCCTCTCTCAGGAGACTCCATGTGGAGTGCTGCGTCCAGCTCTAGGGTCTCCAGTACAAGAAAGACACAGACCTGTTAAAGTGGGTCCAGAGGAAGACCACCAAAATGGTCAGAGGGCTCGAACACCTCTCCTATGAAGAGAGGTTGAGAAAGTTGTGGTTGCTCAGCCTGGAGAAGGGAAGGCTCTGAGGAGACCTTTCTGAGGGCTTTCAATATACAAAGGGATCTTACAAGAAATGTGGAGAGAGACTTTCTTACCAAGGTTTGTAGTGACAGAACAAAAGACAGTGATTTTAAACTGAAAGAGGGTAGATTTAGACTAGAAGACACCGGAAGGGGTTTTGTAGAGAAGTTGAGGAAGTCCTGTCTTCAGAAGTGTTCAAGATGAGGTTGGATGGGGCTTTGAGCATACTGATCTAGTGAAAGATGTACCTGTCCGTGGGATATGATCGTTAGAGGTCTTTTTCAACCCAAAATATTCTATGATTCTATGAACATTAGGCTAAGTAGATAGGTGAAAAGGGGAGGTGGGAATCATGAAGTGAAACCCAGTACACCGAAAACAGCTGGAGTTCCAGAAAATCTGTGAACAATGTTTCAAATGCATGTGCAGAAGAAATTCCAGTTAAATGCATGTGCATATGAGATTTTGGGTAGGAGATATGTTATACTATGTACTTGTGTAGGACATACCTAACGTAGTTAGATTATGGTATGGAGTTGAGCCTTACAGCACTAAATGAGTCTCATGTGCCACAGTATCAGAGAAATCCAAGTATCTGTGGCTATAATGAAGAGTATTCGACCTTGTAAGGAAGGTATGGCCCGAGAGCAAGATACTGGCTCTAAAAAACAACGTTTTCCAGTAGAAGGTAAGGGGATGGTGTTGATTTTTCCTCCACAGCTTTGTATCTGCTTGGGGTCAGCTGAGTCTAAAGTCTCATCTAGCTGAATCAGCCTGAGTCATCAGAAATCTAGGCTAAGAAACCATTGATCAAGGTTTTTGGAACTGCAAGTTGATACTGAAGTTCCTGAATTCCACATAATTTTGACTGAAGCATTAAATATTTATTAAGGGGAGCTGTTTGTATTTTTTATGCCTGTCTGTTTGTTTTTAGTTTGGATCTGTTAGTCAAAGCCTAGTTCAGGACTGAGGATTTGTGACAGTTTGCAAACTCACTCTTTTCAGTTTAAATGGCTCCCTGCCTTCCCTGTCAATGTACAACAGTAGCATGGTAATAGCAAGTTTTAAAAGGAACATTCCTTTGGTGAGTTTAAAACTTGCTATTTTGCAAAGAGAGAGCTAGCTCAGTATACCTTGCAGACCTTTTAAATCAACAGCTTGCATAATATTTACATTACCAGAGATTGCTTCCTTTATATTGGGTAAAAACAGATATGATATATGGCCAACATTATGGAATTTATTTATACATGGCGTTGGTTCAATGACAATTTTCTTTCAAATGCATTGCAGCATTTTTTTATCTTTTGATTGTACTTCTACCTAAAGTACGTTCTGTATCTTTAGTGACTGCTAATTCAAGTGAGATTCTATTTGACATTCATTTAAGTAGAACTTGTATTTGAAATTGTGCCTTTCATAAACACACCATTAAAATCACTATTGGAGCCTTAAAAATATCAAATTGGGATACAGACTGTTAAATTTCCACAAGCCTAGTAGCTTTTTTCAGTGTGACTAGCCATCTAAATGAATACATCAACTTACAGAATACATTCACAAGGAGTAACCTCAGGATATGGTACAATAAAAGAGCAAGGCAAGAGAGCACCTTTCATTTGTATGCTTTGAACAATTCTTCTGATGTGAAGCATAACAGCTAAGGCTGTCCCATCTCACTTTTCTAATTAGTGGTATAGGACAGAGAAACAGTATGGTGGCCTGTTATTCTTGTGTCCTGAGCACAGTGTACTATCACAGCTCCTAACATATGGACTGGCAAATCTTCATTTTTCTAGTGGCAGATCTAGAAAACAGAAAATTTTGTGGTCTACAGATTAAATTCTCAAAGAAATTTCAAATGTTAATGCTTTATATAGCTGTACATTTACAACTCATAGGCATCTTGTATGGTGTTTGTTGTATGTCTCTTACAGAATTGATTTGTATACAAAGTGTCACTATATAGCAGTTTAAATATCTTTGTGAGATAAAGGGAAGTTGATGTATATTTTAAACTTAGAAGGAATATTCAATATTTTTGCATTGTATTTATGTCAGAAGATTGATATAGCTTTTTCTGATGGCTCAACCATTTTGCTAATTTCAGATTTGCTTCAGGATATAGAGAGTATGTAAAAAAAAACATTGTGTATTTTTATATAGTAATCAAAATATTCTACCCTTGAAAGATACTGTTTTTCCAAAGGAATGGACTGGAAAAAATTACTTCTTTTTATAGTATAGAAAAATTGCTGTAAAAAGTTGGTACAATTTATCGATTGCATTCTGCTTAGCTCTAAGCTTGGTATAATTATTACATCTTAAGAAAATGCAAAAGGAAACATTGATGACTGACTCACATAATCAAAATATAGATAAAAAAAGTACCTGTCCTGAAAGTGATATCATACATCTGCACTGCTGTTCTCCTGTAGAAATTGATCAACTTCATTCAAGATTTGTGTATCACAAAAATGGATGGGACTGATCATTACAATCCAAGAAGTTGTACAAATGCTAAAGCTAACTATTAATACTTCCCTTCCCCCAGTCAAGAATTTAGTATGCGATACTTTTGTATTTCCATACTGATTTCTGTAAGGAACATGCATATCAGACAAAATACAACAGGAATAAATGCAAGAAAAATATGGCTGAAGTAAAGTCTATATAAAGTATATAATAGGAAAAGAGAACACAGGAAAACTTAGTTCAACATATGCAGGCAAAAGGTTTGGGCTCTGATCCTGAAATTGTGTTGGGCTTGTAGAGTCCTTTGTTTATGTGAACATCATTAAAAACCATTGAAACTTGCAGGGATCTAGTTAGGCACAGGTTAGTATGTATCTAGTAAAAGCATGCTAATGAATTTCATGACAATGAGGCATTTCAGTTTAAAATATGTCTCTCAGTCTCACTACAATTGCTCAATGTGGCAACTTTGTGACCTGAGCAAAATGCAATTTATAATACAGCAGGAGTTTTTAGTTATGTCAGTTCTGGGCAATGAGTGAATCTACTTGTCAATAAGCCGTGGGAACATTGGGGGCAGGGAGGGAACTGGCCACTAGATTGAAAAAAATTATGTGGCTAAGTAATTTGATTTGCCCAGTGGCTGCTGTTGACTGTGTTTCTATTTTTAAATAGATATGACATTTTGGGAACAAAGTCTACCTTTTCTCTGTGTTCCATAATGTTACCTTGAAAGTCTCTTTGCTCATATTCATTAATTTTAAAACTGCCTGGCTGTTCTTGAGTTTTAACAGTGCCTTTTCATTTGTGAATGCAGAGCTTCCTTTTAGTGGCAATAATGTTGATTATTTCTAATGATTGGTATATTAAAATGATGTAAAAAGTTTCCAATAAAGCTCCTTAAAAGTGTTTGTGGCTTTGTTTCCACAAATAATGATTCCTCTAAAGGCATTGTTCGCTCTTGACGAGTTTGTTTTAAGTTCACTTTAGAAGAACCTTTTGCTTCCATATGATTGCCCAAAACTTGAACATATATCACCAGAATTAAAAAAAAGAAGCAGAAATTTCTAGCCTTTTCAGGAAGGATAAAAAGTGAGCTTTATAAACAAGAAGGAAACAAAAATGTAATCAAAAACACCCACTCACTTTTCATTTTCCTACCTCTTATCTGTAACAGTCAGTGGGTAAATATTATTGAAAGAACTACTTGATCTTTTTCTTGACCAAAGATCTTGATACGGTAGTTTTAGAAGGAGAAACATGGATGAGCAATAATATGAAAACAGATTACTTTTTATTATAATTCAAATTTTTTTCAAAACGTGTATATGTGTCATAGCCTTTAGAGAGACAAATAATGAAAAATAAAAAAAAGGAGGAATTGTCAGCAAACAGAGACAAAATTTGAAGATTCTGACTCTTCACCACATTTAGTGGGGGCAGAATAAATTCTCATGTTCTGGAAGATTAAATTTCTTACTCTCCAGTATCACGTTTGAGAGAATTTAAGTGTCAGAAACTCCTAGGCATATTATAAAGGTAAGGAAACAAAATAAAGCTGATGGAAACAAAATAAAGCAGAGGAATTTGATTAAGTCCAGTAAGGGAAGCTTGGAAAAGTAGCTTTAATTGTCCATGACCACACTGTTATAAACCTGTGGTTATCTCAATGCCCTATACCAAAGAATGTTTCTGGTTCATTCTGGAAAGCTCAGAGAGATAAGAGATAGGTGAATGTCATTGCCTATCAAGTAATGGAAAATAATTTTATGGAACGACCACTAATGAATGGAGAAAAAAAATGTATGAACATGGAAGAAATGCCAGTTTTCAAGATAATGTCTGGAAATTTAATGTGTTTGTTTCTTTGTTTGCTTGCTAGTTGTAGCAGATGCTTGAACATTGTGTCTGCTTTTGGTTTCTTGAGCGCATTCTTTCTGTCACTGTGAAGTCCTGCAACCTTTACTGAGATTCCACATGAAAAACCTACGAGATCTGCCAAAAAAAATATGACAGTAAGGTAAGCATTTGCATTATGCTTATGGGCAGTAATATATGTTCTGTTCCTCACTAATATCTTCATCAAGGTGAATAACAATATTTCCATCCATCTTGGAGGGAATTTAAGGTTGCAGAATCTCTATGGAGGATCAAAGTGACATTATTATGCAGGCTGGGATTAAAATGTTCCTTTTTTTATTCTAGTATTTTCCTGGGTTCATCCAAGAAAAAAAAGAGAAAGGATGGGAGTGAAGGAACATCAATACAAGGATAAGAATATAATTGAGCAACTGAGTATTTGAGCTTACTTGAAGTTAGAGGGCCTACACAGAGAAATTTATTTCAATACAGCATATATGTAACATGTTTTTTTATCTTCATTCTGTCTGAACTATTTGTATACTAAAAACAGCTTACTCTAGGATGTATTAGAAAAACTAACAAAGCAAACAAAAGGCGACCGGGGTGAGGGGAAAGCAAAGAAAATACAAGGTCATGGAAGATTTACCTAGCTGATGTGAGATCAATATATTTTTTGTAACTCATTATCCTGAGCCCAAAAGATGGTATAAAAATCAACAATGTATTGAAGTAACTACATCTTCCTCAGCAAGATTTATGAGACAAAGGAGAAAGAAAAGAAACTACTCCTATATTGCCAAAGATATCAAATCTTCATTAATGTTGTGAAAACATCATTTATATTTATTTTCAGGGAGTTAGAAAAATCCAATAGATGCACACAACAAACAATATATGTTTTGTTGTGACATCATGTGCAGCATATAATTTTTAATGACATCTCTCCCCACCCCTCCCATCCCCATGTAATTAATGCAGCCTGGTTTAGATACCATGATAGGACAGCTTCTTTAAATTTCTTTTTTTCCTTCTGTGTTTGTGGCTGAAGTTTTTCTTTTTTTTTATTTCAAAACCAGCTGCATCCACAAGGCCTGTTCTTGCTATGTCTGTGAAAACTAAACCACTACTCCAGAAAATAATCATGGAGTGACAAGGGGCAGAAAAAAATCAGGGGCCTGGAGGTTATAGACCACATGCAATACAGGTGTACTTATAGTAATGCTGTCAAAAAGTGGATTTATGTTTATTAAGATAAAAAGATTAGAAATGTTACAATAAAGTTATTTTGGGTAAATTCTACTTGATGTATTTTACAAAAGGATTATCACCATCTCTAAGGAAAGTCTGTACATTTGAAGATCCATGCTGTAAACATTTAAGTAGCTCAGTTTTCCCTTTCCGGATACATTCAGAATTTACATAAAATTTTATTCCTATGTGAAATATTATTCCTGTGTCAATCCTGAAGAAGTCACTCTTGAATAAGACCGGGATACGAGCCAAACACTTTCTATATTTCCCTCAGTCATATAAAAATTATCTCCATTCATCTCACCATTCATGTTGCAAGTAGAAAGGAGAGCAGAATGGAAAGGTGATACAGAACATCCCATGAATTACCAGACCTATCAAGAAGTGAAGCAATTTGCAAGATCAAGAAGATCTCATATGTCATCTATACAATCTTATTTTTACCAAGAGGAAACTACAAGCTCAAGAAGCTAATTTTTTTTTTTTCTCAGTGGCTATGATATACAATCCTCAGCCTCTAAAATACTGAAATTTACAGTAATCCCTTATAAACTCACTCCTGAAGTGATTTTCTCTTTTTCTACAAATAATAGCTATATGTGTGATATATAGGAAGTCCAAAAGTATTATTATAGCGGCATCACAAGTGGAAAATATCTGCATATCTCTCTGTGTGGCCTGCATTTTCTTTTAATTGTATGTGTTCAACAACTGGTTGATTTTATTTACAGTTCTCAAAGGGAACTGTGGCTAACTTTCAGTCTTGAAGATTTATCTAATTCATCTTCTTGATTTAGCTTACTGAAGAAGAAATTTCTGTTGCATAATTTTGAGTTCATTTGACTCAAAATTAATTTCTAAGGTGTGGACAAAAAACTCCAGTGGATCTTTATCAAATCTACAGCATAACCCTGCAAAGTTGGAAGGCTTCAAGGAGCCAGTGCCAAACATTATATATACAGAGAATACTCTATTAGATATCTAACATGGAACAGTTCAGTATAGTTTGTGTGCTACTGTTCAAGGCCCAGTAATTATACATATTTTTTCCCCTGTTGTATTTTTGAATATCAGTATGCCTGAAAAAGTACCAGTTAGTCCACTGTTAGTCCACAACGGCCTTTTCTAGCTATTTATTTTATGGGCATATCAGAGCTCGACATAACTAAGGAAAAGGCAGCCTAGGATTTTGACTTTTGATAGAGCAGGGCTACATCTAGTCTAAAAACATGATTTTTTTCATCATTAGAGAATACTTTTGATAAGATTACTACTTTTAAAATCCGGGATTTAGCCTTTTTAGGCTTTTGACTACCCCTACTGATTTGGCTTGGCACCTTCTGCAAAGTAAGCATGCTAAGAAATCTCAGATTAGTTCTAGGGTGAAAACTATCATATTATTTGCTGATTTGTGATGTGCCACAGGTGGAAGGGTTAGAGAAAGAAAGGGAGAAGACATTTGTTATTCAGTGGCTTTCTCAAATACCAAATTAGCAACATGTCCACATGGGTCTATACTGTCCTTTTTCCCTTGGGTGTTGCTTCTGTCTCACAGCAAACTGAAACCACCTTGTGTAAAAATCCTTTGGCTGAGGGTCAGAAAAAAAGTAACAATTTTCTTAACCCTTACACCCAAGTGTCTTCAGGAAGAGCAAAGGGATTAACAAACCAAAACTTTTTTGCTCACAATCATAGACTACTTGTTGCTCAAGTAGTAGGTATACGCCAACACAGAAGAAGCTTACTGCCCCTCTGTAAGCATGTGTTTGGAGACACTTGAATACTGTTTAGCTGTTAAAATTACAAGATGAAGGTAATTCTTATCCTTCTGGGGGTAGATAGGACAAGAAAACTTACATAGTAGCAAAAAGCAAATATTAAAGATGTTTTGGTCGTAACACAGCAAAGAGTTCACCTGAGTATAACATGCTAATTCCTGATTTTCAGATTAAATACTTGCTCACATAATTACAAGAAATCAACCAGATAGTCTTATATTGGATAAGAGCAAATTTTATTTCTAAAGTTTCTTAATATTGTGGCAGCAGGAGTCACAAGCCAAGGTCAGAAATCAAGAATGTTTGAATAGCTCTGCTAAGTTTCAGTGCTGTGAAGTCTATATATTATGAATTTTCATTAGTTCTTATTGTAAATTTTTGCCCTAGTTCTTTATAAGTTTTTCTATATTCCATTTTGACAGTTCTATTTTCTTCCTAACATTCATAATATCTTTCCACCAAGATTCTGGGATTTACTACAACTAAGGGCTCCGTTATCAGGATTTAATCCAAATCACCTTTAAGAGGAATATCACCTTCAAGTGACAAGTGTTTCTTATATTTCTAAAAGCAAGTTCATTTAGAGTTACATTGCAAATGAACCTGTGGTTATTTTTGAAAGTACATCCACAAACCAACAACAACCACATTTCATTTCTGTAAACAGTAGCAAACAAATCAAAATAGTACTCTTCTGAAAAGAACGATTTCTATTTTGGATATACGGCAAGTAGGTACATTTTGAATTATTAGTTTATCAGTGGAATAAAATTAACATTGATTTAAAATACCAATGTATTAACTGAGGAGAAAAATAATGCTGGGAAAATTAATGCTGGGAAAAAAGCATTTTGGATTTATGATAGCTAGGGTTATAAAAGCATAGCAAAAGCTAATAGGCCTGATTGCTTTTTATTATTGAAGCTCTCTGTGTGGGTTCTCAGTGGGATTTTACAGGAGTTGCCATAAGTTTCAAAGTTTAACTATCAGGATTTTATTCACAGAGGAAGCAGTGAATACTGAAGCTTTAGTACTTTCCTGTACAACAAGGAAAGGAGCTGGGGTTCAGACAGGGTTACTTGCAGGAAGTTAGCCAAGAATTTTTTGTGAGTTATTATACGATGCATTATTCTGATTTGGTCTGAAAGGGAACACCTCTGTTAAGTTTGGTCTCAGATATGGTAGGATCTGGTTTTCTGTCAGATATATCCATAACCAGAAAATGGTTATCCTAAGGTCTGCCAAATAATATTCTGTAATTCTTTGAGAGCTTCATTTTGCATTTCTTATTTACCATGTTCTTTTAATTTCTTTTTGAAATCAATATAAGCAATTAAATTAATAGAAAAATAGAGCTATATGAAAAGTTAATGACATTTTCATGTCTTGAAGAAGATACTGCAGCATTTTACTTGGAAGTATTAATTGAAAATATAGACATTTCATAGACCATCTATCAGAGAGGCAGTAATTCCAACATAAAAAGTATAACCATATATTCAGTAAGGCTGGCCAAACTGTTACTGAAGATCAAATTTATCACCGCTTGTAGCTCCTTTCTACATAATGAATTATTCACAATCTGATTACTGTTTCCGGGAACATGTCTAATTTTTGTATATGCTCAGAGTAGTTTTAACAAGCAATGTGGGAGTATAATAATGTTTTGACTTTTAATGAAGGAGTGCAATACACACAGCTTAGAATGGCTTGTTCTCTTTTATCTTGAAGTGTTTTCTTATACTTTTGGGCTGTATTCTTTGGGTTATAAAATGCATTTGACACCATGGATAATAAAAACATATTTAAAAATCTGGAGTTACATTTGATACATGAGTTCGATCACTACTGTTCTCCTTTTAGATTTCAGACAAATTTTATGGGTCTTTTGGATCTGACACTGATTTCTGAATATGCAATATCTCGATACAATGTCACTAGTCATGACTAAAAGTTCTAGGTTTAACAGCTTTCAAGCTGTGGCTTGTGAGAAGAAAAGGCAGAGGAGAAGAGTAAGTCACTATAGGCTGCAGGATGGAAAATGTTTCATATGACTACTTATTTATGGGCTTTCCTATAAGTTAGCTGCCTTTAAATTATGATCCTCTAAGTTTTGAGCAATGGTAGAAATGGTTTTTTATTCTTTTCAATATTTTTTTTTAGGGATAGGGAGACTGTTCTGTGTTTCATTTGCTACATTGCACCACTGTATTTGGAAATGCAGGACTGGATTGAAGACCTGATGGCCAAGGTTTAATTGAAATCTCATGAACTCAGCTCAAATAGCAAGCTGTCTTCTTTGTAGAGAAGAATAAAATCAATATTTAAAAAAAAAGAATGTACTGTACTTTATTCTGGAAAGAAACTTCTGGAACTTTTTCCAAGTGAAGTTCATAAAAAATTAATGTTAGATAACCTTTTTGAGGAAAGGAGCCCAAAGGTTTATTATTAAACCCTTCTTTTCTAGGTGTGTCACTTTACAGGCTGTGTGCTTTCCAGCTGGCTAAAAGATGTTTTAATCAGACAAGAAAAGAATCCAGAATGGTAAAAAAAGAACAAAGACTTAAGGATATAAAAGCTGAATGTATTGCATAGATTATTTAGGGAAGCATGCCCAGTTCAGGATGGGTTTTGGGGTAAAGCTAAGTGAGAGTGAGAATACAGTAGCTTGAAATAGTTTTCATGTATGAATAGAAAGTTAAATATTGTGGATTTGTCTGTAATCATATTTAAGACCAGAAAGTCTCAGTAAAAGCATCCTGGTTAAACTAAGTGTAAGAAGGAATTGTAGAGGCAGTGGAACCAGGGATGTGTATAGTGTATACAGGGAAGTGTACAGTGATACTGCTGAAATACATAGGGATGGGATCAGGAAAGCTAAGGTGCAGTTAGAACTGAATTTGGTGAGGGATGTGAAAAATAATAAGGGCTTTTACAGGTACTTCAGCCAGATGGAGAGACACTTTTTTAACAAAGGCTTGTAGTGACAGGTCAAGAGGTAATGGTTTTAAACTGAAAGAGGGTAGATTTATATTGGATATAAGGATACATTTTTTTATGATGAGGATAGTGAGACACTAGAACAGGTTGCCCAGAGAAGCTGTGGATATCCTGTCATTGGAAGTGCTCAAGGTCAGGTTGGACGAGGATTTGAGCACCTTGATCTAATGAATGATATCCCAGTCAATTCTGTGATTAACTAATATATAATTTTTTTTAAAAAAAGTTAATATTTCATGTTGTTTGAGACCAAATTCTATAATATCAATGGCAGCTGGGTGTTTTTTCACTGTTTTTTTCTTTTTTTCTTTTTTTTCTTTTGGAGGTAGGTTTAGGAACTGAAAAGTGTCATAAAATGGAGCTAATTGTTCAGAGACTAATGTAGTTACAGGATTCTGTTGACATCATAAACAGGTAAAGCGCACTAAGATCAAAGCAATTGAACTTTCAATTTGTGAATCTGAATTACAACAATCCCAAAGGTTTAATTACAATGCATAAATCAAGATTATTCTTAAATTTATTCATATATAAAATAAATATTTAAGAAAAATAAATTTAAAAGATATAGGACGAAAGCCCAGAGATTTCAAAGAGAAAATAACATTACTCAAATAACATGAAGGAAAGAGACAGCAAATCAATCATAAAAATCACTTTATAAGACATAATTTTCACTGAATTATCATCTTCCAGCAACTTATGTGATGCAGGGTTTTTTCTTTATATTTAAGACTGTTCATGTGCATGATACAATCCTGCAGGAAAATGAATGTGGAATAACAGACAATTTGCAATTTAATTAGTTCTGTGAAATTGTGTTGGTGCGTTGTAAATTAAAAGGTGTATTCTATGACATGATTTTATTGATGTCAGGAATTATGTATAGGGTGCATATATGAAGCAAAGAGAGACATGGTTTTAAGAGATCTAACCATTCTGGCTTGAAAATTTCAATCCCATATGACTATGAAAAAATCTCAGTGTAAAGATACCTTCCTGAAAACAAAGTTGAGCCCAAAATTACTTCAGCACTCAGGATATTGCTATTCTACTAGGGCTACTAAATTGGCTATCTGAACTGTGGCTTCATTTCTTAGTCATGAGACATCTGCTGAAAAAGAAGTGTTAACAACTATACCACCATCAAATCCTTTTCAAATATTTTTCCTCATCATTTGAGACAGACATACTCCTTATGATTTACCTCTGATAAATCTCTGAGCATGCAAATCTCTCCCCTCCATTTTCTTAAATGCTTTGTGAGAGCTGAAGTGCTTACACTGGAAAAATGAATATTAACTAAGAATAAAAAAAATCCAGTTATTTTTGTAATGATGTCTGTAATCTTCTGTCATGTTTTAGATGGTGGTTTGGCAGAAGGACAAGCAGTGTAATTGTGTGCACCTGCACCATTTACGTCTCTTCTACTGAGTGAAGGGATACAAGATGAGACATTTAAGTCTATTTGGAGCATGACTGAAAACACATTTTAACACTACTTATCCAAGTTAAGCTGCTGATTAGTCCTATAACTGACATAACTCCTGGCATAATCCTGATCTGTATACTATATACATTAAAAATATCCCGATCACTGAAATAACGACAAATATTTTTTTAAAAGAATAAGATTTATCTAATTTTAGCTATACGTGAAGCTAAACTTCATTGTAACCAAAAACTTACAGATGCTCTTTGGAATAGATTCCAAACTTTTTGAAATGCCAGGTTAGTGTCAGGTGACTTTACCTGAGTTGCTTGACTCATTGAACCACTTCTACCAATTACCTTTTTGTTCTCTATATTTTTATATAGATAATAATACTGTACATATTATTTATATATAATACATATATTATTTTTTATATTATCTAATTGAAGTCACAATAAATATTTTCAAGGCATTTGACAGCTTAAGAAATTAGTTGGGAGGATTTTAAAGAATTTCTATTCTATAGAGAAAGTAGAAAAGAAGTTATTAAAAATTTCTGTATTTTTTTATGTTAGGAAAGGGGAAAACAACAGAAATGCCCTGGGTATAAACTGATACATGAAAAAAACTGGAGGATGCATTCACATATATATTATATGATCTGTATAAAGACCTCTTTGGGAGTGAGGAGGTGTTCCAGTTTAGCTACTGCACTTCAGAAATATTAGGCAGGATCGTTTGTAAAGCTTCAAAGCTTTACAGACCTTCAAATTAGTCTGCTTATTTTAGCATATTTTTCATTAAACTATTAGGCATAAATAGAATGTCTAGTATTTCCTCTTTAAAAGCAATCTTCTGTTTATCCAAATGTTTGAAGATAAGAAGCAACTTCATTCACATTTGCCAGGCATTCCCTCCTTAATGTGCATGTCATAGTTATGTATGTCATTGCCTGAATATTTGACTTGGATACATGATTATAAAAGGGGAAAAAGGAAACATATTCACAGGAGAGGAGAGGATAGAGCTTGGGGTTCCATTGGCAAAAGGAAGTAGGAGGGGCAGAGAAGAAAATGAAAGGCAAGAAAAAGGGGACAAGACAAGAAAAACTGAAATGGAAATCTATTTCAGAGATGAGAGAGTAAGACAGAAGGAAGAAAAAGAAGAATTAAGTCTAAGCTCACTATCCTGGTTTGAAGTAAAGCAGAACCAATTTTCTTTTCAGTAGTTTTACTTTTTAGCTAAGCCCCTTCTAACTACCTAAACTTTCTGAAATTAACAGCATATTGTGGAGACACTGTTCATTCACAGAGCCATAAAGCCTGACTATTTGTAATTTATGCCAAGGAATGGTATGCAGAGAGGGTCTTGCTTATACAAATTGTTATAACAGCCAAGGGCAGGTAGTTGCAGGTAGCACTGTTAGGGCGTTAGAAGCGGAAAAACATAGAGGGGTCACACCTGCAGGGAGGAGTGGAAGACAAGTGACCCAAAACCGGCCAGAGTAGTTTTACTTTTTAGCTAAGCCCCTTCTAACTACCTAAACTTTCTGAAATTAACAGCATATTGTGGAGACACTGTTCATTCACAGAGCCATAAAGCCTGACTATTTGTAATTTATGCCAAGGAATGGTATGCAGAGAGGGTCTTGCTTATACAAATTGTTATAACAGCCAAGGGCAGGTAGTTGCAGGTAGCACTGTTAGGGCGTTAGAAGCGGAAAAACATAGAGGGGTCACACCTGCAGGGAGGAGTGGAAGACAAGTGACCCAAAACCGGCCAGCAGAATATTCCATCCCATCTGCATCATGCTCAGTATAAAAGCTGAGGGATCAAAGGGTCAGCTCTTTTTCTTCAATGGCCAGCATCCAAGGAGGACTCTGTTCATCTGTCTTTGATTCCAGTCCATGCATTCCAAAATCCAGATCCAGAATCCAGTTCTCACCCGTCACTGAGTCCAGTCTGGCACTTTTCCAGTGCCTGCTGGTGAAATTATTGATCATCATCCTGGGAGCTCTATACCATTTAGTATATATTGTATATATTTTGTTATTTTCTTTTTATTATTATTATTTCAATGGCCAGCATCCAAGGAGGACTCTGTTCATCTGTCTTTGATTCCAGTCCATGCGTTCCAAAATCCAGATCCAGAATCCAGTTCTCACCCGTCACTGAGTCCAGTCTGGCACTTTTCCAGTGCCTGCTGGTGAAATTATTGATCATCATCCTGGGAGCTCTATACCATTTAGTATATATTGTATATATTTTGTTATTTTCTTTTTATTATTATTATTTTCATTAAAGTAGTTTACTTCCTTCTAAACTCGTAAGTCTCTCTCTCTATCTCTCCTGTCCTTGGAGAGAGAGGTGGGAGAGACAATTTGTCACACATTTCAGTGGCAAATCCACCCTGAATTATGACACACAGGAGGAGGAAATTTCAAAAGAAATTGAAAGGCAAGAAAAGAGATATATATGTCTAGAAAAAGTAAAAAATAAATGAAAAATAAACAGGGTTTAGGATAAGTAAATTCAATTTTATTTATCCCAAACCCTGCATTTAGTTCTTTGGCAGATTTCCCATAGCTGTATGCACTTGGAAAAAGAGAATAATTTTATGTTACTTTAAGGACTTGACTCATTACATTTTACATGATTTCAAAAGTATACTCCTTGGAAACCTTCTTGGTGGTCCAACAATAAGATGTTTTCAGAACCTTAAGTAAAATGACAATTCCTGTGAATATCTTTTTCTACCTTTGCAAGAAACTAAAGAAGATTGTTTATGGTGAGATCATTCTTTTCACTAAGAAAAAATAGAAAAAATAAAGACAGGTTTTCTTTATTTCTATTTTTTTAATAACTATTCTTGATGTTAAATTGCAATTTTTAAATAATCAGATTGTGTGTACTTTAAAGAATCATAAAAGTTTTCAGCAGGCATTTGTTGTCCAAAGGTGGTTTGGAAACAGGTCCTTACAGTCACCAACTGTGGTTAGTCAGATAATTCAGAAGGAGGAGTTCTGTCAATCTAAAGAAAAAACATGTTTACGCCTTTGTCACCTTGTAGCCACTTTCTTCTGGATGGAAGCAGTAATAAACTAGTAATCATTCTGTAATAACGTCTAAATAGTGCAAGGATCTTTTATTAGATTTTCTAATTTGTGACTACATTGGTTTAGTTTAAAAGGAAATGGCAGAGTTTACTCAGAAGAAATGGCATATGACTAATCACCCTGCTGCAAACCTCTGCAAAATGAAAAAGTGAGAAAGACCAGAAAGATGATCTAGGTGACTACACATTGCTCAGCCTCACTTCTGTTCCTGGAAAAGTGTGAAGTAACCTTCGTGAAAACCCTGAAGATCTTGGAATCCAATTCTGGACATGTGAAGGAGACAGAGGCTGTTGGAATTTTCCAGGGATAAATCATGCCTGATCAGCCATTTTGCCTTTTATAATAAAATGACCGGATTTGTGGACAAAAGAGGAGCAATAGGTGTCATTTATCTCAACTTTATCAAGGCTTTTGACACCATCTCCCATAATATTCTTGAACCCAAGCTGAGATATTGCAGTATAGATAATTAATCTGGAAAACATTTGTTTGGATGATTGGGCACAGAGGGCCGTGATTAATGGGTTATACTCTGGCTGGAGGCTAGTGACAAGCTCAGTACTGCATAGGTCTGTCTTGTGACCTGTCCTGCTTAACATCATTACCAATGGCGACAGAGGTGCTCATCAAATTTGCAGATGACATCACAATAGGGGCACCCATTCATATGTTTGAGAGAAGGGCTGCCTCACAGGGGGACCTACAGAAAAGGGTAGAAATAGACAAACAGAAGCCTTAACAAATTCAACAAGGACAAAATCAAAGTCCTGCAGCTTGAAAGGAATAAATGTCTGCAGTGATACAAACTGGGCACTGTCCAGATAAGGAGAAGCTCTGGAGAAAGGAGCTGGGTGTACTGGTAAAAACTGAGCTGAACTTGAGCCATCTGTAAGCCCTGGGCACAGAGGCTGCCAACAGCATCCTGGGCTGTGTGAGCAGCAGCCAAGAAATCGAGAAAAATTATTAACTCCTTTTACTCAGCGTTCATTAGGTAACATCTGTGCCTAGCTATGGATTCCCAATACAGGAAGGACATTGACAAATTTCAGTGAATTCAGCAGCAGTTACCAAGGTGCCTTGAGTCTGGAATGCAGGGAAGCTGGAGGAGCAGGTCTTGCTCAGGCTGGGACAGGAATCACTTTGGAGGCCACCCCAGGTCCTTATTACATCAAGATGATGTAATAAGGTTTTCGTAATGCTGTGTGGTGAAAGGGCACAGGCAAGGGCACAAGACAACAGGCTTAAAATGAAAAAAAGAGGTCTTAACGGGATACAAGGAAGAATTTTTTCCTCAGGAAGGCAATGTAACAATGTATCCAGACAGTCTCCATCCTTGAGGTTTTCAAGACTTGAAAGAGTAAAGTCCTGAGAAACCTGGCCAAGCTGGTCCTCCTGGCTGGACTAGACTCTTCCAGATTGAGTGATTCTATGACTCTGAGCATGATATGTACACAGCGGTCCACCAGAGGAAGGAAATACTCCAATTCTCAGAAAACTTAAATAATTTCAAATAATCTAGCTTCTTAAATAAATATCCAGGGTTATAAAAGTGCCAGAAATCTCCAAGACATGGCTCTGATTTATTCCCACAAGGGAGTAAAAGGTAGATTAAGATCAAGCAATAAAAATTTCTTTCCAAATGTGTGTAAAAAGGGAACTTCTTTTAAAAAAAAATATTCATTTTTAGAAATCTTCATTACTCAGCTGTGTGTTTTAGTGCTCAGAGCCCAAACATTTTTATATAATGTTCTATTTAATTTCCAGGATATCTGGGTCATAAATGGATATATCAGCATTCTTTCAAGAAAATGGATCATTCACTTTATCCCAGATGACACGCTTCTTTCTGCTTTGCTGTCCTGCCAATCTGGAAGTTTGATTTTCCGTAGTCAACTTTATACTGGCTTTGTTCTCTGGTTTTCATTTTATTTTCCTTTATGCTGCAACACTATAACTAAACTCTGTATACAGGACTTCTGCACTTGTTTATTCATCAGATTGCGATCTATCTGTCTTTCCCAATAGTTCTGAATACTAAAAATATTATATGGAGAACACATTTATCGGGAGACCCCACTGAAGTTTCTCTTAGTTTTAACATTTGATATTTAACATTCAAATACAATAGATGAAGAAAGTTTTCCCTTACTTACAAATAATTTTAAAAGTATATAAATGTAAATAATATTCCTTGTAATTTACTGTTTCTCCCAAGACCTTTGTAACCTTTATCTGCAACAGGTAATAGTCCTCAGAAAATGTCTGTGTAGTGTTGAGTAAATTTGTATGCTTTTGGACTAACCTTTTGGAGACTCTTATTACAGAGAAATTATGTATAAATATACTGGTCCTATAAAAAATATATTATAAGTAATATAAGCTAATGCTTAAACCTTTTCTAATTATCTTTTTAAATATGGTATATTTCATATCCTTTAATCAAACACTCTCCAGGTTGAACGTATGTATTTGCTGCAATATTGAATGGACTTCATATGACACTATCACAGCACTTCAAATACTCTTTAAGCATAAGAAGACTTCTCAATTTATTTTGCTGTCATTGCTGTTATAAAAGCCATAGCAATAAGATATTTGAACATTACATTAGCATATCAAAGATATAATTTTTCTCCTCTGTTCCCATACAGTCACAGAAAGTATTTTGTTTCTGAGCATGGAAACCAAACTACAGACTCAGATACCACTCTGTGGTGTTCAGGCACAAGCACTGCCACTGTGGTGGTGCCACCTGCTCTTCTCACACCCTTAGCTCCCAAGTGGTGCATGCAAACTCTAGCCCCACACTATGGGATATTGAGTTTCACATCTCATAGTTGACCTTCCCACAGAGGTTTTTAAGACTCTACTTTCTGGAAGCATAAGGTTTCTTAAAAAAAATATATATATAAAAACACAGAATGGTTTATAGAGAAATACAGTTACGGTTATAACTGTAATGCATGGTTTAAGTCTGAGAATTTGTATTTCTGCTGTAATCTCCCTTAGGGCACCTTAAATGATCCTATGGTTGTTTTTGTTATTATCAATTGTCTTCACATCACAAATATTCATTATCCTTAGTCTTTCACTAATTAATCTTGAAGTTTCCTCATAGTTTTTCTGTTTAGGTTCATTTCACTGGTCCTTGCCATAGACTCATTTCCCGCCCCCTGCAGAGTGTTGTCCTTTATTTAAGGACAGGTCAAGTAAAGACTGAAGGGAGCATGTTTAAGATTCATACTAATTGACAATAAATAGCCCCAGGACTCAAATGCCACAGCTGTCCCCTATTAGATCACTATTCAGATTATCAAGTTAAAATAATCCTTTCTGAAGCCTCTGCTGTACTGGGATACAAAGGAAAACATCAGACAGAGCCTGAAAGCCTCCAGGGTGAGTAATGTTTAGAGTCTGCAATGGGAAATGGGGCAAATGACAGCCAAGTTAGTATGGTCTGTGAATGGACCTAATACTCACACTTCTGTATTTTACAGGCAAGTACTGTTGAATATTTGCAGCTGAATGGCTGTCAGCTTTAGTTCAGCAGGTCAAGGTGCAGGGAGATGAGGAGTTCCCTACCATATCAGTATTCTATGTCTCTTGTGTATATTTTCTGAATTATGGAATATTAAAGTTGAGCATGCGTGAATTTAAACCAATATAGAGGCTAGAAACTTTAGTGAGCGGAGGGGCTTAGAGCCAGTATTTCTTCAGGCAACTTTCCTGAGAGCTGTTTTATGCTGATTTTAGGGCTAAGTGGTTTCAGGCTATGATCTGTGGAGGAGGAAGATAAGTTAGAAGAAAGTGTTTTGTTCCCCTGTCTCGATCTCTCCGGAGAACATTGTATTGCCATTAGGTAATTGGTGTGGAAGATGCTTAAGAAAATAATCTCTCTTCTATTTTTCATGTGTTAGCATCCTGGCAGATGTGCTTTACTTATTCTCATTCAATGGTAGCTCTCCCCAAGTTACCAGAGCTAAATAACTATAGCAAGATGATACCATGGTTTTACACTTGGTACTGCAGCTCTTCAAAGATATTCAACCATTCAGTTCCTTTGATTTCCATGGAACAAAACAACCACCTGCCTTTGAGGATCTGGGTCTCCAGATACATTAACACTTTTTTCTCAAACCACTGTTTTGAGAACAAGATATTGGAAATAAAAGTCTCCTTTTCTCACCTCGGAACTACTCTGCTCATCATATGAAAACTTTTCATACAGTCTTCTAGCTGTTTTCTGGTGTTTTTATCATATTTGTTTTAAAAACAGTATTTCAAAATACGGATTGAACTTCATGTCTTGATCCAGTAAATTTTAAATTTATCATTAGTGTTTTTAAGTGATTTTTGGACTCTCTCTGCTTTTCAAACTGGATGTGGAACACTCTTCCTAACCACGCTACCTGCACATTCAGCTGAAAGGTAGAAAAAAGTAGAAAGACAATTAGTCCTCAGACAAGTGCGGGGCCTCGCAGGCAGGACTTTGCAAATGTACAATTGACTTATGATCTCCTCCTATCCTAGTTTTTTTTTAAATAAAGCTATAGCCTATTGCTATTCCTTGCTCTTTTTTGCAACATGTCCCTGGATGCAAATGCAGATGCCTTTTTCCCTTCCCACTTCAAATTTTCAAAGTCAAACTCCTCTCAGAAGTAGCCTGTGTGATGGAGAAATGGTTACAGTTGCAGAATATGGAGCATGAAAAAGTCCAAAAAACATTTCTCAAATAAGTTGAATTGCCTGCATTTTTCTGGCATCCCGACATCCAAAATACTCCTTATTTTACCACTTAATGAACTAATCTTTGTTACATAAGTGCAATCTGTAGCCATGGACAAAACATGCAAGATCTCCAGGACGTACCTTCTTTATTTCTTTTGAGCTTTTTCTTGAAGACCCAAAGTACTCAAACACATGCGGTATGGTTTTATTTATCAGAAGACTTTTTATTTAGTATTCAAAAGTATTTGATGGCTTGTAGCAGCTGTTTTTATGGTTTCATTGATCATGCCTAATATTTATCTGAACTGCAAAAATACCTTAAAGGGTAGAAAGTAAAAAATATGTATATGAAGAATGGAGGAAAACTATATACAGTGTCTTCTTCTGTCTTAAGTTTCCCTACTAGATTTTTCTCCTGTGTCTTGGGCAGCATACTAACAGGAAAAAACCTCACCATACAACGTCCCCTCCTCCCAAAAGAAAAAACTCAAACAGAATAAATGAACACTAAATCAATAGAAATTGATAAAATATTACCAATAAAAAAATCTATAGAATTTCCAGGAGGTTTTTCATATTGTTATTCCTTTAAGTCACAATTGTAACATAATTTTCAAATATATTCCAGAAAATGAAACTTATTTTTTCTTAAGTTGCATAGAGAATACGCACAAATGCACATCAGCCTTCTCCAAAGTGCTTATAGATGTGAATATTTTGAAGAGGGTATCCTTAGATTTCACTGGGGAACCTTTTACTACTTGACCGTCACTGCTACTGGGTGAACATGGGAAGTACTGAGGGAGTTCTCAAAATAGTTCTTCCCATCCTTTAGAATAACGTTTTTCAGAAACATATAAAAAATGCATTAGTTGCACTGAAGGATGATCCATGAGAAATTCAGAGCACTGACAGCAGTCATTGCTTCAGAGAAAACTAATGAGTTTCTGAAACCAAGTAAGTTTGTGGATCCCAGGTGTCCAGCTTCATCCCATCCAGTCTAGGTATGTTCTTCTCCCTGTGGGACAGAGAGGAGGAAAGGGAGGTACTTAACTAGATGATTAAGCCCAAGGTCTACTCTCTTCTTTATAATGGTCTGTGTCTCTTCTCTGAAAAAGAGAAGTTGCCCCCATTAGTTGCTATCATTAGCTGCATAAGTTAGTCAAGAGGAATGTGTCTTAGACAAAGACTTCACGAAGGTGCACGAATACCTTACGGATTCATTTATGTGCAGTCCCTGAATCCATGAACTTTATGTTTCTTGAAACTTCAAAATGGGAAAATCTATGAATATGAAAAGAGTGGGAGAGAATTGCACTGAAGATTCAATCAGAAAGCGTCTGTACTGAGTTAGTTAACTTTATATGTGTGTTGAGGGAAGAATAAAATGTTGAAGTAACTAGAGTGAATACTATTGTAAATTTTAAGTGCAAAAGGAAAAATATTTACCAGTTAACAATCAAAGAAATCTAATATAGACATTTTAACTGGTGATTTTTAGAAATTACTTTGTAACAGCTATAGCTATATCTTAAATGATCCATTTCAATGTAAGATAATTACAGTGTATGAGTCACTGCTTAATGACATTTGTTGTTATTTTGGGCCACTTATAAGCAGTTACAGTTATTATTTTTAATTAAAATATTTGACTTGCTAGCTTTGTTACTGAGATTGGCCTGGAGTCTGCACAGAGCTGAAAACCCAGAGGTGGTACAGTCCCTCCTTTGCAGAGCAGAGCCTAAATCTGAGTAATTCAGTACTCTGCCCGGTATTGCTTAGACACTCCTGACTTCCTCTGGAAATATTAGAAGATACAATTTCCTGGGACTTAAAATTCAAATAATTCTTTGTCAGTTCCAGTTCTTTCAGTGTCTCATATGATAACTTGCCTTTTCTATCCTTTGCTGCTTTGAAGGAAAAAAAGAAATCATTTTTTTTAAGAACAAGACAAAGATTTTATGCAAATTCAAATAGATGACTTATTCATTTATCTTAATTTATGACTGTAGGTTTTTAGTTTAAAAAGTTATATTAGTGGCTAGACTTCCATTGTATTACATGGGACTCACTAGAGAAACGTTAGACACGCTAGAGTTCTAGAGCAGACACAGACCTAAGTGATGTTTTACAAACCATAAAGCAGTCTAGCATGAAAGCATGTTTTTTCTTCCAAAATGTAACTGACAAAAGCTACCTCTGAATAAATTTGTTTGAATATATTATACCTTTCACATTATCTAAAATCTTGACTACAATATTCACATATGTGACACATATCAGACTACGTATGCATAATTTTTATTTGGGGAAAAAAGGAAAAAGAGAAACTTTTTTTTTTTTAAACATGACAATAAAGTAACCTCATGTTGAACTCTGAATAACCTCGTAGCACCAGATTTCTATAAGGCGCCGCTAACACTTTGTGGGCAAAGACTTGAACTTTATGTTTGCTTATTAAAATATTTGTAGGCAAGAGAAAAAGTACAGCTCAAAGTTTATTAATTTGGGGCCTCTATTTGAAAACCTTTCTAACTGTCCCATGCTGTAGAAATAGCTTATTTGGTTTTATGTAAAAGGTCATGAATTTTCAAGAGTACCATAGGGGAAAGGAGTTTGCGGCCACTCTGGAAATATATTTTGAAGTGGAAATAAATATTTTATTTTCTATGGATAAAATTATAAAGTCACTTGATTGCCCTAATCCTGTAAGGCAGATGGTGGGGCAAATAGACATTTAAATGTATAAGACATGACAGATTTTAAACAAGAGACTTCAAGTGTTTGGTAATTACTTAGATAGATGGAACATTGTGTTATATCTATATTTTTATTGCTTCTTATCTAAACACCAATGGATCTGAGTGAAGAAAAATTTCACTAAATCATAATAAATAGTATTACATTACACTGCTATCATGATTTATATTTCAAAAATATGTCAATTAATTAATTTTAAGCCTTGCAGTATACCTTTCTGAAATTGAAAGGCCCTAAAATAAGAGCACAGAAACAAGAAAATCAGCACATGAAACATTAGAGAAGTTTTGCTCATAGGCCTTTTTCTGGAGAAAATTTATTCTATGTGTGTCACATGTCTGCCTTTGTCAATCTGATGATATATACAGAAAATAAAGTCATACTAGTTTGATATAAAGCCTGTTCAATAAAATTGAACCAAAGAGTGTCCTGGAGAGCTGCATTTCTGAAATCACTTTCCCTTTTTAGGTTTGATATTTGCTGCTAATGCTTGTCAGCACAGGATGTCTTTGGTCCTTTAATGATTTTTATATAGAAAATTATTGAGCACATTTGTTTTAAGGTTAGGTTTCCAGATAAGAGAAACTTTTTCACCTCAGGAGCACTGAAGCATTACACAGTTCTGTTATACTCAACTCTGACAAGACAATTCTTTGCAAGCTTGAAGAAATTGAACTTATTTATGAATATACCAAAGTGCAAGTAGCAGGAAATTTGATTTCTCTGCGTCCTTTGTTTATATTTTACACCACATATCTACACATTAGTAGGAAACATAAGACAATGCATAGTTCTCAATAGCTGAATGAAACCTTAAGTGTTTTCATGTCTCTCAATCATTTCAGGAGTAGGGAAAATCCTCAAATACATATATATAAGGAAATCAAGATTAAAATGTCTGAAAGTGTAGCAAAATCTTTTAGCGAAAACTTACTATTTTGATATCCCTGCCTAGATGTAAAATAAAATATAAAAACCCCTAATTAAATGTTTTTGTGCGCAAATTATTGAAAAAAATAAAAACACAAATAAGAAATGTTCTGAATGATTTCTGAAGCCCAAACTGAAGTTGTTTGGAAACATTCTGGCTAAACAGTTCTAAGCGCTTATTTGCCTTTTATATTCAGTTGTTTTAACATCCCTAATTTTATTATCTTCCTGTGAAAGGAAACTATTTAAAGAAAATAAACCCAAAGACAGAGTACCAGACTATGTTATATGTTGAGATATCATGCAAATTTAATGAATCAATGTAGGTAATGGTTATTAATGGTTTATTATGTCAATTGCACTGATTATGCTTGGATACAGTAGGGCAGTATGAAACACTGCCTTGTGCTGTCATATTGTACTCTGTATGTACTGTAATGTGGGGCTGGTTCCTTTATTTCCAGAAGACTTCAACAATGTTGGGTTGTGGAAAAATCTGATTTATACATACATTTCTGTTGTGTATAAAACAGAGTAATAATGAAATAAGGCTCAGGAGTATTTCATCTCCTCATCTTTTTTTGTTGTTTAGAAAGGCAACAGAAAACCTTACTTCTTTTCAAACTATTGAAACTATGAAGGAAGGAAAAAAAATCAAAAGCACAAAAGCAAGAAAATACCTAACATAATAAAAATAAAAAATAATAAAAATCTTTTCAAAACATCTTTTTTCTTTTTTGTTAGTCACAATTCTATTCATAGGCCTTTTAGGAAAGAACATTTGGTATGTTTTTCCATGCATCATTGATCCATCAGATGATGACCAGGATTCTGAACCATGGTGTAAAAACTGTATTCCTAGTCATTTTCCTCATTGCTTATTGGATGTGATTTTTAGGTTGCATCGTTTATTCTGAACAGGGTGACTGAGCATGGAGGAGACAGAACAGAAATATAAAATAAAGCCTTAGATTAGTTTTTCAGTCTTCTTTCATACAGATAACCTTGAAAGACAAATATGAAAAGAAGCAAGATTATTTTCTAAACTTTTTGTTGCTTGAGATCTAAACCAAACCAAATACAAAATACAAATACAAAACAAATTAAAAAATTACATAATTTCTGAGTGAATTAATAAATAAATATGTAGAAAATATAAATAAGTAACACTTAATTGTCTGTTTCATTTAAAAGAACAGAGTGAGTCTTATCAAACTGGCACATGTTAAGATTTGGGCAAATATTTGAGTATGGCATGCAATACTTGAGATTTAATTTTGGAAAGACATCTTAGAGCATTTTATGGCTATATCTCAGGAGGAGATATAAAGTTGTTTCTACTTGTGACAAGCCTGGGTTTTTGCCTTGAACCTGTCCCAACTCCACACTACAAGACTGAAGCCCATTTAAGTCATATCACTTAGCCTGCTTCATGGAAAGTTGCTGAATAGTTGCTGAATACCTTCTTTTCTTCAGTTTTCACTGTTAGGACTGCCCCTCATGAATCTGTGACCTTGGAGGCAAGGGGGACGGTATGGAGAGAGGAAATTTTTCCTCTAGTAGAGGAGGACCAGGTTCGGGACCACTTGGCCAAACTGGACATTCATAAGTCCATGGGCCCTGATGGGTTGCACCCACGAGTGCTGAGGGAGCTGGCAGACGTTATTGCTGGACCACTCTCTATCATCTTTGAGAAGTCGTGGAGAACAGGAGAGGTGCCTGAGGACTGGAGGAAGGCCAACATCACTCCAGTCTTCAAAAAGGGCAAGAAGGAGGACCCTGGGAACTACAGACCAGTTAGTCTCACCTCTGTCCCTGGGAAGGTGATGGAGAGACTCATTCTAGATGTCATCTCCAAACAAGTTGAAGAGTGGGGGGTTATTGGAAGTGGGCAACACGGGTTTACCAAGGGTAAATCATGTATGACCAATCTGATAGCCTTCTATGATGCCATAACCGGTTGGTTGGATGAGGGGAGGGCAGCAGATGTCATCTACCTTGACTTCAGCAAGGCTTTTGACACTGTCTCCCATAACATCCTCATTGGGAAACTGAGGCAGTATGGGCTGGATGAGGGGACAGTGAGGTGGATTGAGAACTGGCTGTGCGACAGGACTCAAAGGGTAATGATTAATGGAGCAGGTTCAAGTTGGAAGCCTGTAACCAGTGGAGTCCCCCAGGGGTCAATACTGGGACCCGTGTTGTTTAATATATTCATCAGTGACCTGGACGAGGGGACAGAGGGTATCCTCAGCAAGTTTGCTGATGATACCAAACTGGGAGGAGTGGCTGACACCCCGGAGGGCTGTGCTGCCATCCAGCGAGACTTGGACAGGCTAGAGGGCTGGGCAAAGAAGAACCTCATGAGGTTCAACAGGGAAAAGTGTAGGGTCCTGCACCTGGGGAAGAAAAATGTCAGGTACCAGTATAGGTTAGGGGTGGACCCGCTAGAGGCAACTACTGAAGAGAAAGATCTAGGGGTCCTGGTGGACAGTAAAATGACAATGAGTAAACAGTGTGCTCTTGCGGCCAGGAAGGCCAATGGTATCTTGGGTTGTATAGGGAAGAGGGTAGCCAGCAGGTCAAGGGAAGTCATTCTCCCCCTCTACTCTGCACTGGTGAGGCCACAACTGGAGTACTGTGTCCAGTTCTGGGCTCCCCAGTTCAAGAGGGACAGGGAACTACTAGAAAGAGTCCAGCGTAGGGCTACAAAGATGATTCAAGGATTGGAGCATCTCCCTTATGAGGAGAGACTGAGAGAGCTGGGACTCTTTAGTCTGGAGAAGAGAAGGCTGAGAGGAGACCTTATCAACGCCTACAAGTATCTCAAGGGAGGGTTGAAGGAGGAGGGAGCCAGACTCTTTTCAGTGGTTCCCACTGAGAGGACGAGGGGCAACGGGCACAAGTTGGAACATAAGAGGGTCCACTCAAATATGAGGAAAAACTTCTTCACGGTGAGGGTGACAGAGCCCTGGAACAGGCTGCCCAGGGAGGTTGTGGAGTCCCCTTCCTTGGAGATTTTCAAAACCCGCCTGGATGCAGTCCTGAGTAACATGCTCTAGCTCTAGGCAATCCTGCTTCAGCAGGGGAGTTGGACTAGATGATCTCTATGGTCCCTTCCAACTCTAGAAATTCAGTGAAATTCAGTGAAAAATAACTCTTGTATCTTGTCTGTGACATGCTTCGACCAGGTCATAATTGGAATAATCGGGGAACCAACAGTCTGGAATGGGGTGTAACACTTATCTAGAGATCAATTCAGACAAGATCTGTGTAATTAGGGGCCCTACTTTCAGACTGCAAGTGTAAAATATTAACTATGAAGAAAATGGGGGCTGGGGGGTGGGAAGAGTGATGACAAAACAGTGGATACAAATGAAATATACAGCTTAAAATGATTTCATTGTTTTGTGAACTTAATAGAAAAAACACATTGCCATTGAACTCCGTAAGGATACGTCTTCAAAATATAGCCATTTCTTTGCCTAGTTAAAGAGGAAGTCAAGGAAGGCTGAAGAAAGAGGTCAAGAAGGCTACAAAGGCTAGAATAAGATTTAGGAGAAATAGTTAACCTCCACAGTCAAATAGATGAGGACATATATGCCTTTTTTTGTTGTTTCTGAGTTAATACACAGCTGAGAGGATGTTTGAGAGGGTCTGGGTTCCTAGACTCAATAAGTCCTACTGAATGAAATGTTCCTTTACTAGGCATCAGAAAGCATTTTAATTTGGTTTCCTAAGAATATGAGGTTATGCAAAAGCGAAGTTTTCCTGTTTACTTACCTGTCAGTTCTCCCTTGAAAAGTGAATCCATCTCCAATGCAGTGTGACAAAATAGCAAAATATGGGCAAAGAATAAACTTGTCAAAGCCAATTAAATCCTAAAGTTTCATGAAAATTTAGGGCTTGGTAACAGAGCATCAAATTAGAACACTTGGTGAAGGAAAATCTTCAGTCTGAGCCTGTGACTTTTCTGTTCTCATAGATCTGCTGTCTTTTCTGGTCCAGTGGGGCCACGAAGACAGTTCAGTATATAAGAAATATAACAGAAAAAGTTATCTTCTGGCTAAATTGTTTTAGAGAATAGATTAATTTTGGCAGAGTTGAAGCCTTCCCTAAATATTACAGGCAACTGGGTTTTTTGGTGGTTTTTTGCTTGTTTTTTTTTAGATTAGGAATATTCTAATAAATTATTTACTTTCATACTGAAACTCAACTCCTCAAGATAAAATTTTACATGTGAATCCATTAAATGTCTGACATATTCAATGTTATGATAAAACTTTTCTGCATTGTTTATAGCAAAATATCCATTAGAAACTAGACATGACAGGCAACGTATATGAATACTGCCTTTAACTTTGAAGTAAATTTGAGACTCAGTGTTATTTTAAGTGGCCTCACATCTTTCTTTGCATAGAGAACACGATGAAAGCATTGATAATTGTATTTAGGTATAATGCGTTTATTTAAAATAAAGCAGAATTATTCAATTTAATTCCCTGGAAAAAATTTGCATTAAAGATGTGTACTTATGACACTGCTTTGTAAACAGGTTCTTCACAATTTAACAACAGGATTATGCCTCATCATTCTCCCACAGTGACAATATAAAAAATAATTAGAGATGAAAAATGTTGTACCTACAGTGGTATGAAAATGTCCCTGTTATTCAAGACATATGAAGATGGAAGACATTCCAGATACATAAACATTCCACATATATTTATATCTCGCACAATTTGGATGATTGATATACATATATGTGTATGTATATGTATAGAAAATACTTAATTACTAGTGCCATATTTTATATTAAGTGCTACATATGTGTTTATTAATTTTTTTACTGTAATGACTGGAAGCATAAACAGATATAAATGAAGGAACCAATGATACAACAATTTATTGAACCAGAATGATTACCTATTTGAGTAATATCAGCTTCCTGCTCAAATTTGTAAAAACCATTGACTTCAGTGGGGCAAGCAAGGATTTTACCCCAGGAATCTGTTATTTTATTCTTAATTATAACAGTTTATTTAAAAACAAGTTTATTTAAAATCCTTGGTTGCTGTGAGATAATTTCACACAAAATTGCATAGACATCACCAGCCCTGCATAACCCAGTGTGGAACATTTCAAGCTTTAGACAACAGAAAGTAGAAAAAATGGTGTCATAGTTCCTACAGCTGAAACTGTTGCATGAATATATTAAAAACAAAGGTTGTCTATAGAATATTTAAAGTGGTGACATTAATATTAATGAAATAAATTTGTTGTTGTAAATTAAGTATGGTTATCTGTTACAATATATCATTAAGAATGCCATAAAGAGTCCTTATAATGGTATTGTAAAATGAGATGGGTTATACATAGTTAAAGCTGTACAGTACCTGCTTTATCTGAGATATAATTATTGCAATACAAGATAATGACTATTTAAGTATAGTAGAAGTATAAAAATTCAAATATGGTGCTACAACATTTTGAAATATGAAAATGGAAGTACCTCCTGTAAGGCTGAAGATAGAACAAGTGATTAAAGTGAAGATTACAAAATTATTTCTAAAAAAGCTAGAGAAAGATCAAAAATTTTCCTTATCTAATTGTAAATAAGACAGGGTAGTGGTCCTCACAATGAAAAGTAGTTGATAGCTTTGGTTACATTGGTAAAATGGTGTATTTTGGATTACTTTTATTAAGGCATGTGTTTATTAAGAAAGAAGAGAAAAAAGTTCTAATTCTCCAATGATTAAAGTATTTTCTATAAATTGATATCTACTAACTTCTGTGAGTTAGAGTGTAAATGTTTTAAGTATAGCACATACATGGCAACTTGAGAGAGGTTTTTCAAAGCACTGAAAATTGTTTTTAGAAGGTCTTTGAAATGAAATATTACTCAAAAGCATTTGACTATTACAAAATCTCACTGTCTGGTTAAAGCCCAGGATTGGAACATTCCTGTAAGGACAGAAATCAGAAGTGACCCTTCTGTATCATTGCCTGATGCACATGACCTATGTTAGGTGACTTTTTCTTTTTTTTTTAAATTTAAATTCAGTATATAAGGAAGGAGAGGGAGGAAAATTAACTCTTCAGAAATGGTCTCTGGATTAAAAATAATAATCAGATTATCTATTATTTTAAGTGAGATTTGCCCTAGCTATCTTTGTGCTTCCAAGGTCATTTCAGTAAGCAGAAGTGCCAAATAACATGAATGTACGCTGATCTTTTCACAAGATTTCTTTTGAGCCACCAAAACTTTCACACAAAGTATTAATGTATTTTAAAAAAATGTTGGATATCTGTAGGAATGTTAACAGGATAGTTCCTGCAAAATGAAACTTATTATAGGACGATTTCATGTTTGAATTTTTCACAGGAAATAGACTGGACCTTGAAATTAGTAGGATAGATCAAACAAGTACAAATACTTAAGTATTAATTCCAAACTTTCAGTTTATGTTTTTGAGCAAAAACAGGAATAGAGGATGAAGTTAAAGCTGGAACTAAGCACAGGGTGTTTGACCAGACAAAAACAAAACTTGTTTTAGTTTCATTATCTGGGTAATAATGTGTTAAATCCTGGTTTAAGCAGCTAAAGATGCTGAACTCGATGAGAAATTTGTCAGACATCACAATGTTGGAAATTATGTCTTAGATTCTTTCGGTGAGTGTTTTAAATACTGCTACAGTTTCAATTTCCTTTGGCTCTTCATTTCATCCAGAAGGAAAAAAAAATAAAATAAGGATTCAAGTTTAAGAGATACAGGTGAAGATAGGGATAAGACAGAAATAATCACAGGAAAAGGTAGGAAAGTGTCCCGGTTAAGGAGACATAGTGGTTTGGAAATAAAGAAACATAATCTGATTCACTTCTGTTGGAATTCAACAGAGAGATTCTTTTTGTGTTCAGTTTTTCAGATGTGATCCTCATAAAAATAAATACACAGGATCAACTTAAGATAGTACTTGTTTGTGCTAGGAAATCTTTTGAAGTGTTAAGAGTAAAAATATTTCTTTACTAGCCACAACTCTAAGATAAAGAACAACTCCACCACAGTGTTGTACTACTTTTCAAAGGCTGAAGTTTTGGAATATGTGTGCTTATGGTACAGTTCTTTGTCATCTAGCTTTTTAGTATTTATGGAGGTGCTGTATTGTTTAGATTTGTATTTTTTAAGTCTTTTTTTTTGGAGGGGAAGGGGGAATATAGCAAATGCTGATGTTCACCACATTTAAAACCTATTAAAAGTGTTAATTTGCTGCAGTAATAATTTAGGATTTTAATTATAGGCTTGAAAAGCAGATTTAGAAACATAGTTGGCACGACCGTAATGTTAATTTGTCCTTTAACGTTTATTGAAAGCAATATGTCCAATGTAATTACAGTGTGTGTCAAATAACCCACCACTTTATTTTTTTTAATGCATGATCCGTTAATTTGTTGGATTAAGATGACTTGCCATCTGCTAAGGAATTTTTCTGTGGTTCTGTCATTACTTCCAAATACCAAGAAACGATACAAAGCATTTCCTTTTATTTCGTTTAGTCTCCCTTTCTTTTCTGTTATCCCATTAAGCCCTTACTGTGGTGTTCATCATCAATTTCTTCCTGGCTGTTACAAGGGTCATGTAGTATCTATTTCACCAAATGGGACAAATGAATTACAGAATCACATGAGTATGGTTGTATTAAACGTGAAATCAATGTCAAACACTCAGTGCTGTATTACCTTGTGTGGTATTGAAATATTTATTTTTATAAAAGTATTACTATTGTCTTATAATTAAAATTATGTTCAATTGAAACTAGAGAGTTTATTAACCCACTTCTTCCATTCCCTTAATCACCAAGCCACAGCGTTTTATGAATATTGCCAAAGCAATGTGTAGTCAATTTAAACCTAATGAGATTACATTCTTAGTGCCTTTGGCTGGGTATAAAAGAGAAACAGCAAGTATGATTATGCATTTACATGCTCTCTTTGTAATCCATAAATCTCACAAGTACTTTTTTGCCAACATACAAAGTTCCTCCATCCAGACCTTTTTGGCAGTGTCTCTTCATAGTCCACAAAACTGACAGTGGAAGTCTCTGCAGAGAAGAAAAGTGGTCTCACTTAAGAAAATTTTGTCTTAGTTTTCTCTTTTCCAAGGATATCTTAGGAAAAGATTTTTATCTTTTTTTATACTATACCTTAATTTTCAGTTTTACCTGTTTGTTGTCTCTACATGCAAAAAGAATTTTGCAGACCCTAAATTTACTGAGAGGATTTTCAAAGATTAATTTTAATAAAAACCAAAGCTTGAGTTGAAATTTTAAGTACATCCCTCTTTCAACTGATATTGATTAGGTGATTCACTTCAGGTTTTTACTGAGTGATCTACTGATGTATGTACCAGTAACTCATGCTAACAAAAGGGAGTGACTTCATAAATTACTCAATATGGATAATCACATGCCCTGGAGATTGATGCCTGAAAATAATTACAAATTTTATTCTGTCTTCTCTGGAGGAGATAAGATGGTGGCCTCCATGATATAGTCTGCTTCTTCCCTGAGACTGCTGATACCTCCTGATAAATATAGAGGTATGTACCACAAGCCAAGTCAGAGATGGGGTGCCTAAAGGCAGGGCAAAGAAAATGCAGATCATCTTTCCACCAGGTCTGTCAAAAAGACAAGGAAGTGATAATGCAGCCCAGGGCTGCAAAGGCTCTGCTCTGTGACTGTGAAGACTTTAAAGGCTACAAAAGACAACCCAAGTCAGTCCAGCCCAGCCCAGCCCAGGGAATCCCTAATAAAGTGTTTAAATATCTATGTTTCGGGGCCCATGGAAGAGGAGGTCAGCACAGCAAAGCAATTATGTACACTTAGTACTACATTAGTGGAACTGGATGAACATTCACTGCTGAGGAAGACAGAACTTTTTCTGATTTGGACGGGTTTCACCAAGAGGATTCCCCTGAAATGAAAAGAGAATATGTTTCAACCACCTGAATCGCTTTGTTGAACCATTTGTTTTTCAGGTACTTAGAACAAAGGCTGAAGAAATAAAGCCTGGGCTTACACAACAGACTGTAATGACTCTGTCTAGCAGCCCAGCCACTAAAACTTCCCAATAATATAGAAAACCTGAGCTCATATCTGACAGCATTTCTAAATTGAACACTTCTTCTGCAGCAGGAAAAATGAACAACTGTCCATTAGCACAAAAAAACAAAGATTTTTTTGTTTAGAATCCCTTCTGCACAATTTTTTAAATATTGGACCAGACAATGGAATCACTCTGCAAGTTAATGTCATAGACATTAAGATGTAATCGTCTTGCTGATCTAATAAGTGCTTTAAAAAAAATGACATGAAGAAAAACACCGTTTACATTAGGTGCTAAGCTAAGGAGATGATACTAACTTTATGATACTCTTGTAGCTAAAGTTCTCATGTGAGATGAGCAAGCATTAAGCTCAGTAAGAAAGTAGCTTTATGTCCAAAGTAGATGACCATGGAATCATTATATAAGTTCTTTAATGCACAGTGATATAATACTTAAATTAGAGACTGAAAGAACACAATCACCAAACATCGTGTAGCAGGCTGATTAGATCCTTCTCCTAGAAGATGGAACGGATTACTTATGACGTGAGACAGAGGGAGAAACTCATCCTAGGTCTCCAGATCCTGAGTAGCTCTAAGTACTGGGTTACAGAAAAATACATCAACTTTTTGTTTACTGCTAGAATTGCTACTACTATTTTGCAGGTAGTGTGTGCAAACATAGTTGAATATTGCTACATATCCTATATATAAAACGCCTTGTTTCTCACTGAATAGGTTTCTTTTGTTTATAAGTGATAACACCAGTCTCTTAAGCTGTTGCCCTCTATCTTATTCTGAAATTAAGTAACATACTTGTTGATGACACTTACCAGATTGTAATTGTAAGACTTGTGTTAGCACCTGACTACACCTTTCATCAGGTTCCTAAGGATAAAAATATGTTACGTTTTCCATACATCCCAAGGCTGCTAACTACAGCACACTTTGAAAGACTAAGTTCTGAGAAAGATGTACAAAATTTCATGTGAGATAACAGGTATAACTTGTGGAATTCAGGTACAGAAAAAGCCCACACAAATAAAACCCTAATTATTTACCAGGCAAAGATAGTAATTTTGGCGTCTTTCCCTTAAATAGCTCTTCAAAGAAAAAAAATGTGTTTGTGACACAAAATTATACAGAGTAAAAAGGGGAAAAAACAAACAAACAAAACTAGAAAATTTTTGCAGAATGCATTAATTGGTTGTAATTCAGCCTAATGAAAGCCTACAAAACACATTGCCACTACTAGCAGCAGCAGCTGCCCCGCTAAGAGTGTGCCATAGGAGAAGGCGTCTCATGTTGGCCAACAACCTCAGGTTAGAGGATAAACAGTTGACAGCAATTTCAGAGACCTGAAGGTGCTTTTATACTGATGAGCAGGCAGAAAAATGGCAAAAAAAAAAAAAACAATGACAGCAATAAATTTGAATATATTATTATTAAGTATGGGGGTTTTTTGTCTGTTTTGTTTTTTTCCTCCACGCTCCTTGTGTTGGTAGATGTATTTGTGTTTTCTTTTGCTTTTGTCATAGTAGTAAAAAATTAGTTAAAAATAGGGATTATATGAAAAACTAAATTAAACTAATATTTGTATATCAAATATATACAGTGTTCTGGTTTTAACATATACTGCTATCTAAGCTTGTGAGCCAGAAGTGGCATACAGCATGTAACTGAGAAATTCCTACAGTCACTTGATTTAAACAGTTTTTGAAAGAAAATATTTAAATAATTCCTCAAAATGGAATTGTGTTGATATGTTAACACATCTCTCTGTATATGTTGATACATCTCTTCATGTTTTAGGAGTACAGCTGGTTTACAAATTTTCCCATTTCATGCTCGAGACATTTTATCTAGTGTTGCAAAGACTACTAAAACTATTCTGTAGTCGAGTATAGGCTCCCCCAGTAAATATAACATTTCCTTTAGAGTGACTTTAAATATAAAGTGAAATTATTTAACATAAAAGATTTAAAAAACACTAAAATTATTTTTAGAGCAACTTTCTTTCTGAAAAATGGACAAAAATAATAATCTTACTTTAGAGTTTGGATTTTTATGAATCTTCTAAATTTATTTATGAAAAGGGAAAATTCTGTCTTCTTTGTATTACGTGGTAGGAACGGGAAAGAAGAAACAGAAGGAAATTTCCCATCAAGATAGAAGGAAATATAGGGTTCATTTATGTATTTGTCCATATGTACTCTTTTCCTTACATTAAATATGGATTTCTTTTTGTGGTGGATTGGCCCTGGCTGGACGCCAGGTGCCCACCAAAGCTCCTCTAACCCTCCCCTCCTCAGCAGAAGAGAAAATATAATGAAAGGCTCATGGATCAAGACAGGGACAGGGAGATCACTCAACGATTACCTCTACAGGCAAAAAAAGACTCAACTCAGGGAAATTAACTTATTGCCATAAAAATCAGAGTAGGATAATAAGCAATAAAACCAAAACTTAAAACATCTTCCCTTTTCATCAGAGAAGTGCAGAGGAAGCATAGAGATGGAGCTCAACTGTTTGCCTGCAAAGTCAGATAAAAAATAACAAAACATACTTAATGTATGATTACATAAGAGATATGACATAACACATCTCAGAAATAGGAAAGGAATCAGCAAAATACTGCAATAGCAGGACACAAATGTTACAGAAATGGGACACAAGGTGATATATGGAGGAGTGACATTTCATGTTAGAGATGTGAAATAAGTTACTTTAACTGTAAATTCAAGCAACATTTGCTTGAATGAATTCAAGAGCATTCCCACAACTAAAAGAAGACTTGACTAGGAAGAGTACTATGCTATCAACTAGCCAGTCAAGAAGGTTGCAGTACACATGTAATGTTAATGTAAAATGTAACAGCTACAAGCAAAATGATAAAGGGAGACTCCAGTTACCTCCATGTGAACTGGATAATATCCTGGAAGGGAATGATGTAGGAAATAAGTGATTAAACAACATACATTACTGCTTATTGGAATTCCTAATTAAAAAGTTCGCAAGAGAAGAAACAGTCCTTAATTTAGGCCTGAGCTGTACTTGCAGCTGGATTCAGAAGACCCTGTTTATAATAGTAAATTAAATAAATTTTAATATTCTTGAAGGTTTAAAAGGTCCCTTCAGAATCTTCCACAGCAATATTTAATTTTGAAAAAGAAAACTTCATCAAAGCTGGAATGGTTATTAAAAGCAGCAGCTAAAAGTTCAGTGTCCTGGAGGCAACAACTGTGGAACAGGGAGATCAACTTTATATAGTTTCTAAAGGCTTTCAACAATACCCTTCACAGAGGGATAAGACAGAAAATATCTACCATGAGATAAGAGGAAGATCTTTACATGCATAAATAACTGTGTAAACATGGGAAACACAGGCTAGGGGTAAATGGTGCATTTTCACTCAGGTCAGACCCTGGAGTGCCACAGTGATCCATGCTGCAGCCTGTGCTGTTCAGCAGGTTTGTAACTAACCTGGAGAGAGGGTAAACAGCAAGTGACACAGCTCACTGATGAGTACCGAGTTATTAACAGCAGCAAAGATGAAAGTTAACTGAAGAATCAAAAAGGATATTACAATACTATGTGACTGCATGCTCTAAAGGCAAGGGAAATTCAAGGGAAGTATGGTGCATACTGTGGGAAAACAGAATTCTAATTTTACATAGAAAAGATGGGTCTGAGTTGGCTATTACCACTCATTAATGGAATCTATAATGGAGAACAGAATTAGTATTTTATTACCAGGGTTTTCTGTTGTTAAACACATTCATAAATTATTGGGAAACAGAATGAATAATGAGATGTCAAGCTTTGTTAGTAATAAAAAATTATTCACACAGTTAAAACTAAAATTGACTGTAAAATACTACAGAAGACTCTCATGACAATAAAATGGTAAATGAAATTCATTGTTGATAAATAAAAAATAATTTTCAAGGGGGAAAAATACCAAATGCATCCGAATTACACACACAAAGTGATTGGCTTTAAATTAGCTATCAGTATTCCACAAGGAAATTTTGGACTCATTGTGGATAGTTTTCTAAATGTCAGCTTAGTGTTGAAAAGCAATTTAAAGAACAAATAGAAAGTTGAAATTATCAGAAAGGCAATAAAGAACTAGACGAAAAACTTGACTCTGCCATTGTATAAATCTCTGGAACTCTTGCAGTGCAAATGCTGCACGCTCTTCTGCTAGTGCAAGGGTAGAATGGGTCCCACAAAGGGCTGTGAGGACAGTCAGAATAGTGGGACAGCTACAGAGGAGAGGCTAAATAAAGAGGCTAAGTTTGAGAGCTATAAAGTCACCAATGGAACGAAGAAGCTGCTTTTAATTTTTTTCGTGGCACTATGAAGAAGACATAAGCCAACGCAGTAAGACAAATCATGGAAGAAAGTCCTATTGTGGGCTTAAAATGGGAGCCTCATGTTCAGGATATTCTTGTAATTTTGACTTCCAGAAATAAGGAAGGTACATATGCAAAGTACGTTTGCTCTTTTTCCAGTAACTTCATCCTTAAAACCTACAATTGATCAGTGTGAGAGACAAAGCACTGAGCTAAGTAGGTTTTTGGTCTCATCTAGGACACCTATCATATACTAGCCTACTAAATTTGGGTGTGAAACATTGCTACGCAGACAGACACATAAAGGCTTCTTTTGAAGATAAAAAGAAAAATTATTTTATATTTTTTTCAAGCTTAACACAAAATGGCATTTTTCAGTAAAGACATCATGTATTTGGAATATTTTTTCCTAGTTTTAGACTTCAATAACATGAAGGCATGGGTGGGATGGTTATATTTTCTCTGCTATTTAACTTTGGACAAATCACTTAGCCACAAAGTTCTCAGATGCAAGATGTCTCTTTAGAAGAGTTGTTTACGTGCTTCAGTTGAAGATTATGGTTGGACTATGGTTGGATGAGGGGTTGGATTAGATGATCTCCAGAGGCTTTCTCATGGTTTCTTCATGTTTGCTATTCTGTCGCTTCCTTTTCCACCTCCTTTGTGAAATGTAAGAAATAAATAAGATTTGCATTGATCAACTGAAATTACAGAAATAACTTTTTCTTCCTGTCCAAAAAAAAAATCACTTTAAGAAATATATACCTGTGATGTTTTCCTTTCAAAAAACTTTGTTGAGGTTTTTTTGTTTGTTTGTTTGTTTTGGTTTTTGTGTTTGTTTTTTTTAAATAAACAGTTTGGGTTTGGGATTTTTTTTTTTTAATTTTTACATTTTAATTTGAAAGGAGTTTGGTTCTATACTATTCTTCTTCTAATGAGTGCATTTCTAGTCTTTGACATAACTTTCTGGAATCTGGAATGGTTTTCTGAGCCATAAAGCATTCAAAGAAAAATCTTACTTACCGACCAGATCAATCACTTTGAGTGTCAAACATATCCCTTGAAAATGAGCACAGTTTAATTATCAGTTATAACTGGGAACCATAGAGTGAACTGAAGGGGTGACTTATGGGTTCATTCAGCTGTGGATTCAATCTGCTCCCCTAATCTCAGAATATGACTTTGCAAAAAGACATTTAGAAACAGGGGATGTAGAGGCTGCATTGCCTTGTGTAGTGGGATTCAGAAATCTGCACTGGTCACCCAGGCCACAGAATACAATTTATTAAGGGTACTGCACCTCACTACACAAATGCCAAGCTTTTTGGTATAAGTGGAGCACTTTGTTGCTTCCAGACTGAGGTCATTCTTGAACAGAGATCTTAGAAATGGTATTTTTTTCCACTCAGTGATTATATCTCTTCTAAGTCCTGCTTTATGTACCTTTTTTCCGAAGCTCTGGATTTTAAAAACATTATCCTGAATAAATGACAAATTCAAAAACTTCAGTGGAATTAGTCTAAGACTTTTATTCTCTCATTTCTTCACCTGCAGAATAGGGATTGGGAGAGTGCTGTGTTGGGAGAGTGCTTCAGAGATGGCATATACAGTTATAGAACAGTCAAGGATCACAGTTTTGAAGAAGACAATTATTAATATAAAGCAATATTATTTTAAAGGAGTGTAGTCTTCTCCATATATTTAGGTAAACAATGTCCAGACAAATTTAAAACAATTTCATATAGAACAACTGGTCTTTGTTCCTCTTGGCATTTATCAGGTGGACATGTTTCTCTATTATTTATTAAAATTGTTTTCCCCCATTAGGTGCTGGTAATTTTCCAAAACAATCAAGAGGACTTTTCAAAAGAAAATGTGAGGTGATCTGTTCTCAAAATACAGCAAAATAAGAAGGATATACAAGCCAGATATAGAAAAAAATAAAAGATTTTCTACTTTTTTATCTTATTCTTTTGCTTCTAGTAATTGTGGGTCACAGCGGGGAAAATAAAAAAAAAACTAAAAGAGAGGCTTTATTTCAAAGGACAAAAGACAGTGGGTTTCTTTAGACACATAAACCAGTGATAAGCTTTTTTTTTTTTTTTTAAGAAAAGAGCTCTTGTTTGCTGGGTATGTATGTTCACTTTTTCAATGTCTTTCTATGAACCACGGTCCAAAATCAAATATTGTCATACATTATTAAATTAAGTCAGTTATGTGTCAAACAGATGACGTTATGTATGAAATTTGTGCTGATAGAGACTGTGCTTTTAGAGGGCAGTCAACATATTAAATCCTAAAAAGAGGCAATATATTTTTTCTGCTTGCAGATCCCTTTGTAATTCACTGGGATACATGATATAGAAGTTCCCATATGCCAAATGCAACCCTAATAATTTACAGGGAAATGTAGTGATAAAGAATTCAGAGGACTAGAGGAAATACAAATCCATTATCAACTTCAGACATCAGGCTACGTTGGCAGTTTTTAATTCTTCTGAAGTTTGTTCTACTTCTGTTTTTAATTTACTTTCAGTTTTCCCTGCCCTAAGTGAAGGCCACCTGGCATCCATATGCTAGTGATACAAAAAAAAAAAGGTCTAAGAAAACCCAGTAGCTCTTTTCTCAAAACTCTACAGCCTCTTTAGTATCTTGTACATACTTACCAGGTGCTTATTCTTAACTTTGAGGGGTAGCTAAGTGGTAGTTTTTCTGAATTTCACTTTATGTTGCATCTGACCATCTATGCAGAGATTGTTTGGAAAGTCCCTGATTTCTCAGTCCACCAAACTCCACACTCACAAATATGTGTTTAAAAAAAAAAAAAAAAAAAATTGCAAGTCACCTGGATTATTGATTAAAAAAAAAAAAAAAGAAAATTAAAAGGTCAAATTTGCAGCCATATGGTAAATTCTTACCTAATAGTGTCAAGAAAATAGTCTTTCTGAAGGATAAACTAACTTTTCACAGGTTGTAATTACTGTGCTATATGCATACAGAAAATTTCTTTGTATACATTATTAGGCTGGGCCTGTTCCAGATGATTCATGTTAAGCTTAGCTTGGAAATGCAGAGAGATGCACAAGGCTCCATCTATGCAGAGATTGTTTGGAAAGTCCCTGATTTCTCAGTCCACCAAACTCCACACTCACAAATATGTGTTTAAAAAAAAAAAAAAAAAAAAATTGCAAGTCACCTGGATTATTGATTAAAAAAAAAAAAAAAGAAAATTAAAAGGTCAAATTTGCAGCCATATGGTAAATTCTTACCTAATAGTGTCAAGAAAATAGTCTTTCTGAAGGATAAACTAACTTTTCACAGGTTGTAATTACTGTGCTATATGCATACAGAAAATTTCTTTGTATACATTATTAGGCTGGGCCTGTTCCAGATGATTCATGTTAAGCTTAGCTTGGAAATGCAGAGAGATGCACAATGTTGTTCTACCAGGCTTCTTGTAGCCGTGATTTCCCCCGCAGCTAAGGCTTGCTTCCTAAAATATTCCTCTGTGATGTGTTGTCCATTACTTATTTCTATTGTTTAATGCCTGTTTGATATCATTTGTCAAGGGAATATTTCTTAATGAAAAGCCTCATCTTTATGCTTTTTCTTTTTTCTTTGCCTTCCCTTCCCTTCCCTTCCCTTCCCTTCCCTTCCCTTCCCTTCCCTTCCCTTCTCTCTCCTCTTTTCCTTTTTTATTTTCCATTCTCTTCTTTTCCTTTCTTTTCCTTTCTCTTCTTTCTTGCAATTAAGACTATGAAAAGCACAAGAATTGTGTTTAAAATAAATATGTCATAAATTCAACTGTTATTTACACCCACTTGAATATAAAAGCAAAACACACTGATGATGTGAATTTGTGTGAATAGAACTGATGATAGAATCTACCCAAAAGAACTTAAAATAATGATATCTGCTAGTGTCACACAGGGGGTTAAAGTCTTGGATAAAGGTAAGTAAATTAGCTTTGTTTTAGTATTTTGAGAATAGAATCAAATCGGTCAGATGACTTTCACAAGCTCTTACAGTAAGTCATGGACAGTGACAGAAAATACAATAGAGGGCCAGCCAGCTTTTAACTTTAAGTCCTAGACAACACACGTTATTTATCTCAGCAGATAGTTGATTTTTCGAAGGCATACTGGAAACGGCAGCCCTTTCCTTGAGGCATATATACATTGTCTGGGATTGAAATTTTTTCCTAAATATTGAAATTTAAGTGCATATATTTTAACATTTTATTTGTCTTCATTTTCAACATACTCTACTTGCAAGGTTATTGCCAGCTGTCTCTGAACAGATAAGTTGGCAGTATGCTCACTTTTGGTTTGGACTCCAAGCTGAGAAAAGCCATGCTGCACCACAAGCATGCTTCCTGATTTCCTGGAAAGACAGTCAGACTTGCTGACTGAAATTATTTCTTTTTAATTGCTACTCAGGGATAATGTGCAGAATGTGCCACCGAAGAGTCTGCCTTCAATTTGGAGCTAAATATCAGCAATTAGGCTGATTTTTGGGAGAGAAACTGATGGTAGAATTCCTTCTATTGGGGATGAAGGAGGACAAAAGAAATTTCCCACAACAAGTTAGAAAACATGAGGGGAAAAAAAAGGTGTGAATACTTTCAAAATTATTTCAGCAAACAATTGCAGACTTTGGATAGGACAATATGCTTTTTTAACTGAAGACAATGCATTTCTTTCTTCTATTTTTTTTTTTTTTTTCACTATCTGACTTCATATTAGAAACCAAACCCCAGTTATATTATTGGTGCTTTTAGATGTGGTTGACAGACAGTACCTTGTCCATTTGCAGAAAATGACTGCTCTTGCCTAACGGAACAGAAACTTAAGTGCCCTCCAAATATTAACAGGAAAATGAAGCAATTTACAAACAGTGGTCTAGATACTGGGTTTGGATCATGTTCATTTTATGTAATAAATACTACTCAAAGCCAGAAGAAAAGATTCAATCTTAATAGGACAATTCCTTGATATATTGCACTGTATTAAATTGCAAATGATGGTGTTAAAGTGGACAGTGACTTCAAACAATGTAGTGAAAGACTGTTAGCAAAATGAAAGCTCAGTAAATGACTCCATTCTCTGCTTCCGTAGTTCTATATGGAGGCAATGGATTTACAGAAGGAGAATACTTTTTCTACTTCTTCTCTTGATAGATGTAGTGATCAGAAAAATTGAATAGTAATAAAATTAATTAATTACATTTTAATTTGGTGAGCAAAATATTTTTTTTTCCTCTGGTTAAAATTATTTCTTATCTCTTTCCACATTGAGATTATTTTTTATCTATTTTGGGAGATAAACCCAGGTAAGTAAAACCCATTCCTGTCAGCAGGCATGCAATAAGATGTCTTTAATGCTTTTCACCTTCGCTACCACTTTTCCCTTCTAAAAGCCAAAAGGATTCAATTTACTTTACAAGACGACTATTTGTCAGACTTTTGCAGGTTTTCATGTTAGAGAAAGAGCTTAAAAATACTAATATTGCTAATCACTCGACAAAATGGTAGAAGTTAGCCGATCATGGCTAAGTGGTTAACTACTTTAATTGAACTCTTTTATTAATTAGAAACGTGTGTGTGTAAGCAAGTGTGTGTGTGCTGGAGAACCAGTTCCTCAAAGCAATTAAATAGTTAGTGGAACTTCATATTGCATTTAATTCTATCTTTGATTTTAGAATATAAGATATTTCAAAATGTTAATTCTTTTCTTCCATTCACACTTTGTAATTATTCTCATTTTATACTACATGCATTTTTTTTTATTGACCTTTTAGCTCTAAAAGAGCAGAAGAGTTGGTTTCTCCCCTGAACTGCAAACAGAATAGCGCTTAAAATAAACGTACCAATCTAGATCAGTTGCAAATGCCAATAGATACCCTGTATAACTAGTTGAGATTATGTTAATAGCCACATGATACCCGGATCTCTCCAAAGACCTTTTAGAGAACTACTGCATTTCAAAAGTGAATTCAAATTCAAAAATTTGAAAATTGTGTCTGTTTACTTACAGGCTTCTCTTTTTTATATAGTCAGTCTATAGGCTACGTTTCATTCAGCATTGTGCATTTTGATGTATCACATGTAACTTTGAAGGGCCAACACACACAAATTGGCAAAGCTCAGTTTAAGGGAAAAAAGTGGAAATGATGCCTTTTACACTGAAGATATACTCAGTCCAGCTTTTCTGTAATGTCTTATGAATGAATTGCCCTTATTCCTGCTCTCTGTCACCTAAAATGCTTCCCTCAAGTTCTTAATAAAATGTTCCTTTTTAATTTTCTTGCTCTGCCTTGTAGAACATTATTTAGCACAGCTCAGCAGAGGAACAGGCTTCTGGAGCATATGGCACAACTGTGCTTTGGCAAAGGTGTGCTGACATGCTTTTGCTCTGTCAGAAATGATTGAGGGCTGGAGCTATTCACTTATGCCTCTATACCTCTGAGTTCCTATGCCCAAAACTTAAGACTTGTTTGTGGAAGTGACATCTTCCCTACCTTTTCATCTGCTCTTCAGAAGCACTAATGCTTTCTTTGAGGAAACAAGCTTCAGGCTCAGGTTAGTATGAACTTTTGGAAGCTAACATTTTAACACACATCGATACATAAAAAAACATGCAGATGCTTCTTTGAAATGACTGTGTAAATAAATTTGATTTACCTTGTGGCTGAAACACAAGAAAAACTATCTGCAGTTATTCAACACCATCAGTGGTGGTGATGTGTAAATGATACTAATTGGTCAACCCCCAAAAGTAACAGCTAGTTGTTTCTTAGTCAAGCCAAATTCAACTGTACTTGAGTTAAACTAATTTTAATCCTTCATAAAAAAGATTCTTTAGATGCAAACTAATGAAAATTTGCAAAGTCCCACAATAAAGGTAGAAACAAAAACTGCAGAAGGTGGAATTTGCATGGCAAATTAAGTTCAAAAAGGTGGTTTCAGCTGCATTGCCCATTGCATAGTTATTTATATTGCTCAGAGCGAAGAGCTATTGGTTACTGCTATACTTCTCAGTCCTGACTAGGATGTTGTAGAGGAGGTTTTGGGGTGTTTTTTGTTGGTTTTTTTTTGGGGTGGGAGAGGGGTGAGATTTCTAGTAGAACTGAGTAAGAATTAATTTATGTGGCTTGGATTTAAGATGGGTTGCAGTGTTTTTCCTGTGAAATTATTTCAAATTTTCTGTAATAGTAGACATGTATATTTTAGCATATCTTGGTACCTTCATTTTGGAATTTTGACCTATGTTCTTTGGATAGGCAGAAAATTGTTTCTATTTATTATTATCCTACTGCTTCTATTATACTTCTATAATATCTAAAAAAATACTGAGGGAAACTTATCCTGTTTTGGTCCAGGGAGTTTAGCTTAGCCCATTTTTGGGCATCAGAGGTACCTTGAACACTGGAAAAAATTTAGAATTTTTCCTTGTTATATGCAATCAGTGCATGTGTGTGTCTGTCTTTATCCTAATACTAGGATTAGTTCAGTCTAGTTGTTGTTTGGGTATTTTTGTTAGGTTTTGTTTAAGTTTTTGTTGGTTTTGTCTGTTTGGTTTTTTTCTGTGTTTTTGTTTTTTTAAGATCCTTTAAATTCTTAATTACCCAGGCACATATTTTTCAGTAAAAATACAGAAGCATTTTCTGATTTAAAGACTGTCACTTTAAAATAGCTTTGGTAATGAAAAAGGTTAGTGTCCCCTTCCTCCTCCCCCTTTAATTTAATTCAAACATATGTCTGGACTTTGCTCAGACTTTCCGAAGTCATTCCTATCTGGGCAGAAACCAAGTAAGAAAAGTTCCTTACCAAAAGAAAACGTTTAACAGTTGGTTATAAGTGAAACCAGGAGGTTACAATGAAACCTGAGCTGAGTGAACTGCTACTGCAAAACCTCAAATGGTGGAATCCAAGCCTCACTTTTTGCATAGAAATATCAAAGCAGCTGGGTTTCACTTGAACAGTTTTAAATCCTTTTTGGCAAAACTTCTTGTATTCTGTATATTGGCTCCTGTATGTGCTCATATATCCTGTTTCTGAGCTATGAGTACATTTTTCCCTCTATACAGAACAACTTTAAAACCCAAGATTGCAGATTCTGGATTGTGGCATTTTGAGATTTCATCTCCACAGTGGGTGGAATGGCTCATGAACTCAGAAACATGGATTCATACATGCCCTACCCTGTCTTCAGAAAGCTTGAGTTAGATGTATGTCAGTTGTCTGTTTCCATGTGAAGTCCAGCACACTGTCATCTGGTTTCCAACTTTATTGCTCTTCTTCTTTTGGGCAGCTAAAACTCAGCCTGCGGGTGTAGCCCAGTGGAAGACAAGGTTGGGGTAGTATAGGAAGACCACTGCTAGGGCCTCTCATGATCAAGAGTGTACCTAAAGGGCTCTCCCTGCCCTCTTCAGGGAACAATACTCTTTGAAAACTTTTCTTCCACAGAGTGTTCTGTCATGGAACCCTGATTTAGATAAGTAGCAGCTTAATCTTCCATTTTAATAGTATGTTCTGCTAGTGCACAGTACCTCTAACTCAGGTTTGATTTGATAGTCCTTTTTGTGATTCACAGGGTAAATCTTAGGGGTTACTGATTGTCAAAATTATGTGGTCATTAGATGTTCACAAGAAAAATGTGAGGAACATTTATAATCACAAAAGACCCCGAGGTATTACGATGTAAAGGTAGATTTATAGGCTCTTAAGTTCTTGGTTGAATTTTTATTGTAATAGTTAGCTTTTTCTCCCAGAAAAAGTGTAAATATTCCAAGCAATGAAATGTTTTCATTATTTCACTTTAGTGGTTTTCATGGTCTTCGCAAATTTCATGGTCAGGAAAATTTTCCTGTTGGTTAAGCTTAATTTGTCCTTTACCTTACTACTCTTCTGCCCGCTTTATGTCCTCTAGTCCTTTTGTTAACTCCTCTCTTTTTTTATTTTTTTTTCTCCTCCACCTTCCCTACAAAGCATTTATTCGTAAAAACCTTCTTCTTAATAGTTACTAGCTGGAGAAATGTTTGTTTGGTTGGTTTGTTTAGTTTGTTTAATTTGTTTGCAGCTTTTTTGGTTGCACGTGGAGAAGATAGAGATGCTTTCTCTGGGAAAATTTTCACTACGTCCCAGTAAATTTTTTATTGTCTGTGTCCTAGACATATGCTTACAATTCCAAATACCATAAATATTACATTTCTAAGAGAGACCAAACCATTACAAAACCAGAGGTCAAACAGAAATGCTGATGCTGTTCCTGATGACAGCACTGTTTCATCTGATTCATTAAATGACATTTCAGCTGGTAGAGGCCAGGCATGTGAGTACGACGGAGCAAAAAGACATAAGAGAGAATGAGGAGGAGGAGTTACAATATATTCCATAAGATGAAAATAGCCATGAATCCTTATTCACTGCAGGAAATCAAACCTTGTGGTGTTCACAATCCTGCTCATGTCTAATAGAAGAAAATGCACAGAAGTAAATGTGTGTACCACCTGGGTCACTTAGATGTGGCTACAGACCATATTTGCACTATCACTCCAACATGTGGAAACAAAAGGTATGGGAAAGGCAGATGACCTTGGATCTCCAGGACATACATCAGTTTAAGTTCAAGTTCTCTGCCATGACCAATAACGTCAAAACTCTGGCAAAGGGTCAGAATTTGAGAACTTAGAAACAGCTGCAAACTTCAGAGTCATTGATAGAACATCAGACTGGTCCTGTAAGAACAGAATGATACAGCCAGTTCTTATAGCCAACTACCTTTCTTCTCAATTGGTTGTGAAAGTGATGCAGAAGTTAATTCAGATTCAGGCTCTGAATAAGGAATGTTGTGGAGCTTTGAAGTAGTTTGGAACATTCACTGTTCCCTGTTGCTTTATGTTGGCTGCTTATAGCCAAAGGAATTTCCTTCTGAGGTGAATTACACCTTTTTCAAAATTGGGGAAAAAAAAGTCAGAAGTGAGAAGGCCAAACTTACAACAATCAAAAGTACTTCGGATTTTTCAGAAACTAAAAATCAAAGTTTCCTATTCGGTAAGAAAGATTCATTTGTGTTTCTTTGCCAGTGGAAAGGTGATGTGTCTTCGGATTTCTCTAAATTATTACCAGGGACACTTTGAAACAGGGACTTTTCCTGACAATAAAGCTGAATAAAATTTTTCCTAAGACATTTTAGGGAACCTCTGGAAAGAAGCTTATACACAGAACCCCATTCTGAAAATCGGTGTCACCTCTATAAAGGTGATAAAAAGTGAAAAAATAGGATTGTCTTGTACCTCTTGCTCCACTATACAGCAGCACCACAGATCATGCTGGGTACAGAGTAAAATAATTTTCTACCTCAAATAGTCTTTCCCATTCTCCAGGAAGTTTCATACATTCTTGTCATTCTGCCTTTGAGATGGTTTTTACATGTGTCTAAGAGCTTGATTTTTTGCTTTTAAAATGGCTGTGCACCTAAGGTTACCTACCTATTAGATGAAGGGTGGGAAACAAAAGAGATTAACTGGTAGAAAAGAAAAGAATACTTGAAGTTACGTTAAGCTTGCTGTGGAATAATGAGTAAGTTAGATTCTGTTCCTTAATGTGTAACATAAATTGTTTGAGAATTATATAAAAAAACTGCATGAAAAGCAATAATCCACAGCATTAATATAATAAACTTAAAACATAACTATAAAACATTTCAAAATTACTATAATTATCTATAATACAATCATCATGCCATTTATCACAAAAAGCAAGTATACCTTCAATTAGAACAGTCTATTCATAGTGAGTGTCAGCTGATTTTTACATACCTTGTACAATATATTTCCCACTAAAATCATGGATCTAAGGTAGTTTTTCTCCCAAATATATGCTGTGCACCACATTCATCAAATTCATTCCCATGTGGAATGTTTCCATTGTTTTTATTTTAGGTGATCATTTCAGATTTTTACCTTTAAAATGTATGGAATTACAGGAATTCTTTTTGCTTGCTTCTTTGTGCTATTTCAAATCCTAAATGGGAAGAAAAGTAGAGGCACGCTGTAGGACCTAAACTGTGATCTGAGTTCCATTTGGGCTGAACCCTGTACCCTTAGAGAACTTGTTAGAAGATCAGGGCTTTGATGTATGGGTAGGAAATAAAGTGATTTGTAAGCTGTGTTATGAAGCTAATTGCTAGAAGAAAGCATTTCTGTATTTTATTAACAGGAAGTAAAATTCAAGGGTCACTACAAGCCTTTTATAAGCTATATATTTTAAAATCAAGCAGGACTTGGTACTTTCTGGGCAACAAAAGTGCACTAGATGAACTTCACAGATGAAGCAGGAAAAAAGAGGAATAAGAACAAGTCAGTCAGAGTGCAACAGAGCTGTAGACTGTAGCAGCTCACTAAAATATAATTTGTGCCTTGTAGAATATGTAGGAAAGTCAATAAACAAACCAAACCCAAGTATATCTGGAGAAGAAAACTTTAAAGAATTATTGGTGTTATCAGTGAACTCATGTCATCAGTTTTGTGTATTTCCTTTCTTACAGAAATCTTAAGGACTTAAATTATCCTTCGAATAAATGTCAGATCGGTCTCACACCATCAGACTCAGTTTGCTCTTCATAAATCGCAAATTAAAAGGTCAAAATGGATTAATTAAAAATGATAATGATTATGCTCCATATAAGCAGAGTACTACTGTATGTAACATTGTTGGAAGTATTTGAGTAACACACTAAGTCTAATGAAAATAAAATAACCCTGCTGTTTTTAGTAAACAGAATAATACAGTGGTGGTTGAAATGCTCCCCTGATTCCACTTGGATACGAAGATAATGGGTTGAGCTATGTTCCTATTCCAAATACAAAAATGTGTCCCAGGTTTTGAAAAGCACTTCCCACTAGGTAGTTTCTTGCTTGTTGCGTGAGGGCTTCCTCTAAAGGAACTCACAAGGGACAGCTAATTCATTTTCACAAAAGTTTAATACCAAAGTCCACCATACATTAGCTAGTATGAGAAATATAGAAACACTGATGACATAGCAGGACATCAGCAGGGTTTTTCATGTTCTATTTCCTTCCTCTTCAATGTGGAGTTTTTGAGATGTGACAGTATAGCTAGATTTTTCATACTTTAGGTTATATGAAATATGATGTTGGTTGCAGACCCTTCTGCTGTTACCTCCTGTGGTGTTTAGATACATGTGGAAGCAAAACATAACAGGGGCAAATAGGTCCCACATTTAAAGTTAAGTTTGGGTTCTAAAATGAAATCAGAAAGTCTGAGGTACTAACCAGGATTGGTATATTACAGGGATTCATCAAGTCTTTACAGCCTGTAAATAATTTTCATTTTACACTTATGAAATTTAAAACTTTAATTCCTACATGGTTGCACAAAGAGGTGTGTTTGTGTTAATTTTCTTCTTTATAGTATAGTTCATATTTCCTGTAATAATAAAATGTAGGTCTTTGCTGATGACAGTTATTTCCTAACAACTGATTGTGAAGGCAGAAAAGAAGAAAAAAATAATTAAAAAAATTCAAATATCTGCAAATTTACTGACTTTAGACAAATCTGTGATTGGAAGGGAGCCTAAGATATCAACTACTCTACACTCCAGCACATACATAATTATTATGTAAATTTAATTTTTGATAGATGTTAAGCTATACTTAGCTCCCTAGCCCATGAAGTAGTCAGCAGAAGTTCTATTAAAATGTTTTCTTGGGTATGTCAGCAAATGTAGGGTGGTTTTTAATAAGAGAAATGCAGAAAATATTAATTTTTATCCCTTATTTTATTTCAGTTTTTCCATGTTGGTCCAGAGTTTGAAAAATGCTCCAGAAAATACTATTGGTTTACACTTTCAGTACTGCTGCTATACTCAGCTGGGCAATTTGCACAGTAAACTATATATTCTCCATGAACATACACATGTAACTGCATTTAGAAAATACAGGCTTCCTTCTTGCTATTATTCTTGTAGAAGCAAATAATTTCCTTTGGATTGTTAAGAAGGTGATTGTGCCTGTGAAGCAGATGCCTAAAGCTCTCTCAGATATAATTAATATCTGAAATATTTATTACTTGTTTATTGATACATTATGGATGAGATTAACAAATATGTAATTTGTGCTTTATAAACTCTCACTTAACTGCAGTCACAAAGTTTATTCACTATGTTTTGCTCTTTAAAATGGTATTCTAGGAAAATTATATAAAGTTCCTCTTCTTAATGAGCTTTCTGCTATCTATTATATCAGATTATAATTTTCTCTTTGTAACACTATCACTGGACAAGATTATGATATCACCAGAATAACCAGTTTCTACTAGAGGTGCTGGAGGGATGTGAGATCAGTTCCATGGCTTTCCGTTAACCTGGATTCTGATCTGTGCACTGTGCCTCTGGGATGACTTCACTGCAGTCAATAGTACTGGTATTATGTGCATTCACATCACTAAATACTGTATGTTTTATTCCCCAGTGTGGGGTGTCTTGTGCAAAATGTACAAATATAAAATTTTACATGTATTCACATTTTACCACATGAAAATTTTATGACTTGGCACTTACAGTGGATTTCACCTTATTTTACTTTGGTCGTGTGAAAATTCAAGAACTATTTTAACCTGGTGATAGGGTAATATACTCCACCCTAAACCAGGTGTCTAACATAAGTGAAATGAAGCACTATCTGGAGGTATTTGTCTCTCCCCACTATACATAACATTAGCCTTGGTGGCCAATTAAAAGCTTGGTCTTCAAACTTGCTTAAGTTTAAATGCTGAAAGTTGGGTAGCTTAACCCATCATCACTATAGGTACAAGGGCTCAATATGGACAGCCGTGTCCTGTAGTGTCTGTGAAATTTTTGAGTTAAAAACATTAGGTTTTACCTTTGCATCCTGTAATACACAACAGGTGCAAAAAATTATAGGCACAGCTGAGCTACCAGCACACCTGAGGTGTGTGAGCCTTATTTTAAGAATGCTGATAAGCCAAATGTCGATGGAAATTGGAGGCCACTATTGACATTGAAAAGCAGTAAAACTCAGGCCACTGATGTATTCAAATATCTATGTCATTGAGCTTGTTTTAGGCAGAGTCTTTTGAAACACCTCTTACCTTTTTCAAAAGAAAAGAGGAAACTGACTGAACCTGGTTTTTATTTTGAAAACTAAACATGTATGGTATTTCAAGAGTAATAAAATAGATACCCTGAACAGAATAAGCCTTCCAGAAAGAGAAGGTTCTGCTAAAGTAATACTCGGAGATCTTTTTTCCCTCTCTGCCTTCCTAACTGGAGCTCTCTGGCCTTTGTAGCGCTGTAACACTAGGGAGCACACTTTCATCAGGAATTATGTTGCCGGCAGCATCTACAGAGAACGGGAGATATAAGTCAGTTCTGTAAATCAGCAGTTCGGCAGTGGGCCAACCCCTGCCCCCCTGCACAGAACGAGAAGACATGCGAATATGACAGAGCTAATGGTAAACAATGACAGATCTGTCGAGAGTCCGATGGGATGCATCTCTTGTTTGTTCATGTACAGTACAGGAATCAGAGCTATTTTGTTTGGGGTGCTTAGAAGCCTATCTGAACTCTTCACCCTGCCTTTTACAAATCAGACTTAGCAGAGCAATAAAGAGAAGGGGGAGGGTGGTCGTGGTGGTGGGGGCTGTGAGTATGAGGGACTTACAGTAAGCTGAAAACTAGGACAAGCAATTCTTAGAGCAGGGAGAACATAGACTTTCTCTTTGATTTTATTTCTTTAAAAGACCCTTGTTCTTATTGACCAGTTAATAAAATCTTATTGTGTAATTATTGCTTCTAACAATCAAGTTATTTGTCTATAGGAATAAAGGTGCAGAAGGACAGAGAGGAATTCTTTCTTCAGAATAGTTCTAGGATCAATTTTACTAATATAATGATAGGTTACAATTTAAAACACATTAAATTATTGCTTCCTGCAATAGTTTCAAAACAAATCTAGTTTCTTATTAAATCAGTTTAGCTGCTGAATTATAATTTGTATAAGCCAATTATTCCTTGTATATTGTACTATTCTATTTTAGGGAGTCTGAAGTCTATATTACACATTTTATACTTTTCATACTCTACTCCTGCTGTCTTTGAAGTGATCAACTTTGCTTTTTACTAAGCTGAGATTTTATCATCAGGTGAACTTAAACCTGTGAAACTGAGACTTGATCACACACAAAGACCTCTGGAAACCACCACTTATACTCTGGATAACTTCTCCTTCTCAGAAAAGTGTTCAGAAAAAGGTATGTTGCACCAGTCATTGCTAGAAATAGTAATAATAAAAATAAAAAAAACTCAACACAGAAAACCTTTCCCAGACCGTCGCCAGAAGAACAGCCACATTGAATCAGACCTGTGGCCCATATAGGCCACTTTCATATTCACTGCAGTAACTTCATAGCAAGGCTTAAACTAACATACAAAGAACAGTTGATAGGTGGTTATCTTGAATTCAAGACAATATTTCCAGCGTTTAACACATTTCAGGTGACTTATTTTTTTACTTCTCTGCTGTTTTCTGCATATGCAACCTTACCTGTTACTTTCTGCGTGCTGATGTGTGGTGAACCAGAACCTTACTGATTTTTGCTTGTCTGTGCATTAAAAAGGCTCAAATAAGTAGAGCAATGACTCTTTCCGTATCAGTCCTCCAAATCTTCCTGTCTTAGGGAAGCATATGCAAGTATTTGTGTTCTCTGGTAGACAGCAACCCTTCAGAACATTAGATTACTTGGAAAGACTCTGCTTATGGAACAGCATAGAAAGTGTCATCTACTGCTAAATAAAGAAATCCAGAGATACCACATTCAATTAAAAAAATCCAGTTGAGAAATTCTGGTATTCCAGTTGAGTAATAAGGTATGTGATCATAGAATAATTAATTTCCACCAGAAGAACTGTGCTAAGTCAGATTCTGTAGCCTTTATTTTGAGTAGAAGCTAGCCTGAAATGAAAGTTATAAAGCATTATCCCACAGAAGACCAAGTTTGGGCTGCAATTCAAGAAGCTTGACAGCTAATCCAAAAGACAATCAACTGAAAATCTCAGACAATAGAGTGAATAAATGTAAACCATTGATAACATGGGCCATATTGCACCATCAATTTTTAAGCAGCAGTTCCCATTGATTTCAGTGCTTAAAAATAAATGCATTCTCTTCAGAGAAATAGTTTCAAATGAACAGTGATTATTTATCATAATGACTTTTATCTGAGGATCTCCCATTTCATAAATATGTGCTTAGCATTCTTTTTTAATACTCTGTCTGTTGAGACATTCCTACTATTCTGTGAAGAAATCATTATCTGCCTTCCCAAAATTTCCTCTGGCTTTATACAAAGGTATAAGGAAAGTCTCAGGAGACGTGCAATCTTTGTGGAAGAACCCCAGCCTGGGATGCTACGGCTGCTATTTGTTACCTGTACAATGATACCAGCTGGAGGCCACAATCACTCAATGCGGATCCATCGTGGGAGGGTCTACTTGAACACTCTATAAAAGCTAGATGCTTGTCTAGAAGGCTTTAAAGCCGAAATAGACTGAAGAGTTAAAAGACAAAAAGGATTGAGAGAGCTCAGCTGCCCGGTGAAAGGTCAGTGACAGAGATTGATGCAGCAACTGGAGCTGTGGACCTCTTCTTTAAATTCAGCAAACTGTGCAGCATATAGCCAGTGTCACCATTTACTCTTGAAAGTTTTTATTTAACTTCAAAAGCCTAAGGTCTGATTATTCAAGCTGTTTATGAAAAACATAGAAGACCGAATTCAAAAGGGCACAAAGCTTTGCTAGTTAGTCCACTGACATCAGGAGAACAGTGCCATATTTTACCAGTTTAATGGCTTCCATGTCTTAAGAGTAGAACTCTTAACCATATTCTTAAATCTTTATCATATGAACAATTCTGTTGACTGACAGTACTACATATATAAAATTAGAATTATGTATTTCCTAAAAGCTCTGGTCACTCTATACCTGGTCCCATAGAAAATGAAAAATTAATTCGTGTCAAAATTATTCCTTTTGAAAGTGTACAATATTTGTTTCATTTTCACGTCTTTTTCCAGAAAAAAAACAGTGATCTAAAGATATGCTAACTCAAGTGTGTAACTTCTGTCTTGTAAATGTTGTGTGTTATGGTAACTGAAGAGATTTGCTCATTAAATAAGGGATATAAGGAAGATTTACATGCCTCTCTCAAGGGAAAGGCTCTGCTGCCACAAGTTTAGCCCATATACAAACTTTTTTTTCACAAAAAATAGGGAAATGCTCCCAGCATAATTCTGAGTGAAATGAAATAGCTGCAGAAAGTAAGTTTAATTTAAGATTATGAGAAGATACTATATATTTTAGATAATTAAATGATGACAGATTAAATTCTAATATCCCATCATTGGTCGGTGGAAAAAGGAAGTCATGGTGGTAACGTATTCATTCTCAGGCTCCAATTTTATTCTACTGGCTTCAGAAAAATCACATTTTAAAAAGTTGTTATAATCACAAAATCAAATATACTAACAGGAAAAAAAAATGTATTTCACCTGTCATTTTAAAAATCCGCTACTAAATTTATTAGCATGCCATCTAGTCTACTTTTTACTTCTCCATTGTAGAAAAAATGTTAGAACTCTATTTGGGTCATTCTGGTATACACAAATAATATATATCATATAAAAGCTACAGTGACTTTTATTGTTCATGTCTTCTCCAGAAATCACTTTGCTGTAGAAACTTGTAATAAAATGGTTATAACAGGAAAAGCAAGTCACCCAGCGGTATAACCCACAGAGAAATGAACACTTCAGCACTTATTTTTTATGGGCTAGTTAACCTCATTGGATTTATATAACTGCCAAAGCCTGACCTCTATTACTGTTGATCAGAGCTAAAATTTACTTCCATCACATATTATACTGACCACTTTAGAGAAATAAAGGAAAACAGAAAAGACAAAGAACTTACTCTTATTATTCGGTATATTTTTCTCAATCTCTGAGGCTTACCATTAACTGCTGCACCGGGTAAACTGGAAAGTAAGTCTGTGTTCATGCTCTAAAGCCCTCCACTAACAATGATATAGCAATTTCCAAATGTGGAAGTGACTATCAAATAAATAAGAAAAGGCAAACATTTCACATAGCTAAATCCAAAATGTGACCTACCACCAAGTGTTAGGAGGTGAGTGAGTGTTATAGCTCTAATTAACTCTGAATTCTGGTTTTGTAATAGTACATGCATTTATGCTAGGACACCATTTTACCAGTTTGCCAGCAGTCATCTGCCACTATCTGATTATCTGTCCTTTGATTCCCTTTCTACTGACCTCTTTATAAAGTCTTAGTTATTCCACAAATATTCTAAACATTCATAATGTTTGGATAATTAAAATCCTGCAAATTAAATATTTTTATAATAGTGGAATCAAATTGAAAAAGCCTGATAAGTATACATCATAATGATGAAAAAAAAATTTAAATAATGCATTAATATTAGCTCCTTATCTACAGAGGATGATAACCCCATATACTTGATTATCTTGAGTTGTGAGCATGGTTAATAAAATGTATGAAAACTCATACTGATGTTGATATAAACATTGGTTGACTAATCTATTTGAGCGGCCTCAGCTTACAGCTTTTTGTCAGAAACTGAAGAAGGGGGTCTACTCAGTATTTCTGAAAAGCCAATTATGCATAGGTTTCTAAATGTACTATTTAGGAAACTTGGTCTTAAAATTTATGTTAATTTTATTGCTGAAGCAAAAGATAATTTAAAAATAGTGACACTTTCTTTTAGGACTGAGATTTCAGAGATCAGTGTAAAAATATGGAAGATAGACGGAATTAAAACTGTTTTCTGACCGAATAATTTTAATTTACTTGTCACGTGTAATTGGGTCAGAATGAGTATATCATTGCAAAGAGGATCTGGAGTTTTGCATCTCCGCTTTCCTCACTTTGTATTATATAGCTTTGTCATTTATAAGTTCTACTTTTCCTGCTTCCTGATTTTATTTAATTGACTTTATTTATCTTTGTGTACTGTTTTTATTCCCTTATTTCCCCTATTTTTAATAGCAAGAAAACTGACAAAAAAGGACACTACTACACATATCCCTGGAGACACTGTAAGCAGAACTATCAGAGTTCAGAATTAAATGCTAAATTTATTTATTAGAGAGAAAGCAGGATTTTACCATAAACCTTCAAGATCATAAGTTAAGACATGGGAATTATGAGATTAGCTTGAAAATCACAATTTAGGACTAAAGAAAGAGGAGAGGAGAGTGAGTTCCTCTGCTTTGCCCTTTGGTTTTGACTTCTAAATCAATTGAATATGCTCTAAAAGTTTTCTAACCACAACAATAGTGGTTAGAGACATAATAATTTTAAAATTATTCTAGTATTATTAGACATGTTAGAGCTGAGTCAAGTAAAAACTAATGCCATGAGATATTTCTTGAAAGCCTTTATGGCTGCCAACTGAGTGGCAAGAAGACAGTTGTTCTGGAGTTTTATACTATGGGTGCAAGCCGTGTATTTGGCTACGTTGATTACATTTGATTACATCATTGATTACAACTATCCAAAATATACAAATATGTGAACTTTATGCACATGTGCATTTTTCTTAATTTGATAGACTAGCTCAACTAAGCATGCAGTTAAGGCAGGATGGAGGCCTCTTAGAAAGTGGTCTGACATCTCAATGACTGCTTTTGAGCTTATACGTGTTGAATCACATTCCTAATGGCGAACTCTGAGCAGCATCTTCAGGACACCTTGTGCTATTGCTTGTCCAGGATTAATCTAGTCCTCCGTTTGATTTTTAAAATAATTCTTAAAAGATTTTAGGGTGAATGTATCAAGATATAATAATATTTACGCCTACAGCAAACATATAATTCAGAAGCATCTGGAGCATTTCTTCAAGATTTCTTAACTTTTGAATTGAAACACATCCTAAGGAGTGGCCAAGTCTCAAAGAAAAGGGCTGGTAAAACTAGATTTACATTAAAGGGATAATAATAAGCTAGTAGTATTAGAACTGATTTTGAAAATTTGATATTCGCTTTCACTGGTAGCAGCAATGATGCCAGTAGATGTCACGTGACTACACTTTTCACCAAAAATTGGGGCTGGTTCTTTGTTACTGAAAGTTTTCAAATTGCAAAAAGTCATGGTGCAGTTGAAAAAAAAAATCAAATAATGATCCTTTCTGTATTTATGTATTAAAACTTTCCTTTACTTTGTAGGGTAACTGCAGATTCTCCATTATTTAATGTATGAGATAAAAAAAAATAGTTTTATAAAGACTAATCCCTTTAAGTGACTCTTTTGAGAATTCTCTACCTTGTCAGAGTGTAGGATCTTGAGCTAAACTTCAAGTGCTCCAATTTTTCTGTCGTTCTAAGCTGAGGCAAAAAGGCCTCAGTTTTAGGTATGTATTTAAGTTTCACTCTATGTCTTTCCTCCTGGGACTACAGCAGGACTTGGATCATTTCAAACTAATTGAAACACACACCAGCATCTGCATCAATCACCTAAAACTGCAACATTTCTTGGTCAAGGATTATATGAGAAAAATGTATATAAGGTACAGTTCTAAGGTTAACTGTGCTGGAAAAAAGGTTTATTTTATAATTTGTTTATGTGGCTGTTGTGCATAAGACAATGTATCACTAGGTTTTACTTTTGCTGTGCTTACCTATGGAAGTAAATTAAGACTTTAGCTTCCTGGATAATTTACAATGGCACCCATTGCATTCTTTGCCTGGATGTCGTTCATAGCAAGCTATTCTTTCTGAGCTTTTAGTTTTCTTCATTATTTATGAGATGTAAGCCAGTATTAGGTCACTAAAGTGAAATAGATCACTTAAGCAAACCTTTCTGGGAAAGATGATGCAAAAATTTCCTGTGTTCTGAGTAGCAAAGGTGATGTTAAACACCTGTTCCCTCAAGATAAGTACATAGTGGAGGTTCATTTCTATATTCTTCTGTTTCACTTTGTTTTAACTTCCTCCACTTGAAAGCATTAAAAAGGACTCCAAATCGTCCTTTAGATAACAACTGTACACTTAGAAATAGATTTCAGAAATGAGATTAGTTCTTCCGGAATGATGATGCTGAACTATTGACCTGCAGAGAGAGAGATGATGATGTTGACTTTCACTCTGCCCAGTTCCCTAGCTCAAGTCATTTTTCCTCTAAAATTCAGTAGTGGCAGGTTACAAAGTAGGGGTCAAGGCAAATGAAGTGGCAGCCAACCCACTGCATTACTCTATGCCTGTGATCTGTCTTTGTCTCTTGGTCATTCAAATGCAGGTGACGATTTCAGTGCTGAAATAGTGAGGTGAAATGTAACTTGATTTAACATTTTAACCAGAAGGGATGGCTCCCTTCCTCTGCTGCCTGGATGTAAAGCCTTTGATGATAACCCATCATGATGGCAAAGTATATAATGAATGAGGGCACTGGGTGATAGTGCTACTTGTGAAAAAAGGAGCTTGGAGACAGTTAAATCTGTGGGTTTAAATTTAGAATAGACAAGTAATTTGTAATGAATTATTTATTGAGTTAAATTTCACCAACATTTTTTTTTCTGTTCACCAGTTGTCCACAAACATATGGCAAAATTCTTGGATTTATTCATTATCTAGAAAATATTCATTTATTTCCTCAGTGAATAAATTCTTGGCTTGCAGATTGCTCATGAGCAGTTCATAGGGAATATTCAGAGGATGCACTGTGTGTGTTAGTTTCCACGTCTGCTTCGATATACTGAGAATTAGCACTATTATTATGACTAAAAGATCAGATGAACAGATGCTGCGCTGACAGCAATATTTCAGCTAGCCCTTTATTTAATTCTCATTGGAACATAACATAGTACCCTAACATTACACGTCAGGATTTACCTAGGGTTTATCATAGCTCTTATTAAATGAAAGATTGCTTTTAGTCTGGATTACTTTACCAGTCCCGTTTACAGAGTGGCCCCAGTATTGTGTTGGCACAGCTGAGAGGACAGAGAATTGCAGTTCAGTCAGGAATGAGTGTTTAACACCAGGACCTCTTTACACCAATATTATCATCAAAATCTGATTAAAGGCTTGCATAAAAAAAATATATATTAATATTCTTGATTTACATTATGATGCAGGTACTTAGCCTCTGCAGAGAGCAAATAGAGAGCTCTTAATTTTTTGCTTAGGCCAAAGGGTTTTTTTTGTTTGTTTGTTTGTTTGTTTTTCTTATGTTAGTGATTCAGAAGCATGCACATTTTAAAGAGAATGTTTTTGAGCTGGAAGAAATATGTTAATAAAATTAATAAAAATCAATTGGAGACTTCTCTGTTTGGAGAGCTGGCAACGTTTGCATAATGACAGTAATGTACAGTCCCCAGCTGTTAAGGATGTGACTCATGCCCCAGTGGAGATGGTCAGGTTTGAGGGTGTGAGACAAGTAGTAATAACTACTTTAATAGATTTCTTTATAAGAGTCATTCTCATGCTTCTCCTTTTCTTTCCTGCAACTTACAAAGAATATTCTTCAACTTCGCCTTGTACACTTGATCTGTACACTGCCATAGTACTTCTTTGCAAGTCACAATCTGGCAGAGGACTTTCTTGTTTTTCCTCAGCAGAGTATGAATGACACATTTGGGAACAGAACAGTAGGGGCATCTTCTCACCTCCCCCAGCGAATTAAGAAAACTGGAGAAAAGAAATTTTTTGTGGTCCCAAGGGGCCTTGTGTATATTGTTCTCTGATGTTCAGAGGTACGCAATCCAACATCACTGTCTGGGTATTCACTTACTGGGTACAACCTAGTCTAAATGTTTCTTACACTGTAGTAATGCCACTGGATGCATAAATGGTAGATGTGATGCACCTTTTATAAAAATGTAAATCTGAAACAATCTTATTTTGTAACTTCTGGCAACTCAGTTCATGATAGTGTTACTGAAAAATCCTTGGCACATGATTAAATATCAATTGAAAAGCATATGATATGAAAATGACAAATAATAAGCTTTAAATTAAATGTTTTTTATCTTTAATGTGTATACTGCTTAAGAAATAAAGTGAAACACCGAAGTACTTAGCTTGAATTTTATGAAACCTGTGAAGAAATCCAGAAGATATCTGCTGAATTTAGGTACATGTAGGTACCTAATCTTCTGATTTTGAGCATGCCTGGAAGTGCTGCCTTGCTCAAAGCTAGGTATTCAAACACATTCCTTACTTGAGTAGCACCCTCCAGGTTATTGATATAAGTAGCTTCTCTGTCTACTGAACACACATCATACCAATTTCAACTTGAAGCATTGTATCTTCTGCTCAAAGATATTGAGGGAAAAGTTATTTCAACTTTTGCATAATGGTAGTGATTACAATCGCTATTCCTAGAGCTGGAGAACTGAGTTCAGTGCCGTTCTCAGTTCAGGGAGAGTCAAAGCAGGGAATCCCTTGTTCTATGCCAATGACCTAAACAGGAAGCTACAAAACTCAGGAAGAAGGACCCTCCATTGCTTCAAATGCAGTTGCGTTTCTGTGGAGTATTTAACACAAAGTTTGCAAAAGGTGAATAAAGAAACACAGGGTAAGCTTGTTTCCTAGTGATTAATATCTCTTCATCAAAAGTATGAATTGTGAATTTGAAACCAATTATATTCTTGAGCTGAGGTTGTCTACTGCATTCACTGAGTGTAATGAAAAAACATTGCAAATGGCCAGTGTGATTTAAACAAAAACGTTGAGGAAATTGTTTTACGCTCAGAAATTGGTAAGCCACAAGCACTTAATGGAGAAAAAAGAAATGAAGTTTCCTTGTGTTGGTGGTTTGGTGCTCATATTGCCTGTTTTAGATCCTCTTGTCATATATCTTGTCCCACTGTGAAGTGCCGGCTTTTCCCTTTCATTGTGCATGGAATGTGGGAATGTAAGAAATCCCTGAATTACACTCCTGGGCTCACTGCCTAACACTGAATTGCTGTAATGCTTTGTGCCAGGAAGCCTAATCCCATTTGGAATCTAACCCAAAAGATTTAATCTTATTACACTCAAAGGCATTGTGATAGCTTTTATGGGAGATTTCTAATATTTGTGAAATAAATACAGGTAATGTGTTGACTTCAGGAGAGTAAATGCTGATTAAAAAAGCCTTCATATTACTATTATATTTCAGTCCTCATATTACATCTGCTAGTGTACCAGTGAGAAAACTGATTCACCATCAGGAACACATATTGGCATTTATCATAAATAGGAATAACTATTTCATCTCAATAAAGAACAGTGCATTTACTTGGTCTTATCTGAAGTCTTTTGAGATGTAAGAAATTGATAATGTTTTTATCTCAAGAATGAAACATTTTAAAAGTGAGGACTGTAAACTCAAAGATAATGGCCATATTGTTTAGCTATGTTTTTCACTTTATTTCATTTATCATACTTGGTAAAAATGGAATTTGTAATAGAATTATCCGATTTTGTGAATTAATATCAGTATGTTGTCATTTACTTTCACCAGAACGTATGTTCTCAGAAATCTGCATGATATTTTAAATGATAAGACAATATGAGGCTTCAGATATTTTAAAAATAATAACTTAAAAAATGGATTTACCTATAGTATTTTTATACATTCAAATTTTTTAAAACAACTTGGAGCATTATTTTTATGATGTATGATTTAATTGTCATCAGTTAGTATCTCTGAAATAGATACTGTATTATACAAAATCATGGAATAATTTAGGAAAAATGAGGTTCTAAGAAAACAGTGGATTAAAGACCTCTTGGCAATGTATAGAAAGAAATATTGGTGCTTTTAACAGACACAGTACGAGCATGAAAGGGTTTCAGACATCATCTGAGTTGAAGGTGGAATATTTCCCCTACGGAAATAAAAATGAAAGTGCAAAATTTTTTTATAACCCACCCACTGAACTGGCAGTGCCCAAGATCCTCCATAACCTCTGTTCGACTTGTCACTTGAAGACAAATTTGTTCATAGATCATGACTGTCAGAGTGCCTTTTCTGCAACTGTATCAGTAATTAGCTATGCCTTGTTAGTGCTCAAGGCAAGTACATCTGTCACATTGAAATAAAGGGTTAGATTTTTCTCCATTTTAGATAACATTTTAACCTTTCAGCTTTGTAGCATCAACAAAAATACAAACTATTGACAAGACTGTGTCAATGGCTTTTTTAAATGTCTGTGTTGCATTAGAGTGGTATAAAAATGTTGTCGCTCTAACTGTTTTAAAGATTTTTTTATTATTATTATAAAGAGTAAACCAGGAATTTGGGGAGAAATAGGGAAGGTGTGAGCTGGTTTTAGTTTAGGTGTTATCCTAAAGTCTATTGAGCTTCTCTGTGACTTTCTAGGTGCCATCAGTTTCAATTGATTTTGATGTAGCCAGGATCAATCCTTTGCTACTTAATTGTATTATAGCTGTCTGTGTCTTTGAAAACAATTACAGAGCTATCTATCAATCTAGCTGCACCAATAAAAATGACCTCGTATAATTATAACTAATAAAAAAATTAGTTTATGCACATTGATTATGACTATCTTACCAAAAGGCTGCCATTTATTAAATAACCTCATGAACAAGATGGATTGCAAGTATAATGAGGTGGATCTGTGTTAGCATATGACATTATCAATCAAAAATACAACTGTCCAGGTAACCTGCACTTAGGCAGGCACAAAACAGAAAAGAATGATGGACTGTTTCAGAGTAAGCTAGCCCCCCTGGTTGTCTTTGATGTTTACCCTTTCTCAGTCTAATTTACACAAAGTTAGAAATAGCTACAGACCCACATAGGGCAGTAGCATGCATGTCGTTAATTACTAAAGTGCAGTCTGTTCTCTAGCCAAATGAGGAGTTCTCTCATGTCCTATGCCAAATATAATGGGCATAGTTAGTGCATGAGATGCCAGATTCCAAATTTGGTCTAACCAGGGAATCCTCAATTAGCTAATTTTAGCCATTTTCAATACTGTGTGCTACTTAAGTGTAGTACAGGTTGTTGGAACAAGGCAGTGTTTGGACATAGAGGTCATTAAATAGTTTTTTCATGTGTGAGAAACTATTTCCCAGTGGTAGATGAAATCCATTAAAGCATATTATTAAATGTCATATTTCCTCATGAAGGTTGAACCGTCCATGTGTTTCAATGCAGTACAGTTTTGCTGTAATGTGCAATAGTCTGTTATCCCTTTTCCAACTTATTTACCTCTTTTTTTTTGCTTAGCTTTTTCTCTGACAGTCTGTCTTAGAATAACCTGCACTTTAAAAGTCATTGGCCACATGGGTTGGATTTCCATTGAACATAATGGGGGCCCAGATGTACTGCCCCAGTGCAAACATTCTGCATGATAGATACCAAAATTAAGGTGAGGAGGGCTCAATTTTCTGAATTTTCACAGTTGTGAAATGAGTTAATTTTCAAGGGGTATATTCATTTGTGAAACATTGTTTGGCATGCCTACACCTTGATTTTGAAAGGCTGAAACATGCTTTTCCTTGCTTCTAACTTGAAAGCTGTCTACAAGCTTATTTGGTTTTATTTTCTTGAGTTTATATATTTTTGTTTCCAGTACCTGATCTGTGTAGAAAAGACAGCTGCCATTCAATGAAACAGACTACTGAAATATCTAACTTTTAATTCTACTTTTTTAAGCTTCCATTAAATAAAAATGCAACTCAGAATTAAAGTAGCTGTTGGTGACTGCTCCCTCAGATGAGAGAAAAGAAAAAAACCTCCCAAATCATAAAATAAATCCTAACAGGAAAGGACAATAAGTGAAATACCTAGCATGCTTGCAGTCCCTTGCTTAAGATTCATGCAGCCACGATGCATGTATAAGTTACAGTAGTTCTAATAGTTATATAAATTTTATAAGTATATAAATCTTCTGCGTGCTCCATGTCATTTTAGTTAGGCCAGTGTGCTTTCCATGTACACTGTTTTAGGCATGGAACCTCTAGAGTAATGTTTTTAACAATTGTTTATAAGCACTGAATATCATAACTTTTACATTCTTATCATAAATTTCAAAATGTTCTTCCGTGACTCTGAAGATACGCAGGAATTTTGAATGTCTATTTCAGCTATCATCTCATGGAGGTATATTCAAGTGATATCTTAGATTTCAATATAACATTCAAATTCATTAAGGGCATATGGGAATTTACAGCTCAGGAATGAAAACAGAACAAATACAAGGTGACTCCTATTTTTCTTGTTTTGTTTAAATTTATTTTTTTCTTTAAGAAACCAAATGTTACTTTTCACAGAGTGGTACATGATAAGGTTGGTGCTGCAGTATGACTTCACACTTCATTTTCTCTTCACTACTGTTCTGATGAAAGACTATTTTTGACTGATTAAATGGAAAAAAAAAGAAATCTCACATTTTTGCCTTTCTGATTTGAAAATTATCTCACTCTGAAACAATTTCACCATTAAGTGCTGAATTTAAGTATCACACTGTTTCTCATTTTGGTTAGATAAGCAAACACTGCCATTTTGGACTCTGTAATACATATCTGAATTCTTTATTACAGGTGCTCCCATATATCTACTCTTGATCCCATAGCTTCTGGCACATATATATTTTTACTGTGCTTCATTTACATTGTGAAACTTCACACTTTCAAGGCATGGAAAAAATACTTCTAAAAGCTTTTTTTTTTTTTTTCCAAAAATTACATGTCCTCTGGTACCAAGAAAACAAAGGAGGTCATATTTAAAAAATAAAAGCTAAGAGTTCCTGTAATGTCATATATTCCCTTCATTATTAAATCTGAATAATTTTATTCAAACTTTCTTTTTTCATTGGACACATGGATTTTTATTTGCTCATATGGTCTGTTAACCTGAACCAGTGTATTGCAATGGAAAGACTGCAACCTGTACTGGCAAACATAGTTAAACAAATGACATTTGGTCATTTCAATTCATGATAGTTCCATAAAATGTTACAGCTCAAACCTAAGTTCTTTGCACAGATGCTACCAGGCACTAGTTAACCTAGAAATTTGACTTTGCATATTCCTACTTATTAACTCACTTCTAGCTGGCAAGCATAACAATGAAAGTACAATGAAAGCTTATGACAATGCGTAAAAAGCCTTTTCTTATTTGGTGGTTAGGACACAACTTATGACTACTAAAGGAGACTGCTGATAACTGATTTATGTTGGCTAGCTTGACGTTTGTCAAACTTTTGAAATCTAAACAGTTCTCTTAAGAAGAATGATACAATGCATAGTTACATGTGTATGACCTCTAAATCCATGAGAAAACTAGCAAGAGGGAATCATGGACTACCATGATCCTGGCATAGTATATATCTTAAAAAACACTGGTCATCTACTCAATTAAGTACATAATCCTGCATTAACTTCTTAGAATAACTGACGTATATCATGCAGAAAAAAAATCCTTTTCTGTTCTTGAAAGCTCTCTTCTCTTGGTATCTAAGGCAGTTCTGAATTTAAAATGGGTGTTTCTCCCTGAGTAGGTATTCATTGGGTTGGAGAGGAGCAAGGGGTGGTGGGTCCCAGAATGCTGAGTTCAGAAGTTAGTGCAAACCTTATCTGACGAATTCAAAGGCAAGCAAGTCTGTAAATCCTGCCAGGAAGTTTGTCATAGACAGGCTTTTTGGTTTTGGAAATGCTGGAAGAAAGAACTCCCTTGAAATTTTTCTGATACGGGTTCTTCTTAAAGATTTAAAGAACTGTGGAATTTTACCAATGATTTCTGCATTTGAATTTAAGTTTTAACATTGGATGAAGTTGGAGAAAATTATTACAAATTTTTATCAATCAAAAGTGGTAAATAAAATAGATTACCTCATTTATATTTATAGGTTTAAATTTTAGCTGAACAGAGATATTTACCTAGGTATTGTAGCCAACATATTACGGAACTGGAAGTAAATCAACTTAATTCAAATCTGTCAAATACAAACCAATGTATTAAAATAAGTGAATGTCATCTTAAAAGCTGTTGTTCATTCGCAGATCTACGGCATGAAAAATGTAATAAAGGAAAGCTGGCAGCAAAATTTAGAAGAGGCTTCAGGTGTTGCAGAGCAATTATTACATTCTTTATCCAGAGTCTGTAAAATGATCCCTTGACAAAATGCTACTGATTTGAACATTTTGTCATTCTAGGTGTCATACATATCAAACAAAAGGAAGATTTACAGTGCCCAGGGATAATAAGTGAAATGCATTTCACATCCCAAAATTTTGAGACGATTTCTACATTCATAAATCTCTCTCATAATTTTTTTTGCTTGTTTGTATTTTAAAGATCCTGAGCCATAGCGGGGATCACAATGCGATGATGGCTTTTGAGAAGGGTGTCCTATCAAGCATCATAATTGCATGTAATGTCACAAAGATGTTCACATTGCAGATGGAAATGGGCTGAGATTTGAAGGCTTTCCATGACTAACCTTGTGAAGGGTTTTTAAAATCCTGAAGCTAATGCCAGAGGAATTAATTTAAATGTGAGACAACAACAACAACAAACAAATCGCTTTTTCTAATGGGAGAAAGGAATAGAAGAGGGAGATAAGTGTACCAGTGCTAGACAGAAGTAGCCTAGAAAGTCACTGAAGCGTATCAAAATGATGAAATTAAACATCTGGAGAGTCAGCCAGTAACCTGAGAGAGATTGCTGTAGTGAACCTCATCAGGACCACCTGTCAATTAGTACAAGAGCTCAGAGGAAATGAAAAACAGAATTCATAAGTCAAGAGAAAACTGATAAGAACAAAGTAACCTCAGATTATGATTTATTCAAATAATGAGAATGTCTTTTGCAATAGATTAACAATCACACTCCCCAAATCTCAGGAAATAGCCATCAAAATCAAGCCTATTCCCTTAACATCTTCAAAGCAGGGATCACATAAAAGATGAGTGGGATGGCAGAATGCATCAACAAACCAGGTGTATAAAAAATAGTTTAAGTGTGTTGAGAAGGTGTTATAGCAAAGGTGCTTTCAGGACTGAAGCTTTTAGGTCACTGTGTTACTTCTCAGAACAGGCAATCTTTCACTGCAGATGATTTGTTAAAGTAAAAACCTGCTGGTAATTGTTGCAAGGATTTACAATGAAATTCTTTTGAAGTGACTTTATGCACATTTTGATGCAAAAGATTAAAGATAACATAATAAGGAAGAAATATATCAAGCACTTACATGCATTCTTTGCACTGAGGTGGATAACCTAAGGTCAGCGTAGCTTTCATATGCTTTCAGATAGGCATATTACTTTAAGACTGTGTAACATGTTCAACGTAGTGTATAAAAAGCACCTCTTTTTTTTTTTTTTTTTTTTTTCTGGCTTTAATCTGCTCGCCCAGTCAGTGGTTGCTGTTATGGGAGCTGAGAGGAAGGGGGATTGCAGCCGGGCTGATTTAAATGCTGCCTTGCGATTCTGCTTCTGATCCCCTTAAATATCAGCTGGGGGTGGGGGGAAGGACTAGAGGGATGGTGTTTTAATAGAAGATTTCTTTTTTTTTTTTTTTTTTTTTTTTTCCTGGATGCCCTACATAATTTTAAATATCTTCTCCTTGTAGGATCCTTACATTTCAAATCAGATATTGTCTTTATTGCCATGTGGAATTTAGTTTCATTAGTTTACTGCTCTTGTCTAATGTGCCAACTACAACATTTTTCATTTAAAATTTTTAATAACTGTAGGTAGCTTTATTCAGATAGTTATGATCACAGGGTAGCATTCAGCTCCTTGTCATGCATGGAAGGGCTGATCTCGTTTTCTTTGAGTACTCCTCCAGATAATTTATGGAGGATATAGTGTTGATGTCTCTCCTTATTCAACAGTGTAGTAGTTGGAGTGTTCCTCAGAGACATACTTTTGACATTTAAACCAATATCTTCCAAAGAGGTTTTTAAAGCCAGCCTGGAGCTGTTCTGAAGTGGTACACTCCTATACCTTTCTGTTCCCCTTCATACAGCATCATTAACTGTGCAGGGACCCAGAGGACAAAAGAACCAACATGCTTACAGCCTGCTAACTACTCACACTTAACCCACCCAGTGATTAGCACGCCCAGCTAAGAAGAAGTCAGTTTAACATAACTATACAGCATTTAAGCATGCTTTGTTTGTTCAAGGTTTAGAAAACTATGCCTCTTTCCGGATACACATAGTTCATACACTTCCCTAAACTCATAAAGTCCCGTCATAGAATTGCCTCAACCTTATGACTGACAGAAAAAAACCGCAGCACTCCTAGATTTTTGTCATCTCTTCTCCTGGCCAGTCAACTAAAACTTAACCCTTAAAGCTGCCTGTCTACTAAAGTCAATAGCCATCCAACTATATGCCAGGGTATGATGAGAGCATGGTGTGATTTCTACATAATGAACCAAGTCAAAACCAATAGAATAATGTGCTAAAATTCAGGTTGCCTTCTGTGACCTGGGTAGTGCAGCTAGACCACTTGCTGTTGAAGATCAAGGCAAAGAAGTCATTAAGCACCTTAGCCTTCTGCATATTCCAGATGACCAGGTCTCCCATTTCCTTCTGGAGAGGGCCCACATTTTGTATAGTCTTTCTTTATCACCAACATAATTATACAAGCTTTTCTTGTTGCCCTTGACTTCCCTGTCCAGATTTAATTCTAGTAGTGCTATGAGACAGGTTATTTTCTATTACTAGAAGACAGTACAGTACTAGAAGACAGAAGACAGGGCAAATAGAAAGTGTACAGAAAATTGGCAGAATTCAATTTGCTTCTGATTATGCAATACATTTGTATTATTATTTTATTAACTCTGTTGTTATACAAGCAATTTCAGTAATCCAGTTGTGTCTCAGGTTTAGCCCCCTTAATGGGTTCCTTGACAAGGATGAGCTTATATAACTTACCATCAATTTACGTTCACTCTTCCTATGCAGCTACTCAGTATTATATGAATTAGACATTGCAATGGATCATTGCTCTTGCTCTCTCAGAGAGCACTTTCATGGATCTCTATTTCCTACTTAATAAATGTGCTGTAGATTTCAGCTCGGGGTCCTAGAAACAAATTCTACTTTGGGAGAGGTCCAGAAGCACGTCAAACAATCTTCAGCATATTTCTGCTGAATTTTCCATGTAAAGGAAAATGAAGTAAAGGTTCCCATCTCAGTAAAATGGATCCAGCTATGTAGTTTTGAGAGTGGGCTACTCAGCGAATCTAAAGGAACTGCACTTAAGCACTCCTTGTCTCTGCGTCTAGCACTTTAGAGCTGGGTAGATGTTCTGATACAACATCAAATCCACGTATTTCCAAATACATTTTTTGCAGATAGTATTAAAATATTGAATCTGAATCATTCTGTCATGATTAAGGGGGTGGGCAATATTTTCTCACTACCTTTTTTGGCTTTATATCCACATGCCTGTGATGGAGTTGTAAGTTAGTGTTTCATGCAAGTATATTTTGATGCTCAGCTTGATTGCCAGAAGAGAACCCAAGAAGAATATTTTGCACTTTTATTGAAGAATCTGGAATAACTGGAAGGTGTTGTTCCACAGTCTATCAGACCACATTCCATCTTCAAGATGTTACATGTTACATAAATGTTACTTCACTGCCTGTAACCTCTTTGTAACTTCTCTTCCATCAGCAATGTTTCCTTTCATTAAGAAATTTGTTTCCTCATTAAAGGGTTATGGATTTTAAGTGAAGGAAAAGCACAATGGGGCTTTGATTTGGCTTTGATAAAACTTCAAGGAATTTGATTTGCTATTGTTTTTGTATCCTTACATCTGTCGCCCAAAGGTTATCATTCTTTCATAACAGACTTTTTTTCTTCCTTTTTTTTTTAAGTCTCTAATGTACCACTTAATATCACATCCTCTTTCCAGTAATATTCTGATAGAAAAGAAGCATTTTATTTTGAGATAAAATTTTCTTTGAACACCCATGGTTTCCTTAAATTTGGGAGTTCAGACTGAGTTGCTTTTTAGATTAGCTTTTTCAGTCCTGTCTTCCATGTACAATTGGAACCAGAAGTGCTAATTTACTAAGGTGTTGAGCTGGGGATAACTAAAAGTTATTTTGAGGAATTCAAACTTTCTTTGTCCACTTTAAATTTTGGAGTGAAAATCATCTTACTCAGGAGCTGAAAATATTCCAAAATTTTAGATAATCACAGCACACAAATAATAAATTCTGTACAGTGAGTGTTCACAGAAGCACTTGCAATAGTTAATTACAAGCAATTTTACTATGTGCTAACATTCATATTTGTAACAAAAGTTTCTTGAACATTTTTCCTAGAGGAAGGGACCTATGCATTTAATTTGGGCCTTTTACAATAGAACCTGGACTCTGACTGTGGAGTAAAAATCTATCACATTACAAGTAACTGATAGATAGGTTTTTGCTTTACATACTTGCAGATAATTTGCAGATGGAAGAAATGGCTGACCCTTTTGACTCAGTCTGAAGTGTGTAGTCTACTAGTAATATAAATAGGACAAAATTTATTGGTTCAAAGTACAGGATCACTTATGAAGTAATACAATTTTCCTCTGTAAACTGAGAACCATTGGAGATAACAGATGAGGAAAAAGTCCTAGCTATATTATGTGGCCCCTGTAGGAGAGATGTTATTGTACAAGACCTTGCTGGAATCTCCTTCATAATGGCGGGAACTAAAAATTGAAAAGAGATAGTAAAGGTGTACACGGATAACATGGACAACAGAAAAAAATTTTACTTTGGTGAAATTAAAGTTGAGAAAGGATCTAGTCCTTTAAAAATTATGCCAAATAGATTAATGGGGTAAGAAAATTAAGAATTGTCCTAGAAGAATGATAAAGGGTGCAAACTGTGAATAAGTTTAGACTGGAATAAAGCTCATATGAATATCTGAAAAAAATCTCCTGTAGGAATTTTGAGAGTGGAAATATTGTTTTCAAGATTGGGTAGACAACATTAAAACCGCAATTGTATGATGCTATTCCTGTGATAAAAATGACAAGCTCCAGACATCTTTTACTATTTTGTTTGTATGTTACTGAGTGCACCTGTGTTTACTCACAAATTTCAGAAAACAGTACTTTTGCTGTAATTTATTAAGCATTTTTTTCCTGACACTTACCTTGTTGTGAAGAGAAATAGCAGTATTGCCAGTGGAACTGTCCTCTATCTGTTTTAAGCTGGCTTTGGTTACAACTGTAGAAGACAGCTTCTTTTCTCATATGAAAACTTCATTACCGTAAAGGTTTTCTTCCCTTGCACTCTGATAACTGCTATTTGGAATGCTGTATTGATAGGTGAAATGGGAAGACAAATATAAAACATGATGTAGCCCTTATTTGCCATATTGTGAGTTATGTTACAGCAGATTTGGAGTTTTGCTAGTTCAAAATTATTTTCATTCTCAACAGTGTTGTTCATTAGTTCCAGTATCACTTATATACCTGATGAGATGGAAACCTTCATTTTTTTTGTTTTTAATCCATGAAGCTTTTCAAGTTCATTGTTATTTTTAAAATTCCCACATTGACAGAAAGTTATTTCTAAAGGCAATGCCAACTCATGTACAATGGATTATAAAGACCTGCTGTAGTGAACAAGAGAAGCACAAGACCTATGACTGTATTATGTCATGAGTTTATTTGTCTAAGGCAGGAGAAGTGATTTCAAATTGTTTGAACAAGGTCCAACGCAGAGTATCTTTATGTCAGTTGTTATAAATTACACTAATGACAGAAATGACAGTGTCTCAAATAAAGATTTTTCTTCCAGTAGGAAGTATTTTATTATAATCTGGAGCTACTTGTTTCCTGTGAACTTGCTGCCACTGATTTTCTGCAGCCAGCTCTTGCTAGAGGAATATCTGAGCTCATTGTGCAGAGAAAGTGAATAGATTTGCATCTGCTATATGCCATTGGACCGAAGGCTGAATTTGAACCTTATGTCCTTTTCCTGTGAAAACCTTTTTTTTTTTTTTTCCCTAACAAACAGAACTATTTTTTGTTATGTCTAATGTGGTCATCTTAAAGCAGAACAATCATTAATAAAAGATAGTTAACACTTGTTTTCATTATCTGAAAGTCTCACTTGTGCACAAAGTTCTTAAACACTTGTGCTCCCTTACAAGACTTTTTACATATGTTTTGCCATTAATGTGCTTGCATTGTCTCAAAAAACAGGGGTCCAGGCAATTTTCTCAGCTAGCAATATAGCATGCACCTAATTTAAAACATAAAATTGAGCTGTAGTTCCCACGTTGATCCTGCAATAGCTTTGTAGTTCCAAAGAACTACAGAAATTAATAGGGCTTACTCCTTACTTTAACAGGGCTTGGATTAAACTGCTGGTATTTAGAAGTACATATTATTCTGGAGTGTTCCCATATCATCTGACAGCTACCTGTCCCTAAAATTAACCAAAAAATCACATTGCCACATCAGAAACATGCTACCTGTTCTTTGGATACATCAGTTCCTTCAGATATCTATTGTTTATGCCTGACTAGATCCATCTCTATTAAAACGAGCAAAATTTAAAAAGAAAAGAAAGGAAGTATAGGAATAAATATGTGTTAACAAATGATCAGGCAAGGGAAGCTGGACTTGCCTAGGTATTGAAAAATGCCCTGTTTACTGATGAGAAGATATTTTACATCTTGGCAACATAAGAAAATGTTTAAAGAATTTGGGCTCTTTCTTTTGAGAATTTGCTTTTGCTGTCTGCTTTTGCTGGCATACCAACTTTATGATATTCTTGCAACAGTATCATACTTATATTTTTTAGAACATGATATTAGGATTAGAAATCCTCATCTCAGCTCAGCTACCTGAAAGCCTATATGACAGTGCTAAGCAAATAAGTTACCTTATTCAAGCCTAAAATTTGTTCTAAAATGTCTTAAACCTTGTCTTAATATGAATTTTAGGCCAAACATGAGACAAGTATGTAATTTGACAAAAGGCAAAACACAACACAGATATCTCCAACGTAGATCCAACACCTAACAAGGAAAAAAATTTTGCTTAAAAAAACCTACTGTATAAACTGGACATAAAATCATGATTTCCCACTGTTCAGTTGACAGCAGTTGAAAGTTGTGCCACAGTTGCAGTAGAAGTTTATCTTGTGAAAAGCTATGAATGCAAAGGACTGTGAAGTTAATTAGGAGAGGGTATGAACTGAGTAACAAGATTCCTTTCTACTCCATAGTTGTTCTTTATCACCTAGGAGAGATTTGATCCCTACCAAGTCTAAAAATATGTAGTTTCTAAGGGAGGTAGGATACCTCCTTACCTTACCCTTAGATAGGTAGTACAGCAGTCCAGTGTGCATGTTGATCTCCACACATTCTGTATACATTCCCTGTGTATAACTTGAATCGAAATGTCTGACATTGCATAAAAAAAAAAAGTATTTTGAAGTAAAGAACCCTGGACAGCCTTGAATCCAATATGTAACTTTAAGGAAACTGGAAAAAAAATTTGGAAAGAATTTAAACTTAAAAATCTATTTACCCTTTCTTTAAAAAACAACAAAAACAACGATACCAGAAAACCCACCCATCAAACAAAACCAAAAAACCACCCCAAAACAAAAGACCAAACTAGTGTTTTAAAGATGCCCAGGAAATTGGGTTTTCAAATAAGAATGAAAAGACTGTTGTCAGTCAAATGACAAAATTTAAAAAAGTGTTGACAGTTAAATGTCAAAGTTGTTTGATATTCTAAATTTTCAATAGTTTAATGTTCCCAGAAACTAAATGTCAATTACCAAAATATCATTTGCACGTGGATAAATCCAATTGTAAGAAGAACAGGAGCCCTGCAATTCTCAATCCAACAAATGATGGTGGTGATCCAACAACAAATGTAGTTTCTGAGAGAGAATTTTGTACCTTTTAAAACATATTACTTCAACTAATGAATGTTCCAACTACTACCTCCATATCTGTATTAGAGGAAAGTAAACAAGTCACAGACTAAAATAAATATATGAAAATTCAGATTTACAAAATTATATAGTTTCACATCTGCATTTTTCCCAAAACTTTTTCATTCTCTACCATTCCTTTGAAAGAGATTATCTGCCTTCGGTTTTGAGACTCAGCCATGACATGAGGTTAAAGTCCAGAATACTGTGGATCAAAGTGAATTGAGACCTTAAAACACTGACAAACCACTGTAACTTCATATGAACTGGGCATTCTGACTTTGGTCGAGAGGGGCTTTCAACAGAAATCACATTAATTAAACAAACAGGTAAGTGCAGTCTTCATTTATTTGTAGAAGGCACTTGGTTGTATTCTTTTCAGCAGTCTTTTCCCAGTGATGGAAAAAGTAATTTAAGACATCAATTTATTTCTCTCATCACACTGTTCTCAGTCTTCCAGACATTTATTTATTTATTTATTTTTATTTTAAATTTAGCTCTTTCTCAAAGTATTTTTTTTAAATGGTATCATTATGCAAGGTTGCTCTTGATCATCTCTCTCTACCTCTTGAACATGTGCAGTAACAATGACAATTTTTTCTTTAGAGTCTCGGGAACACCACAATCAATTACAAAAATAATTCTCTAGTTTTCTTTTTTTTCCTTTTTTAAATACGTGAACATCTTACTTAAATCATTAACATATAAATCAACTTTCAGTAACTCTGAGACATAGCAGAAGCCTACAGCAGGGCAGGCATGCTGCTCAACATATTTTGGCTCTGCAAAAATGGCAGAGTCCATTGATATTTTTCACCAAAATATGCTTTTGCCACAGGAAGGTTCTCAAAACTACAATTGGTGAAAGGTGAGGTGAGACTTCTTGTATCCTAAAAGCTCAGAATGAAAAAAGAAAAGACTTTTCTATGGTGTTCTCCCCTTGAAACCAGAGCCATCTGACATAGACAAGCACTAACCTAGGATTCATATGTAATGACTCTCAAAATTGTGGAGCTGCAGATGTCCTCTCAGCTCTCTGACCTCTGCTTCAGACTACTATCTGGGTGGATTTCCATGTCAAGATGAGGAGTACTTTTAGGGATCCAACCATCAAAACCTTTTAATTAATTTCTTCTTGTAACAATTGTCTCAGGAATTCACCTATCTGTGGAATGTAAATCTCAGTCAACTTTACCAAAAAACAATTTCTAAACCCAAGCCCTGTTTTTTTACTTCTTATGGGAAAAATTCCTAAATGCAGGTTTCAAAGTGCTTCCAGTAAATCTATTCCAAACTTGCTCATGAAAAGAAATTGGACAAACCACACAGAAACCTTATGTTAAGAAGGTGACAAGCAGTTTGTTTCAGCACTAAAGACAGAAAACAAAAGCCTGTATGAAGCTACCCACCCATAAATGTAATAATTGGACAGCTGTATCTTGATATGCTTAGAACTAGCTGTATTTTACAGAAACTTGAAACAACCCCATGTAGTAAAGCACTGTAACAACATATTGCCTTCCTTTTGTTCTTTGCAGACTGATTTATGGTAAAGACATTTTGCTTCCTCTAGACATGAGGGCACATCCCCTCTGAGGGTCTGCTGAGCAAAAAAAAAAGCAAGGAAGAAAAAGCAATCAGGTAGTTAGGCACCGTGCCAGAGTTCTCATTGACTCCCCACATATGCGGGCTACCTGGCTTTCCTCCAGGGCTTGAAGATGCTATCTTTAAAAGATGAGATGCCAAAGGCCTATCGACCATAGAGACATTTTCCAGGGTGCACTTCTTACCCCTGAACAGGTCAAAATTAAATTTAATGTGGTGTCTTTAGGTTTTCTGTATGAATTTATCTGCAAATGAGACACTTCCTAGACAGCTGCAAAAAAAGAGAGTCCATCCATGGGCTTTCAATTAGTTGAAAGAAAAACTCAGGCAGAAACTTACTCCAAGAAGATTATATGTATATTTTAGTGAGAAAAAAAAATATAAGTATGTGTTCCACATCCAATACTCTGCTCTTGACATCTTAAAATGCTTAGGGGTAATCAATAGAAAAAAAACCCACAGGAACAATCCTTTGGAAGAAAGGCAGGACTTTCTACTGCATCTATTTTGCTATTTTTTTCTCATGTTGAAAAAAGTGAATTAAGAATGACATTGAAGATGTTGTAGATGTGATTATGGCTCACCTTCACTCAGGCATTGATTATAAAACTGCCACTACATACCTTAATTTAGTGAAACTAATTCACAATTTACTATTTTCAGACTTGCAAATTCAGTTTATATTACCGTACAATATTTTCTGCAAATACATATATAGAAAAGACTCTGCAGAAATGTTTTGAAAGCTCAAGCACTCAGTCTCTGGTGAATAAAAAACATATCTTAAATCTAACAGTTTATAACACTTTGCAGATGTACACTGTGGACAGTTAAATAATACTTAAACTACAAAAAATAATAAAAATAATAATGCTAGATCTTCTGTGGCATATTTAAAAAATATAGTAACTATTTTTATTTTAGAGGACATTCTGGAGCAGAGCGTCTATCTAGGATTTTAGCACGTTATGAAGTACCAACAGACTGTTAGAACTGAATGTAGGTATTTATTTTTAAGCATACATGTATCCTGCTAAGCACAGAAACAAGGAATGAGGGAAAACAAATGATTAATTTATATTTAGTTTAATTTTTTGTTCAGTTCTAAATGAAAACCATTATTGTAACTTTTTGCAAATATATGTATGTGTTTTATAAAAATATTAGGTTTCTGTTCCTTTAGAAAATGTTGAGAAACAGTGACTTAGAGATGCACAAAATATGTTCAGATCAATCAATCAATCTCATACACAAAAACACTTTAGTGTAGTTGTTTGGATTTTATAAAAAAGTGCTTTGAGGTGAAGGAAATGGTTTTAACCAGATATTTTTCATTAGTATGGAAGGTAATATTAATGTGTAATTTTATAAAAAATAAATTGTACTGAGTCACTCCTTTGCAACAGAAATTCTGATATTTTCTGGTTCTGTGAAAATTCCTCATAGAGAAGTTGAAAAAGTCTGTTAAAAGGAACTGAACTTTTAGCTTTCTTAGATCTAACTACTGTACAAAAGTACATACATTGCTTTGCTTTAATGTTCATTCCTTTACTTAAAAAGTTTTTTTGACCAGACAGTCATTATAACATTCTAATAAATAAGGCTAGGTTGGAGAAAGTTCTCAATTATTTTTTTATTATGGTGGGAAATTTGTGTCTTGTTTTATAAACTTCAATTTTGTTTTGGATAGTACATCGTCAGTCAGTGATGTGCTTCAGTAACATGTTTAATTTCTGTTAAAGTTATTTGCTCCTCTGCTTTTCTTCATAACAGCAGAACAGGTCAAGGAATCATGTGATTTCTCAGATTATTAATCTGTTCTTGTAACATCTGTATCTAAGGCTAAATATCTCTGACAGTGCTTCCTGTAGCAAGGGGACTGCATTCAAGTAGAATTCTAACTGAAGCCTTAACTTTCAACACTAAACCCTAAGTTTGCTTCAACTGTGGGTGGTGGCATGAGGAACAAAACCAGACCACAGACCAGCAAAGAACAACCAAACAAGAAAATAAAATAAAATAAAATAAAATAAAATAAAATAAAATAAAATAAAATAAAATAAAATAAAATAAAATAAAATAAAATAAAATAAAATAAAATAAAATAAAATAAAATAAAATAAAATAAAATAAAATAAAATAAAATAAAATAAAATAAAATAAAATAAATAGAATACACTTTAAAATATTTCATTTAAATTGTTCAGTTTTCCTTCATGAATTTTTGGTCTCCCGCACCATGTGAGTATACCTTAATATCCCTGAACAGATGTTTAGAGGGCAATTCAGACACTGCAATCATAAAACAAACAGTGACTTCCCAGTATTTCTCTGATTTTGAAATGAATTGTTAAATTCATATGTATCATTTTCAGTGAATTCCGAAGGTAAAAAATTTACTAGCATTTTCTGCCAATGCCATACCTTAAGAAAATGCTTTGAATTTTGAAAGGTTTATGTGCTAGCATTGTGACAGAAGTTTCTGGAGGTCAAAATGAAATAAGGAGGGATATTTCAGATAAGCATCCATAATATTCTATTCTTACATAAAATGGCTTAACGTTTTTTGGTCTGCACAGTTCTCAAAATTGCTGTTTTCTGTTTGGTCAGTACACCATACAAGTAACTATTACTGTTTTATTTTTGCATTTCCTTTTTCAGGTTTGAGGCCAAGAAGTATAAAGTTGTGTAGAGGTGAAGGGAATCAAAAAAGGTAACTGAACATGTTTCCATATTAAAGGGATGTGTAATGGCTGAAGGGGTAATGGTACTCTGGAAGGTAGAAACTTGGAAAAAGGGTTAGGGTAGATTAGTAAGTGATATTTGCTCTAGTGAGATGGTGTAGTAAAATGGACTGATGAGTGTTTTAGATAGATCTGGGTTAAGGTGAGGCCAGGATAATACAATAACATGCAGTATTTTTGTGGTTTTCATTAGTGAGGTATGTAGATTTTTTAAATCTTTTTAGTTGCAAAAGTGAAGTTTATATTTTAGAAAGGATGTTAAAAAATGTAGGAAAAATAATTTTATTATATTTATTATATAAAATTAATTATTTAATAATAATGTTCTACAACCCAAGATTTAATATAGATAATGGGCTTAATTTATCACTACAAAAGTAGAAGATACTTGTGTGCAGTAGATAAATACTTTCTAAAGATGAAAACAGTAGTATGAATGGATACTAGAGTATTTATTAGTTTAGAGGAAGATAGCAAAATGAGAACTTTGGTCCTGAAGCCATGTACTGGACTTACAAAAAAGAAAACACTCACTTTAAAACAAGAGATATTACCTCCTTGAACAGACTACTAAAGAAGGTAGTTGATTTTCCACCTCTTAACAATTTTAAATCAAGATAAAATGCTTTTCTACAAGATGTGCTTTTGGTAAACACAAACTATTCTTCAGTCAAAGACAAGCTCTTCGTCTCAAAAGAGATTTAATTAGATGAAAGGGAATAACCTGTGATATGATGGGACGATATAATAGATCTCTGGCCCTAAATACCATAAATTTATGAAGCCACAAAAATGCATCTTAAATTCTTTTCTGAGATACATTCAGTGTGGATATTTCTGTTGCAGTTACTATTTTCACCCATTCTAATTATACTTCTTGCATTCTTATAAGTAAATTAACACAGTAGATCAGTGAAGTTAGGGGCATACTATGTAATACTTATTTAAAACAAATATTTTATTTCAGTTCAGTAACGTGGGAAAAGCAACTGTTAGACTGCTAGATGGACGTGTTCTTTGTATTTAACTTGGTTTAGTATTTGCATTTAGTTATAAAAGTTAAACTTGTTTTAAGAAGTAAGAGCAAGAAGTAACATTTTCAAATACAACCTTTAACTGAGGTCAAGCTCAGAGGACTAACACAAATGTTTACTGTTCCAGTTCTAAAAGTTTTCCCATCTAATTAATCTGTTAATCTGTGAGAGCTTTTTTTCATTTTAGTGTTCACATATGCTTTGTGGACGAAAAAGGTCTATAATGTCATCAGTGATGATACATATTTGAAAATGACCCTTTATTTAAATATGTTCTTCCTAGTTTTTTAATTCTCATTTGTTTTTCATTTTTCTTTCATATTGTCTTCTATATGGATCAATTGAACTTTCACTTATGAGATTTGCATACTATATTGTCCTTCAACACCTGTACAGCATGTAAAACATCAATAAATTACATGTTAACAACTGTTGGTTTTGATGTGCTGGTACCTAAATTATCCTAATACATCCATGCATATGGCTACAGTGATTGTGTGTTCTTGCATTACAGTTTATAATATTTATTTCATAAATAAGTATCTTAGTTTATAGGTTAGATATTACTATGCCTGACTAAAGGACTTACACACAAAAGATTTAAGGGGAAGGCAAGGAAGGAAAGAAATGTAGAGGTAAGACTCCAGAAAAAAAAGTGTGAAAGCTGTGAACTCGGGAATGTCCCTGGTAAACTTTAAGTGGTGAAGATTAAAGGTGATTCTAAAACATTTAAGGAGGAAAAGAGGAGTCACTAATCCCGAACTGTTCTGCTGAGGTTAAGCCTCTAAAAGAGAGGATAGATGGGTCTGCTAGGATGTCTATGCTGATGAAATGATTACGAGACACCTGTTGCTCAGAGACTTATTCTAAGAGATTTCATCTCACAGACCCAAGGGAAAGAAGACAGCAGTGAAATTTGTCCCCAGATGAAATGACAGGGGAGAACTTGAGCCTCTTTGGCAAAGTCTCTCAAAATTCAGGAGGTATTTCAGATTGATAGAGAGTGTCTCATCATTTTCTGTGCTGAGGCAGTCTACCACATCTGAAACTGATTCAATTTCATGGTATCACAAGCCACGCTTATCTCAGTGTACTCTGCCTGGGTTTTTGCTTTCTCTCATAAGCATATTTCTGTCTGCATGGGAAAAGTCCTCTATTTTAATATGGAACTTTTGCCTTTCGTGGGTTTGTTTTCATAGCCTGCCCACTGGGGTGAGAGTATCCAAGGCGTGAGAAGTGTCTGCCCTATTGTCTAGTTTGAATGTAGATTACTGTCTACAAGTGACTTGCTATTTTTATTTTGCCCACATTTTATCTTGGCTTTCTCTCCCGCAAATCATAACAAATGCTGATGTCTTTGGTCCTTTGCTCATACTCTAGCCACCATCAATCAACAATACAAAAATACTTAGTAAATACAGTTAAACCATGTCATTGACTACTGCTTAATCAAGCAAACCAGAGTGAGAAAAATCTCTCAACTCTCTCTTCCCTGCTGTGGCATTGTCACTGTTTCAATGCCCATTAATAGAATATTTTCGCATAGAGTAACAATGCCAATTCTGGAAACTAACCCATGAAAACACTTTCATACTAGATAAGTCTGAAGCCCAAGCTCTTTTACTATTTTTTTTTCCTATTAATTAACAAATAAAAGAAACCCTGTTATATTAACAAAAATCGTGCTAGATTACACTATTTATACAACAGACCCAAGCAAGTGAATTGCGTAGCCCCAGAACATCAAGGGGAACTTCAGGAAAGAGAGTGATGTGACAGACCCTTTTGCAGAGATCTTGTATCTTCTAAAATAGTGCAAATATGCCCTTTTGGAGTGAACCTATATGCACTCTATTTCTTGGCTTTTTATTTCTGTAGTCTGATGGCAGTGGACATTACTGTCTTTGAATGGGAGACCTCATAATTATGTAGGGAAATGTGAAAAACATTCCCTCCAATCTACCCAAAGCTTGGCTCTAAGGAAACTTGGTCTTAGAAAATTATCTAAGTGGAAACCAGAACTTCTCTGCCTGAAGTGGTAGTAGTGGTGGCTGCAGAAAGTGTGCAGATCAGATTAGTAAAGATTTTAGAGGAGTTAAAGTACATCCATCTAAAAGATCTCCTAAAAATAAAAAATCAATTTATGCAGATTTTTTTGCATAAATCTGTACCTTGCATGTTTCTGTAGTGCTTCTGTCACCTGTAAAACAATACACTCTGAATGTCTGAAGTCAAGTGGTCAATGTATTTTGGAGAGAGAAAGGTTGAAATCCAACAGGAAAACTAATTAATTGAGGATTATTTTCATCAGTTAACCCAGTCCGTAGTGTTTTTCTCCACAGACAATGCTGAAACTATCTTGTTCAGAAATCGAATCAATGTAATGCTGAATCACAGTGATATAAAATTATGCCAAATGGAAGCAATCAAAAAGGCAAATAAAAACCAAACTATCACCTCTAGCAGAGAACAACAGAAAAAAACCCATGGGAAATCCCTCTTTAGATTCACTCCAACAAAGTTTGTAAGTATTTGAAACTACAAATAAGTCACAATATCTCCAATTAACTAGTTAACAGTGAAATAGAGACTGAAAAAGAAGAAAGCAGTATTTCAATTTTCACTGTAACTATACTTGGGTTTAACCTAGCACAGTTTAATGCACAAGTCTCCTTTCAAATGTCAATTAGGAGGCCTGTGGAGGAAGAAACACTGAAATGTCACTGAGAGTGAGAGCATTTGTACAATTTCAATGGGAAAAGCCAAGGAGAACAAAAGATTAAGGTGGACAGAAACATGAAGGTAAACAGTGATGAAATACAGGTGTAAAAAATGAAAATGTTTTTGAATTAGAGTAACAGTCTCTGTATTTCCTGTTTCAGATGAAATCAGGAAATATTAGAATTAACAGAAATATTAGTTGTCTAACTTTTTCTAATTATAAAAATAAAGATGTTAATATCACAGCAGAAAGTATTTCTGTCCTCTAATTATTAGGTGAAACAAAGCAATTTATGCTTTACCTATTTATTTACATATCAGTTATGGATTCCGGAGAACTTGTCCTGAAGTTACTGAGGTTGACCAAAGCTGCTAACTTCTGGAAAGTTTATTTGCTACCACTGTATATAGCTTACTTGTATACTTAGATGGTGTTTGCATTTTACCTGCTCCCCAACCCTTGTCTAAGTTCTACTTTTATTAAGATGCATGTGGAATTTTATTATTTATAAATTTAATTGTAGAAATTAACACAAACTAGAATATAATTTACACATGTGTTCCTGAGAGTAGGACTTAATTCATTGCATTCAAGTTAATCCAAACATGAAGATGGAAAAAAAGAGATATTTTTTTCTGTCACCAATATATGAGCAATTGAATTTTATCTGTAAAACTCATCATGAAAATGAAATTAAAATTTTTAATTTCTCAGTTACTTACACACATCAAATTTTACATTTCTGGGTACAAGTATTTGTGCCTTAAAACCCTATTAATTTAAATAAAGATAGAGATGTATCATAATTCACTAATTAATGAAAAACAAAAAAGAGAGCTCCAGTTTAGAGTACTCATAATTAATTCATAAAACAATACAGTTTAGAAGATATCTAACTGAATGCAATAAAATAAGTAGAAAGCTTCTGGATATCACAATATAGTCACAAATATTCCATAAGTATGTTAAAAGATAAAGTTACCTGAATCACAGAGTTACAGAATGGATGAAATTGGATGGCACCTCTGGAGATCATCTAATCCAACCTTTGCACTCAGAGCAGGGTCACCCAGAGCAAGTGGATCAGGGTTGTACCCATTTGTTTTTGAATATCCCCAAGGACAGAGATGCCACAACCTGCCTGGGTAGGTTACTTGGTATGACCACCCTCACAGAAAAGAAAAAAATGGAAGCAAAAAACTTACTTCTTATGTTTAGGTGGAATTTCCTGTGTTTTAGTTTGTGCCCACTGTCTCTTGTTCTGTCCCTAGACACCACTGAGAAGGGTCTGGTAACTCCCATCAGATATTTACACATAATGATAAGAAGCCCTTGAGCTGTCTCTCCTCTAGGCTGAACAGTCCCAGCTCCCTCAGCCTCAGCTCATGCCACACATGTTCCAACACTTTAATCATCTTCACGGTCCCGCAGTGGACTTGTCCCAGTAATTTTATTTCTTACACTGGGGAGACCAGATATGGACCCAGCACTCCAGATGTGTCTCACCAGGACTGAGCAGAGGCGAAAGACCGCTTCTCTCAACTTGCTGGTGAAGCTTTTCCTAATGCATCCCAGGATACTACTGGCCTTCTTTGTCATGCAGGCACATTGCTTGCTCATAGTCAGCTCGTTGACTATCAGGATCATCAGATCCTTCTCTGCCAAACTGTCTTCCAGCCAGCTAGCCTTGAGTGTGTACTGGTGCATGGGGTTACTCCTCCCTAGGTGCAGAACTGTACATTTACCTTTGCTGAAATTCATGATGTTCCTGTCAGCCCACTTCTACTGCCCATTGTCCAGATGGTCAAAGAGAATGTTAAATGCTATTTCTGCCAGTATCAACCTCTGGGCTACACCACTTGTGGCTGATATCCAGTTGGACTCCATACCACTCGTGATAGCCATTTGAGTCTAGCAATTCAGCCATTTTTCGATCAATCTTACTGTCCATTTATCAAGTGCATACTTCATCAACTTATCTACAAGGAAGTTATGGTAGACGGTGTCAAAAGTCTTGATAAAGTCAAAACAACATCCACTGCTCTCCCCTTATCCACTGAGGCAGTTGTCTCATCATGGAAGAGATGAAGCATCAGGCATAATTTCCCCCTCATTAATCCATTTTGACTACTTCATATCACCTTCTTGCCCTCCATATGTTTGGATGTTGTTTCTAGATTGGTTGTTTCATCAGTTTCACAAGGTTGGATTGAATAGCCTGTAGTTTGCTGGATCATCCTACCTTACACTCTTCTAGAGTGGCATTGGCTTTCTTCCATGAAAAAATTAAAAAATAATGTTTTCACATTTCAATATGCAAAGTATTGTAGAACATAGACTTTAATTTTGGGAGCTGATCTATAGAACTTATTGATTTTTATGAAACATAAGAATCTAAGTCAGAGAATTTTATATGAAGAGATTTTTCCCTTCATTTAGCAAGATTAAATATCTAACCTGTTGAATCAGTAAAATGTGTCTAAAACTGTTGCTTATTTATTCAATTGCTCCAGTAATAGTTACATTTACATTTTATGGAGTTGATACATATATTGCTGACTTAACTGCAAGGTATGATATTGTGATTACTGCCATGTTTGGGATATGTTTCTACTTAGGTATCAAATACTTTCAAATGTAATACTTCCAAGATCATGAGGTTTGATTTTATGTCACCGAATTTTAGATGTCTACTATGTAGACACTTCATTTGAATAGTCATTTAGACTTCTTTCAGAGTCTTTAAAAGAAAAATGTACTGATAGAGCACAATTCATCTTACATATTTTAGAAGTTTCCATTAGGATGAGAGGACTCGTGGGAAAAAGAATTGACTTTTATCTTCATAATAAAATTGGTAAAAAACTCCTTTTTGGCATCTAAAGGTGACATTTTTCTGTTATTACAAAAAGGTCATGTGGTAATAAGGAAATGTGTACCATTGCAAACAAAGTAGTATATTATTAGCATGCAGTTCTGAGATAAAATATCAGCAGGAATATTGTCCCATTTTTTTCTTATTTTTTTCCCTGTTTGAAAATGCTAATAAGACAAACTGTTATCTTTTCTATTTGGCTAGCTTCTGGGTTATTGCTCACAAGCTAACCCTTCTTTGGCTTTTGTCTATAGTGAATAAGGTTAGCCTAGGAATGCTAGGGCCCAAACTGATGGTAATAAAGAAAATCACATGTGTTTTAAGTTTGAGCTCATTGTTAAAGATCTTTCTATAAGATGGGTTTTTTTAGTCTGTGAAGTGCCCAGGGTTTTTTTATATTTTTTTCTTCAAAGGAACTTGCAAATGTATGAAGGCAAACAGTCTTGTATCATGGAAAATGAAAATAGGATGTAACCTTCAGGAAAAAATAATGGAAAAGGCTAAGATATTATTTTGAGAAGTCAGTTCTCTAAAGTTTTAAAAGGAAAAGAGGAAAAGTAAAGGAACTAAAGTCTTTATTTATAGGGTACCAATGTAAGAAAACAAACATCAGGAACTGACTTATTTCTTAATAATTTCACAGGGAAATACCATATTTACTTTTAACTGTTGTTATAATATTTATATTTGTATGTACATATTTGACTTTGATGTGTCATTTGTTATATGATGTGGTGAAAACTATGTATAATATCACTCAAGTGGCTGTGTGTGGGTGTTCAATATATATGTATATTGTAATAATAATGGGAAATTCAGAAAAGTTGTTTTTGTTTTTCACTATTCTCATATTTTACTTCAGGTTAGAGCAATGCTTTTTTTTGTTTAGGAAAGGCTTTTTTTATTTAGAAAAGAAACTCATGGGTGAGAAAATACAAGTCACAGGAAATCATAAGCAATTCTACCAGTTGCAATAATGGTACCCTGATAAAAGGTGAAAGTTCTTTCTTCATGATCTTTTCATTATAACAACAAAATTTATGTCTAAGGACTTTTCAAATAGCTACAGACTGAGATCCATTGACTGTAGTGACTGGTATATCAGCTGAGTCCAAATCTTCCATTTTGCAATCACTTGGAAAAAAATTATTTACTACTTCAAAGAGAAAGATTTTTTATTTTATTATTTTATATCATTATTTCAACAATAGCATACTAATAAAAACAAAGGCATCAAAAACTATGAAGCTACCCTCTTTCGTTATAAGAAATTATGTAGGAAATACACTACAAAGCTTGTTATCCTTGTTTGTATTTTCAACTTGGAAAGAAAACAATACTGATTTGTATTTCTTCTAATTTGGTATATTTAATATAGTAAATAATATTACATAATAAAAACATTATATAAATATTATAATAAATATTATTACATATTAAATACCTATATTATAATACCTACAAATATATAAATATTATAATAAATGTTTGAAAATTTTGATGATATCTGAGCTGTTATTTTTATGAAATCACTGGTTGCATTGGTGAAACAGTCACTCTAATTGAATTAGTTTGCAAATGAAAGCCACAGAATAGCTAATTTTAAATCACACATTCCTTGTCAGTTTTCCTAATGGTTCTAAATGTTAATAAGGCCTCTGCCAGGTCTTTATTTGCTCCTTTCTTATAAGACTTGCTTATGTACTGAACACTTAAGGAAGTTCCAAGATAAAACACAATTTCCCTCAAGCACAAATTGTAAATTTTTGCAGGAAGAAAATGTTTCTTTGGCCATTTTTCTTGGTTCCCAAGGAGATGGATACTGTGGTGGATAGGCCACTGTTTGTCTTTAGATTGTCCGAAGTTCATTCTGCAAAGACAAATGGGACATGAGTTAGAATTCAAGTAAGGTACTTTTAATGCACCTATCACAGTGACTTCTAATTAATGACCAGCAGTACAGAGTTGCACATTTCCAACTGCCAGGTACCTAAGAAGAACACCAGGTATAATCCTAATGCAAGAATTATGCCATTTAAAAAGACATGTAAATAGTTGAAACCTTTTAGTCTAAATCTAGCACATTTCAGGTTTTTATCCCATCTATTTTTAAATATGTCTTGTTGGTCTGTCTGAGGCTGATTCCACAGTTTGAAGGTGTCTCCAGTATCTGGGACACCGCAGCTCAACTCTTTTATAACTTTGTTTCCAATGTATGCCTGTGCATTTCGGAGATTTAATTTTTTTTTTTCCTGGCTGTATGGGTGGGAGTTTGCATTTTCAAATTTGCTGCACCCCAGAGAGTAAGACATAAGCTGTGTCTATTCAGGGAACTTTTTACTTTCCCTTCTTTTTTTTAATCTTGTGAAATTAATTCTTTTTAATGTAGTAACTTTCTATGCTGTGTGTACGGCGGTATGAGATTCCCCTTGCTTTCTCTTTTCCCTAGCTTCAGCCTCAGATTTTCTTCCATGCATTTTATGTTCCCGTGACTGTGTCATAGCAGAAAATCACATAACATTGCAATATTCATTTACACCTGAGATGCATGGAGTCATCTTCATTAGAAACTTTTATTTACTGTATTTATTGTAAAAGCTGTAGTGGAGTTGATTGCAGAGTTTTCACAATTTGTTTTATAGTTATATGTCTGGTTTGAATGCAAGATGACACTAAACACAGTAAATGTTACTTGATTTTTTTACTTCATGTGGTTAATTCATTTCTAAAAGCCCTAATAACTGACCTAGGTGATACTTCATGAGTCTAGAAAGATAGTGACTCCCTTATGAGTTTGGGAGAATGATACAGAAACCAGTTCCCTAAAGTTGTTAATGCAATGTCAAAGGGCACACATTCTACTGCTGATAAGACATGACAACAAATAAAATATAAGCTAATGGTCAACAGCTATCAGCAGTTAAGTAAATTATCCTTAGTCTAGTTATTAGTTAGGTGATAGCATACCTGAAATATAATAATTATCAGTATACTGTACTATGTGCAAGAAGTCTTCTATGTTCTAAAGAAAATTGCTTTTAGTTAAAGACAAAATCAGTAATCATGCAGAAATCTTACTTTTCATTGGTAGCAATGTAAAAGCCCAACTGTCTTGTTGTTCAGTACAAAATTTAAATAAAGCATCCTTTTTTTCATGTGATATGACAATATTAATCAGTATTGGAGAGTCATATCAGTGTTTAATGCTCTTTCACAGACCAAATCTGGGTGAAAAATTAATGAAAATATTTTGGGTTATTGGACTGGATTCCAAATAGCTGTTCAATTTGACATATCTATTCTCTTAATAATTACAAGATTTTCATTCACATAGTATTTAAGGGAGGCTAGTTCTTCACATTCCTTTGCTGTTTATATCTGAGTAAAACTACTGGGTAGTGTTTATTTGTTTTCCTATGTCCACCATTATTCTGTGATGGCTTTTTTTCCAAATCAATGCAGGAGAAAGTCTAAGCAATGTGATTTACATTATGAATGGTAACTGACACCACCACCAACAAAAAAAAACCATATTGATAAAAGAATATGTTGAACTTCCTCCTTCACAGGGATTCCAGACAGAAACACCTTTCAATTTTCTCAACATTTTCCAAAACTATTTTTAGTCATATTTTTTCTAGGAAATCTGGCTTTACAGAAAATTTTACTTCTATTATTTGTCAAAAAGAGGGAGGATTTGAATTACTTATAAGTTACTAAATTCTTAGGATAAGTTGAGTTACTTAGTATACAGGAAAAATGAATTCTTAAACATGAAGAGCAGTGTGGGAGAAATCATTATGGTATTTGTGGGAGACAGACATAAAGAGAAGGGAGTCTGATTGCCAGATGGTAAGGCATTAGCATATTCCATTGGCTTTTTATGTCATAATGTGCCTTAACACTGCTCCTAATTCTACTTCCTACAGTTTATTTCATTAGAATCCCATCCTAATTTAAGTGCTGCTCAGTGTTACATCTGGGATATTGTCTAAGGATGTCTAAGGATTGTTGCTAGTTCTTTCCTAAAAATAAGCTTTCCTGCGGAGTATGAACAAAGTGAGGTGTTTGAACAAGCATAAATGTTTTCCAAGTGAATTGAATTTCTTAGATTTTGAAATTTAGGCCAATCTTAGATATTGCCTGTATTTTTTCCTTTTTGGAAGTCTGTGGATTTTTTTTTTGTTGTTGTTGTTGTTTTGAATCAAGTTTGTTTGTTAGGGTTTTTTTCTTTTTTTTTTTTTTTTTTTTTTTTTTTTTTTTTCTTAAATGAATACACTAGACATATCTATTTATTACAGGTGCTTTGCTTTTCTTATTGGTACAGATTCGGGACATTTTCTTTAATTCTGTTAACAAGTCTGAAAAGACTGTGCATATATGGGAACATATATTTTTATGCATATATTTTGTTCCACAAACAAATTGCTAGTTTTCTTAATGAACACATTACACTCTCAAAGAGTAATTATGTATTTGTCACCATCTCCTTCCATTGTCAATCACTATAAACTGTTCCCTATAGACCCATTGAACATGAGCTCTCTGTGAAATGAAGCATTGCAGTCAGGCAGTTTGAAAAAAAATATTACCACCCTAGCAGATGGAACATCAGTAATTTAGTACTAATCAGCTCAACTGGTTTTACAGAGTTTCTGCCTTTAATGTTCTGTGCCTTCATTGTGTGTGATTTACACCTGACTTAAGTGTAGCTCTAAAGGCTGTCAGCTATCAGTAGGCGACTGATACCATCTCTCTATCATTAGATCCAGCTTGTAAAGCAGTCCTAAGATTTGGTGACCAGGAAGACAGATTTTGCAGCACACCTGCAAAATGAGTTTCCTTACGCTACACTGAACTATGATTAGGTAGATAAAGGACAGTTTGCATTGCAGAGCTCTAGCAACCGTGCTGTTACCCTGTCAATTTACAGGGCTAGGAAGACAGATAGTATATTGCTGAGCCACCTTTGCCCAGGTAGAGGTGAATGACATATCAAAGTTAGGGTCTTTCCTGGACTACACCAGCTGTTATCTTTTCATCAGAGCATCAGTCACTACAATCATTTGAATTGTGATTAATGTCACTATCTTTTTGTCAAAGATGTTAAAATTTGCCTTTTATATAGGGCTATACAGCATTTCAGGGAACTAAAGACTTTGGATTAGTTTCCTCAATTTTCACTTCAATTTTACTAATTATATTGTACCAACTGAAGCACTGATCTTTAACAGACAGGTATACCTGTTAGACTACACTTACCTGTACATACTGCTGTCATAGTGGTAACAGAATATATTGTCTTCCTGAAAGAAGAGCACCATTTTTTGATTATTCATTCATATTTGCAAACTGAAAGCCTGTGGACTGAATAAGTATATGTGTGTTTTTACATATTTATATACATCACAAAATACATATAAACCCTGTATGTAGTTCTGTCTTTGAAAAAGTTTTTGTTTTTAAATTTCATACTGGAAGTTCACAAAAGCACCTGACAAACTTTCAGCTTTTAAGTTTTGTGTAGATATAGGTACAATGCCATTACCTGCTGAAATTTTCTTCCCATTTCTAGTTTTCTATTTTTATCATATTAATAAGACTATTTGCCTTGATACAATTATAGGAATTCATATAGTTTGTAGACGTATAGAAGATAAAACTTAACATTTTTACAAGTGTGGGAGAGACTTGGTATATCTAATTTTGGCACTTGGACCTATACTTTGAAATTACAGGTAAAGTAGTTCTGGAGTCATTGCTAAATTTCCAGGTCAATGGAAAGAGAAAGGAGTGTTTAAAGGCCTCCAGGGAGAACTTCTGAAGCTGAGCTTGGATGTCTTTAAAGATTAAATGTGGACTTTGGAGCCCTTTGAATTTTTGTGTGTGAACATGTGGTGTGTTTTGACTCATGTACAGGTAAAGCCAATTTACTTCCCCTCTCACTGTGTCCCCAGCAGTTCTATTGATAATAGTGAAACTACACTATATACTACTCTTTAGTATGAGAAAGGATATCAATGGGGATCACAAAGGCTCAAAAGAACCTTTATTGATAATTTTAACTAGCTGCTAAAAGATTGCATTTTACTGTCCTGTTATCTAACCTTCTCCTGTTCCTCCTGATATTTTCTGCCACAGGTATTTTTGTTTACATTGAACAGAATATGGAAAAATGAAAAGAAACACAGCAGTTTATGAGGGAGAACACCAAATTAGAAAAATCTCAGATAAAATGAGAATTGCACACAAGAAGCAAAAATATTTTAGCATAAGTATTTAAATACTTTATAATTGCTAGTAATATTTTAATATTGACTGTATAATATCTTCCCTAAAATCTCACAGTGTGCTCATCAGGTCATATGTATCAGAGAAATACCGTGAAAAAAGGATGTTTTGCAGACATTTCCAAAATAGTTACTAATGTAACTATTAAAAAAATTAAAAAGACAACAGCTGATAGTTAACAATAACAATGTCTGTAAAGCCAAGAGGTAAATGTGGAAATTTTGCACAGAGAAAGTAGAGAAAATGTGGGGAGGTACATGATACCAGAAGAAAACTTCTGTTAAGTATTTGATATGTCATCAACTTTTCCTTCAAGGATTTTTTTTTTAATTGAAGTTGATTCTTTTAATTTGAGATAGATCAGTTATACTTATGAAAAGTGACAGTCAATAAAGAGAATTTCCAAAAGCATTCAGTGATACCTTAATTGATTTTCCTTTGAAATGAAAGTTAAAACTCCTATCAAATCTGAAAGGAACTGAGTTAGGTGAAGGGTGAATAATCCAGAAAAATTTTGCCCATTTCTAAACTATGTTGTAGGACCTGTAAAAATGTTCAAACAGTACTTAAGTTTACTTTTAGTCCAAACGTTTTTCATCTTTGAAGAGAGATCATGAAGTACTTGTGTGGCACAGTTACGCTTGCTTTAAGAGAGTTGCTGTAGATTCGTTCTTGACTATTGATATAATAGTCAAGACTCAAACTATGGAGTTTCAATAAAATATATTTTTAATGGCATAACTCTATGATCTTAAGCTAGGAATATAAATTCTTTAAAAGATCAGCATTGATCCTGTGTCAGTACTAAGACACTTTGTGTCTGACATAGTCTTGCAAATTCACTGTCCTGTAATTAATGACATACACTGACCACTATGGTCAGCTTCAAGGTCAATGTCTCCTGGTAGTTAAGGTGAGTTAAGAAAACCTACAAAAAGTAATTAGAAAATGTCAAGGGTAAGTGTCCCTGACACACAAATGGTCTGATTCTCCTGCTGTGAAAGATATTGTTGTGGAATCCAATGAGCAGCCTCATTAATGCTGCTAATTATCTCCTGCTGTTTTGAAATGTGCATTAATTTTTTTTTAAAGTTTGTTTAGCTAGGAATGTGTCAAAAGTCACCAATAGCACAACAAGGTCGCGAAGTAGTAGCAGAACCCCGAAGGTATGTGCAGACACCATTACATTCCTCCGTTCCCATTTATATCCAAGTATAATTGCACCTAAAACGAACCGTGGGGTTTTTATATTATTTATTTACTCCGGTGTTCCAGAGAGGTGGAATCTAAGCAAAACAAAAATTTCAGTATTTCAGACCTGTCATTATTTCAGCAAGATATTGATGCCTTAGCTGAAGAAAATGCAAACAAGTTAGAAAAAAATAGTACAGATATGATGAACGTGATTGATTAGGATTGATCTCAGTTAAACTAAAAATATCAAAAAATACTCAAAATATGGTCAAGGATCTGTACTTTTGGTAAGTAAACAATAAAATAAAGAACAAAGTTTTCTAGTGATCATCAAAAGTTCAGTGTGAGCTTAAAATGTTGATATCTTTACTTATTTTTTGAGATTATTTTTAGGATGTGAATTTATATACTTGTATAAAAAAATAGCTTGATTTTAATTTTAGAATTTTAATTTATAGAATATAGTTACCAGAGTAATATGTTTAGATACTGCAAATGTTTTGAGACAGAAGATATAAAACCAACACAATAAAGTGAAAAATATCCCTGTTTTCTTTTGAATGTACATGAATTCCTTATGAAAGGAACCAACATGGTTTGGCAGAGGCTTGCAGTGTGCTCTGCAGGGGACTGGAGTTTTTGATTTTTTATGGTAGGGAAAATCATCAGTTCTGCTCACAAGGATATTTGGTTGGGGATTTTTCTTTCAATTTATATATGTCGAGCATAGTGTCTCCAATATATACTAAAGTTTGAGCTTTGCTTGTGTCTCAGGCTGTGGAATTCAGGGGAAGGTACAAGTTCAAATTCTGGCAGATCATGTCATTCTATCTAGTAGAGCAAAATGACTGGCTAGCAGAGTATATGCAAGGCTAGTTTTGAGAAATGAGGGGCCTTACCCAAAATCAGTTTAGTCTATGTTCAAGATACACGTTATGTACAAACATAGGCAGGAGATTAATTACTTGGTCTCTTACCAATCAGTATTAATCTGGTTGCCATATTTCAATTTAAGTACAAAATTTTAAATAGAAATGGCAATATTTCATATCCTAAATATGTTTTAAAACATGGAGGCAAAGAAATACATGTTTCAAAGAGCTTTGACTACGTGGAAAAAGAATAAGAGCTAAACTTTCTCCCTAGCTGCTGAATGAACAGGGACAGTATGTTATCTCCCAAGAAGGGGAGATGTTCTCCCTTTCCAGGTAAATGCCAAAGGGCAGTGTTATGTCAACAGAGCTCTACCATCAAGATCAGGACCTTGAGGAGAAAACTAAAGTTTTTGCATTCACTCATCATTTGGCTTTATATAGACCAATGTGTTTATATATGGACCCAATGCACTATATAGATTTCAAGGTTTCTCCAAGATCTACTCTTCATGATGCACAGGAGAGATTCAAAGACAACAGAAAACAATGGAATTTCCACAAAACATTCTCCCAGTATTCAACAGCTTCCAATTAAGGAACATTTTGTACTAGGAAAAAAAAAAATCTGCTGGTACCACAAACAGGGAAAAGGGATTGGCAAGAACTAGGAATATTGTGTCTGAAGCAGCCTCATTGTTCATTTATTTTGGTAGTGAACAAAGCCTACCAATTACAGTATCTATATGAAGGAGAAGGTCTAAATCATCCAAACAACTTGAGGACTGCATATATTTATAGTAGTACTTGTTTTTTCTGTATTGAAATTGTGTAGCTATAATGCTTATTAGACATCAATATCTCTACTTCCATGGAAATCTTAACATCTACATTTCTTTTTTTGTGCTTGAAATTAAGAACACGTTTTTGCTATTTCCTTATATTGATAAGGCAATAATTTCTTTTTAAAACTAAGAAATGGAAAATGCCATAGCCTACTATAATAGCTTGAAAGGATCAAAATAAAATGATCCTCTGTTTACTCAGTACAGTGTATTCTAATGTTTTATAAGTCAGTGAAATTTTAATATAAATATGTTTTTAAACATCATGTAAGTTGGATTAAAGTTTCTTTAGGCTATATTGGAATGTAACATATAGTAAAATTGGTTTTATTATAGTTTTATTAGATGCATACCTACTTCAAAAAACAATGCTTGTATTTTGTTTTAAACAAAAATGAAATGGGACAATTGTCTAGAAAATTCAGATACTTCCTGGCAACATGTACAGAATTTAAAAAAAATATCTGACTTTCTACCAAAGCTCAAAGAGAGATGAGTGAGCTTATTCTGAATGAAAAATTGATCTCACTGGTTTGGACAAGAGAGACTTATTACCTTTGTCTTTCTTTGGTGCTGTTTTTTGATAATACCTACATATAGTATGTATGACCAAGGAAAAAGTCATGTCATTTTTAAAATTAATTTCCCCACTTACTAAATTAGATTGTGTGATGTATTTCTTATCTCATCATTAAAATGATGAAACATAAGTAGTTTTGTAGTGCTATTTGATGTCTTTTAGTGAGATGTCTTATAGAAGTATCAAGTGATGTTCTTGATGAGAAATATGATAAAATAGTTTGACAGAATAATTTCTGCCAAGTTAAGGCTGTTAACATGACTAGTGAAATGAACTATGAAATGAACTGTGTTCAGTGAACTTGATAGCACTGCACTTAAAAATTTACTCACAAGTCAAGTAATTCCTACAAAATACTGATGAATGATTATTTTTAAATGTTACATCCTTTTTTCCTTTTTCAGTTTTTTTTTAATCTTTTGCAATAGAACATCTAAAAGTACTTATCTGACAGCTTTTCTTCTTTCCTAATTAACTTATAAAGTAGTGTACTTAAAATAGAAATTACTATCTTACTGTCAATTTTTTTTCTTATTCTCAGACTTTACCTGTTGAGCAATTTGGTTATTTCCTTGTTCTATTTGATTAAAATAAAAGAAGTTGCTGAGATTTTCTAATGTGATCCTTTATAAATAGTGTAGATTTGTATTATTCTTCAGGATCTTCATTTCTAAAACTTTTTTTTAATTCTTCTGTGTTTCTCCTTACCCTTTTTCTTCCTGATTCTGACAAATATTCTTCTGTACCTTTGTCCTGTATGAAGTAGCTATGCAAAATTAAAGGTTTCTGAATTTAAATTTCAGAGGAAATATAATCCAAAGTCAGTATTTTCACATGCATCTTGACATCAGTAGTCGAGCCAGGTACTGTGGCTGGAAGGACCCAGAAGGAGGTGACATTAGTCTCAATTCTTCCTTTACTGTGTAACTAAAGAAAATGACAACTAATGATGCCAGACAGATGGCTGTTGGTGCTTTCTGCCATCATTAATGCAGGTTTTATATTTATTTGTGTTCTAAATCTTGAAACTATGCATCTAGCTATCCCAGATATCTATGACTTCTCAAAGTTATTAGTTCCGTTTTTCAGCTTTCATCCCCTCTATGTATTATGTCTTGTGTTATTTTTACATAGAACAAGCTTCTCGAATCTGTTGATGTCTCTCACTATCATAGCTTCTATACAGTCCTGCTAGCAACTTAAATGAAACCCCTGCACACTAGTGAGAAAGTCTGATGCTAGAATATGACAGATATCCAGACAGACATTGGATCATTATGGTGTTGATTTCTACAGAAGGTGTTTTCTTTTCCAGTTTTCACTGATATGCTACTTGTATATTTTTCTGTGCAATTTAAATATACCGCATATTCTCAAATACAGAAACATGTTTAATTCAAATGATCTCTGTATACATTTTGAATATATAAATGTGTCTATATGCAATCATCTCTGTATGGAACTGCCAGGAATTTGAATTCTGTTGCTAGTTTCTGTTTAGTTTGAATTAATCAGGTTTCTATATCTGATTTTTCTTGTATTTAAAATCCAACTTAATCAGCCTACTCAGCATTGTCCTTTGAGAACTTGTCTTTAAAACAAAACCAAACTCTCCTTCAACACAGATGAGTGATATAAATACTCAGACCATGAGTAAGTTTTTTGTTAAGACAAGGTGAATGAGCAGTAAACAACATGAAGAATATTTGGAAGAGCTGAAAAATCATCATTATCCATGGAAGAAGCCCTAGAACAGCTAGAAAAAACTGTGTTGCTCTCCTTCTGCAGCACTACTCCCTGTGCCCATTTTTACTAATAGCTTTCTGGGCTTGTCCAAAAAATCCTGAAGGTATGTGTTTTCTATCATAACAGTTTTCTTTTTTTATTCAGATATTCTGATTTAGAGTGGTGGAAAAACCATGGTCCTGAAAGAAAAAATGATCACCTTAAAAGTGCCTTAAAAGTTTCTGTGGAAGTAATCTATTTGCAAACACTATGTTAAGACAATTCTAAAAGGACTGAGCTGTTTTTATAAAACCAGACCATACAGCTTTGGAGCACATAGCAGCTTTGTCAGTTGTGTTAAACCATTAATCGTATGGCTGAGTAGGGTAAAATTATCACGTGTTCCCCAGTGGTTCCCAGTAGTGATTGAAGATAGATCTTTTCAAGGAGCTGTATGCTACAAAAGTACTGCAAATACAGACTAATGTAGATGGAAGAATGATAAATACCCTGGTAATTGGATAACAACATCATAAATCAAAATGCACCTGTCATAGGTTTTCTAGATGGAACTTCTGGGCAGATCCAAGGCTGGCACTAATCACAGACTCTATTAATAATTGTTAAGTCATTAGGAAGTAATGAGAGGAATTTGGGAAGCCAAATGTGAGGAAGGAAGAAGAGTGAAATAAATTATTTTATACCTGTCTTGTCAGTCAACATGTCCTATAAGTCTCAAGGACACAAAGATACAAATGGTATAACAAAATTCATCTGCAACAGAAATGAAGAGAGAGTTTAAATAGACCCTGTCTTTTACAACATCATGTGGTGCCTGAATATTAATAATGAATATTTCACATGTTCACATCATGAGGTTTCTCTCAAAATTAAAATTCAAATGATTAAGGAGTAACTGAAATTTTCTGCTTTTGTATGTGCATAAGAATGTCAAGGGACTCTTTCTGCACATACATTTGTAGAAGGGGATGTGCACTGATGCCTTGTATGGACATTCTTTCTATATGTAGCTCGTATACAAAATAGTTTTTTTGACAGAGCTTAGAGGTAAACATTACTTTTTTAAAAATTATTTTATGCAAATATATGCCTTTTTGGGTAAAGGTGAAAGATTGCGGGATGATATAGAGGGGGCCAGGGGAACAGAATTAAAAAATGAAAAAATTGAGAGTAAGAGACTCTGAGACAATCAAAACTTTAAGGGATTAATTGAATTAGACCTATACATGTTTCAGAGTGGTGGTATTTGCTCTATTTGATCCATTACAATTTAACCGGTATTTTTCTGGTGTTGGTATGTAAAAATGACAGTTTCACTAAAGAAATTCGCCTAATTATTTGTTTCATTAACATGGAAAGAAAAATGACTTCTATATGTTACACATTCACATAAGAACTGAGTCTTGATACCAGATTTCTATAAACAAGCTCTGCTTTGTTTTCCTTTTCGAGGAAAATAGAATAATTAGGTGTTTCAATAGCATTCTATAAGTGGTCAGTGCCCTTTGAACAACTCTTCTCTTAAACAAAAATGTGGGATTTGTGCAATGGGATATAATTATGTGAAGGAATTTTTTAATTTTGAAGGTCTATTTCAGTAAAGTACATGCAACAATTCTAAGAAAACAATTAAATACTGGGCTTTCACATTTTTGGGTGAAAAAGCTGAGAACATAATTTACTTTGAAATTTCTTGAAATATATTCAGAGTTGATAGGGAACTGTTTCTGAGTCCTAGCACAGAAACCACATTTGAACCTGAAGTTGTGATTCATATTCTCTTCTGTTGACCTCTTTTAGTCACTAAATATTGCTGGCAATGTTAATACACCAATTACAAAGCTTTCCTAATATATTAACCATGACAGAAACTGACAGCCTGTAGTTCTTCAAGGAGATACCTGATCAACAATAGACCAGAATGTAGAGTTCACAGATGGCTAGTACACCAGGACCTCTACAAATGTAGACTTCAGTCACTTGGATAATTAAAGATGAGATATCAACCTCTTTCATAAAGAACTTATTTCTCAAGTATTGCAAATACTTAACAGAATAATGATTCCCAATTTCTAGTTAGTCAGCCTGTTTGGCAGATATAGGTCATATATATATGGTAGACAGCATGGCCATCTGGATGTCATTTCTCCTTAGCGCATTTTGCAGCTCAGGGGCTCTTTTTTTGTGGTCAGCATGTTGGGTTGCACGCAATCTTGATATTATGCATTTTGAAGCCAACTAACTTCAAACCATGACAAGGCAGCATATTCATTAGTTAGATCTTATAACCATGGTTTATAGCCATGATCCATTTTAAAGGGTTGGTTCACAAGAACTGCAGATTGCTACAAATCAGAAAGTACTTTACTCATTAGTTAAAAATGTATGATCCAAAGTTATCACTGATACCTTGTAATTTGGGTTATCTAGATGTGCTTCAGACCCATTGCCTACAACAGGTTGACCCTTTTCTCTGATGGTGTTGGTCAGATGTTCAGGAAGGTTCCAGACATAAACCTCATTGTTTAAGCTAGGACTATTTAAGAACAATTATTGCTGCTTTCAAATATATATGGCAATTTTTGACATTTGCATTTCAAATAGAGTTGTTTGTTGCATATATAATATGCGTGGGTTTTGCTACCTATAACATGAATGTGATGGAGTCTACATTTGGCCTATTTTCTAAATAACTATTGTATTTAGTGCTATGCAATGTCTCAGTTCTAAGATATATATATATATAGTGTGTATAAAGAAAGGTTCTGTATCTGTGTGGGAGGATTAATTTTTTTAAATAGTGTGATATGCAGATGAGAAGAATAAAGAACACAAAAAGGAGAAAAAATTATAGCTGATAAAATGGAAAATCAAAATAACTGAGCATGTATGAAAAGAAAAGTATATGTAAGAAAAGTAGGACTGATTTCTCAGCTAAAATACCAAAATCAAACTCAGAGCTTTCAGCTGCTTCCAGGTAGTATATCTAGGGAAGAATTTTTGTCTTTTCCCTGTAGACAATTTTTCTGCTGCTTTCTTTGAAAGTAGCACTTCCCATTTACATTTTAACTGCCACTTGCCTCTCTTCCACAGAGCTCTCCATCCTTGCTGCTTCATGAGTGTACTTTCTTCTGTGCCTTGCAATCATGACAAAAATGCAGGTTAAAATCTGTAAATTTTGCTGCAGAAATTTTTCAAAACTACTGCTAGTTATTATTAATGTGATACTTGGAAATTATGGAGGTGATTACAAGTCCTAATTTTAATTTAATATGAAAAATGTCACTTTCATTTTGAGATAGACATGTCCAATCTCTAACGTTGCATTTACTTCCAATATGACAAGTGACTACCTGTGGTTTTCTGTCAGGGTTTATCTTCTCATTTATGAATAATTAGGTCAGTTAGCTTTTTTCTTTGCTTTCTAATTTTTATTTAAGTTGAACAAATAATTGAATTTTTCTAAGGGGAATTTTCATCAAAAATTCAATTTTTTTCTCTGAAAAAGTATACTTGTCTATAAAAAAAGGGATCTTAAATTAGTCAGACATCTATATTTGAATGTTCTTCTTTCTTGTTCTTCTCTACAGTCAGGTTCTGGCACCAAAATGCAAAGACTAGACAAAAAATTAAAATAAGGAATTTTATTTACTGGGGAGCTATTGTCTAGTCTGCATGTCTGACCAATAGAGACAATATATTTTAAAGCACTGTATCTCTCGGCCCACTGCACAAATTCTTTTTAATATGAACAATTGACTGAAGATGTTAGGTTTTTTTTATCCTTAATAGATGACATTGTTATTCTTTGATCATTCCTAAATATGATAAAGCATCTCCTCTCAAATTAAATGCAGTGTTACTGGTTCTTTGTCTGGTGCATGAATGCATGTATTTGTTTTTCTTTGTGTACCTTTTCTGTAGTACTTACAGAGCTTATGTTTCCACTTGATCTGACCTCAGTTCAGAACAAGTGATATTGATGGTTGTCAGTTCATGTTGGTCTCACAGTACAAACATCTTTAGACAAAAGAAGTTGCTACATGGGGGGAAGGCGGGGGAGAGTGGGGCAGGAAGGCTGTTGACTAAGAATGCAGGTACCAGAACGCTGCTTGTTAGACACAGTGTATGGAAGCAGAATGGGAAGCTGATAAACATTTTGTGTTTGGGCCAGAGCTGCTATAGGAAAAAGAGTTGCTTGTGATGCATATGACTTTTACACAAGAACTCAGTTCATGTGATGTTGCCACCAATTCACTGGGGAGGTAAGATAGCCCAAGTCCTTGCCATTTCTCACCTGCAGGCTCAAACCTGCACCTTTCAGGACATCCTCAGTGAACCACGACCAACCAAATCAGAGGTGACTGTAAATTTTGACTGGAATTGGACTGCCATTGACTGGACAGTGGCATTTTCCCTCTAAAGTGCCACAGGAATCCAGTCAAACCATGGTAATCGCCCTTTTGGGAACTGGCTCCCAGCTGGAACTCTGATCAAAGACAAAGCATCCTTTTAATTCACTAAAGGACATATCTATTTCCCCAGGCCCAGGCAGCTAACACACACTTCTGGAATCTGTCTGGAACAAACAGATGGCTAAAAGTTAGCTTTTGCATAACCTAAACTGTAGTTGCTCGAGTCCTTTTATTATTTTTTTTTTTTAATCTAACTCATTAATTGATAGGAAGAAATATTTTAATCATATTGTAAAAAAAAGAAGATAAGTACTGTTCTGAAGTACAATTCTATAACTCATTGTCTCTGGGGAGCAATTTAAATTTTAACTGCAGCAAAGTGTAACGCTCCTCTTACTGACTTTCTACTCTCTGGACTTCTGGGTGATCAAATAAAAGTAGCAGCAGGCAGCTCCAGGTGGCAATAAAATTTAAATGCTCAAAATTTAGGAAATAAGTTCAAGGACTAAAGACTACTAAGAATTATAAAGATGAAGAAGTTAACTATTTTAGAGGTAGTAGCACGGTAAGAGAATGAGCTTGTAAAACTTCTAATGAAGAGAGCCAGCATGGATTTGGACAAAGATGGGAATGGTGTAGGGATATGATAGGACTCTGTAAATATTACTGACTTGAAATATAGAGAAACAAGAAAAGTAGTAAGTTTTGTGTGTGCTGTAAGTTGTCACTATTTTAAAAATTAGGCCCTTGTCCTGAAGTTCGAAGCTCTATGAATTCACTTCCATCTAGAATCACCCATAAGGTCTGATAGTTATAGTAAAAATGACATAAATGTAAACAGAAGGCTAATGTCTCAATGTGTAGTAAGACAGAAGAAATAAGCTAGACATTCCAGTTTCAAAAAAGGTTATGCTTTAAAAATATCATGAAATGTAGATCTTATATCTCAGCACTTTTGTGCTTACATGGAACTTTTAAAATAAAATCTCATACATTTTGTGACACACCTTGTATTTTTTTTTAAATTCTAGTTTTCAGCCAGGTAAGAGAATGAGCTTGTAAAACTTCTAATGAAGAGAGCCAGCATGGATTTGGACAAAGATGGGAATGGTGTAGGGATATGATAGGACTCTGACTTGATATTACTGACTTGAAATATAGAGAAACAAGAAAAGTAGTAAGTTTTGTGTGTGCTGTAAGTTGTCACTATTTTAAAAATTAGGCCCTTGTCCTGAAGTTCGAAGCTCTATGAATTCACTTCCATCTAGAATCACCCATAAGGTCTGATAGTTATAGTAAAAATGACATAAATGTAAACAGAAGGCTAATGTCTCAATGTGTAGTAAGACAGAAGAAATAAGCTAGACATTCCAGTTTCAAAAAAGGTTATGCTTTAAAAATATCATGAAATGTAGATCTTATATCTCAGCACTTTTGTGCTTACATGGAACTTTTAAAATAAAATCTCATACATTTTGTGACACACCTTGTATTTTTTTTAAAATTCTAGTTTTCAGCCATGAATATGTTTGCTTACTTACAAGTTCAAGGAAATTTTCACAGCCCCAAAATTGTATTTAAATACTCAGCAACATAGGTGCAACACATCAGTATGAGGTACAAGTTCTGTGTGATGTAAACTTGAAAGACATGTTAAAAACTTTTTTAAAAAGCAGGAAAAAATAAGTCTTCATTTTTATATTCATGCAGTCAGGATAATTCTTAGACATTAAAGACTAATATTTATTCAATATTTTTTTATGGATACTTTGGTCCTTATTTTAAGAAACTGTACTAATCTCAAGTGGAGTAGCAATGGTTTTATTGATTTTATTTCTGAAGTTATAAAATAAACTGAATATGGGGAATGAGTGAGAAGGAATGTAAGGTCGAGTGTAGATCAGTCAAGAGGAAAAACTCACACTTTTCAGTTTCCCAGTTACTCTGAAAATGCCATCAATTGTCCATTGTCTTTTCCTGTTATCTATTTCCTCATGCAGTAAGCATGAGGCCTTGAACAAACTTTTCTTTTTAACTTCAGCATAATATAAAATTAATTTCTTAGAAAACAAATATAAATTTACTTTGGAAAAGAATGAAAATTATTTTTTCATAGAGAATGCCAAATGTAGCATTAGAATAAGGCAATAAAATGCAAATTAAAAAATATTTTTGTTTTGCAGTACTCCAATTTTCAGTTTAAAAAGTGAATGTTTACTTGTTACATAGTTGAAATCTGAGTTAATTAGGTTTCTAAAACTTCCAGGGTTTAGTATGTCTCTGCATTTTCATATAGAGTAGATCAATATCAAATTGCAGGTACTAATAATAATGCTTAAAAAGTATTTTTAATACACTCCTGAATTGCCTAAATATTCAAATTTAGTTTCAGTCAGCAGAATATTTTGTTAAGTTTAGCTGGAGCCTGGGCTGGACTCAGGGATTTACTTTGTCCAGAGAAGCTTATTTTTTTCTCTGCATATCTACAATTGTTATTATGATGTTGTTTGATGAATTTTCATAGACTATCCCTGTCTTGGTTAGACCGTGTCAGAGAGGAATTGACAAGAAGTTTTTCTTTTGTACCTGATCAATTGAAGCAATTGCCTGTAATTACAATGCTCAATCAAACGCAAAAGAAGCTTCAGTGACTCCCCTAGGTGATGATGGCGGCATATTCTTTGCTCTTTTCCAGCCTGATAGAAAAATAATCCCACTGTCACTATGCCTCTAAATAAACAGTAACTCAACAATTTCTAATTTTTATCTATATTTTATTTTGTCAGTTTATATAATTGTGTGGATCCAAGCATACAGAGAGATGAGAAAGCTCTCGGTTATGATTTTCTGGTCTTTGCTGTACCAGAAATGCCCTTTTGGAAGGAACAAATTGGTTGCACAGCATTTATTGTTCAGATGTCATGTGGATGCACTTCTGAAAACCACAGGACATGTAGTTTCAGAGACTTTGTCTAATCAGGTAATCAATATCCACTTTTATACAAGGGCTCAGGCTTTGCTGTATAACTAACAATTCTATCTGGCTGGTTAAAAGATGTGTGTTTAGAATTTTTTTCGGTAACCATTTGACCAAACATATAGTACTGCTAGTAACATACAGAGTATCCCACCAGAAATACGGATCTTATCAGTTCACTTAGTGCCTCTGTTTTGGGTGGGAGCAAAGGGACTACTTTCCTTGTCCAGAGATTCCTACCAGGAGGCGACAAAGCTTTTGCTACTCAGTGGGAAGGTCACAGAAGTAAGAATCGTGTTTCTCTTTTTTTTTAAATGAGAAGTGCCTGTGAATACCACACTGAAATTCACTGTTGTACGCAGTGAGTGACTTGACTGATACAAAGGGAGATAGACCCTATAAACTGACTTATTCCTAAATATTGCATAAGATATTCATAAGAAATGATTGCTTATATTCTCCCTGGCCATCTTCAAAGGAAAGGGAATGTTCCATTTTTAGGGATGTTATGTTTTTATAGATGATTTTTATTAACATAGATACTTTACTGGTGTGAATTCTAACATACAGTATATAATTAAATATTGAATACATAGTGAAGAATATTTATGGCTCCAGAGGAAAAAATGTGAATTCAGTGGAGTACTGGGAAACCTTCTCACTTATTTTCTATATATTTCACACAAACTATTTTATTCCCAATCATGATTTCATATGATTTGTCAATCCTACGAGTGTATTTGTGTGAACTTTTTTCAGAAATATTTGCAATGTGAAAGTAAGTTAGGGCTTTATGCCTTGCCCTTAGTAGTTAATAAGAACTCTTGTTGATATAAGTGAACATTACACTACAGCCTGAGTAGCCCCCACTAATTTGTCACACTGTCACAGAGCAATGAAAGGGACTATGCAGTGATGTAGTGAGAACTGAAACCCCGTTTTTCAGTGGCTAAGAAGCAGTTTTAATTCTACGTGTACTTGATTAAAAAAAAACCAACAAAACCCAACAAACTAGGGAAAGGACAAATTAAAATTAAAAAAATCACCATCAAAGATTTTGCCCAGAATGTATCAGCTTTATTATGAACTGAAAGTATTTTGATTGGTAAGCCTCTGAATCACTGTTCAGTGGAAAACTTTCAAAAATCCAGGTAGAAGTAAGGTTGTATTTCAAGTATTTCTATCAAATGACTAGTTATAATTTAAAAATTAAACATTTTAGACCAAACCAAACTGAAATATGATTAACTAATGTAGGGTTTGAGCGGAAGTGTGTGCAAGTCAATGGGAAGATGTCTACTCACTCCAGCATTTCTTGACTCCTTTGAACAATAAATATATTTGTAAAAGCTTAAATCCATTTCCTGATAATTTATAAAAAGAAAAAAAAGCTAAATTATTCATTGCTGTGTATATCTAGTAACTGTTTCAGCTGTTCACTAAATAAATGCAATGTGCTCTTGCTGCATTCACTGTTACCTTATGGTAAAGATTACTTTATGGTGATTTATATAGTAAAAAATTACCAACATAACAAAAATATGCTTGTTATTATATTTTATTATGACTCATACACATAATTACTTAAATAAGCAAGTGATTTCTGAGATGTGATTTGAAAAACCATATCAGTTCAATTAAATTTATAAGCCGATAACCAAAACAAATTTACACAGGGATTCAGAATATTTTGGTGGAAAGGGGAAAGAAAACCCACAACACAAAACCTCCAGATCTAGATTTTTGCAATTAATGTCATTTGAAGCCAAACGTTATATGTAATTTTCTCTGAGCAATTCAAAGCACATTAGCAGCATTCATGATATAAGAAAGAAAAGCTTAATAAATGTTTATTACACAGAGTAGACACAAGTGGATAAAACTGCAAAATGATTAATAATTAAGATAGTTTGCTAAATATGTCTTCTTAATTTAGTCAAGTGGGTTTCACTTTCAAAACATTTGCTTTGAGAAAAGGAAGCTTCAAGTTCAGCATAAGAGGGAGAATAAGTCTGAAACTGGTGAATGGTTGCTTGCATGCTGAATAGTGCCACGGATACCAGTTCTGCAACTGGAACAGTATATATCTTAAGTTACTGGAAACCTCTATTACTTCAAAATTATTATTAAAAATTTATTTTGTGGATTGTAGGTTATGTGAAAGCAATGGGTGCTTAGCAGCCATGTGATAAATATTATCTGGAGAGTTTCTTTCCTCTAACAGCTCAGTGGGCATAAACAGATCTGATCAGCCACTTCCTAGGTTGTTCAAGTGGACCAGAGAAACATGGAAAAGAAGGGACAGACTTAACGATGTCACACTCTGAAATCAAGAGTGATTTGTAGAAGGGTGGGAGAAAGCAATAATTAATAATTTCTTCTAAAATAAGAGACAGTGGTTACATAATAAATTTAGAAGGATATGTTTAAAACAAATACTTATTTTTCACAATACATAGACTGGATTGCCAAGAAGACATTGTACAGTCTTGGTGAAAGAATTAAGAGAAGACAGATTCTTCACTGCTTATTAAATGCAATGCTGAATATAAGAATCTGGAAAGAAAAGACGAAGGGAAGGAGAACTCCAAGGTGATGGTCCAGGTAGACACATCTGTCTTTTCCCTGAGCCATCCATTGATGGTCATTGGGAAAATTACAGTTTTCATGAAAAAAGAGGCCAGAACTGTAATGTATAAGTTGTAGACAATATCTGTTAATAGTGAATACTGATATCTAAATGAAGGAATACTACAGCAACCACTTTGGATAAGTCTGGGTGCTACTTGTCATCTTGTGAATCTATGGCCCTGTGAGCAAGCAAAGATACATGTGCCTATGCAAGTAATTGCAAGGAAAGGGAGAATGTCTGTGATTACAAAATATCTCAGAAATTCTTACTTTACTCATTACAATTACAATGAAAGTTGATGATTCAGGTTGTAAAAAATTCACTCTTTAATGATTTAATCATGTAAAACATTATTTTTTTTTTAATTTTGCTGTGTCTTAATAGATAACACAAGTAACGACCACTATGTTTTCTGATGAATATACTAAGGAAGAGCTCCAAACTTACTGTAGTATCTTCCCTGGTGGAAGTCAATGTGTGTCAGGCACTATTCCAGTGTTCAGAGTATATGTATAATTTCAATTGATTATTCCTTGGCAACTGCACTGCGATGCTCATGTAGGGTGTTGCTGATGAGAACCATAGCATATGCTTCATGGAAAAAGCAGGTTGTGTTCTGCCACTTAACCAGAGATATGCAAGTGAGAATGTTTTATATTTCAATTATATCACACACGCTTTCGATTTATTTTAATATTGGACCTTTAACGAAAAGAGTTAAGTATTAATGGTTTCATAAAATACATTCTGAACAGCCATAAAATTTATCCTACCTACTTTGGGCTTTCAGTGCTTTTTACCCATTTTTAAAAATAATATTTTTCAATTTCCCCTTTAACTCAGTATTTCCCCATTTTCTAAGCTGTTGAGTCAGAGCAAGACATTCAGAGGCATTCTTGTATCAAAATGAAGCAGAAAGACATATGCAGAAAGTTGCTTGTTTACTTCTGTCCCCCTTTTTTCTTCTGTTTCTAGGGAGCAAAAGGAAAAGAGGTGCTCACAGTTTATTGCAGCTGCAGAGATCTCACTGGGTTCATTCTTTCTTTCTTCTTTCTTTCATATAAGACAATTTGATTTTTATTCTTTTTTCCACCCTGCAGAAGAATGACAGTAGAAGTGGAAAGAACAGCTAATAGCAGTACTTGAAGAGTGAAGGAACAAAGGAGTTAGTGAGCTATTGAGCATTTATGAAGTGCTCAGCTAGGACTTCTAAAAAGCTTAGATCTTAGTTGAGCATCAAATTTAATGGTTTCAGGAGCTCAGCTTGTTAGGTGCTGAGCCTCTGTGAAAAACATGTTCTTCAGAGGCACACTGGAGCTCATAAGTTATGAGTGCTTGTGAATGTATGGACTGTTACTTTGGTGCCTTTCAAGAAGCTAAGCTGTCTTGACAGTCCTGTCCCTAGAGTGCAAAGGCATGCGGTGTGGTTGGTGGAGGTGTCAGAGATGGGGAAGGGACGGTGGAAAGGAACAATTTCATGAGACTTGGAAAATGGATATTGCTACAAACACAACTTTTGTTTCTAAAATTAGTTAGTGACGCTTTATAAGGTTTAAGTTTTGTTTATAATAACAAAACCAAAGAATCTTTCTTACAGAAAGCCAACACCCTCTTCTAGCTTAGCAATCATGCAAAATAACATTAACATCCAGATACCCAGGGTTTGTTTTTGTTCAGCTATTTGCAGGCAGAAGAAGACCTCTAACATCATAGCATAACATGTTAAAGCAAGTCATAACAAAAGAAAACTGAACTAAAAAAGAGCCATTGAATCAACAAGAGTCTTTGGAAGGAGTGCAGAAACTGCTGATATTTAATCCAGCCTCCTAACACTTTGGCATGCTGCACCTTGTCCTATGCTTTGTGGGCAGGGGTCTACTGTCACATGAGTATGGCAGGAAGGACAGGGGAGAGGTGTTTTTTTAATATCTTGGGGATTTTAAATAGTATATATAAATCAGGAGATGCAAGCGCCTTAAGAAAAACAGGTTCATAAAACAGATTTTGGCTCAAAAGAATACTGTGTGCAGCTGTAATGCATCTTGGTGGCAGTGCTGAAGCACCACATCCTGTCATGGAAGAATGCCCAACACAGATCTAGCAATGAACTTCTCCCTTTATGCCTGAATTTACAAAGCTTTAAAACAGTGCTCTCAGCTGTTTGTAGAAATAGCTGCAGACTAAGGAATATAATATTCATCAGGAAGTTAAATGATTCTCCTTGCAACCTGACAATCATCCCCTTTAGAACATCTGTTTAGTTTTATTGTACTTCTGGTATTTTTTGGCTGACATTTTCTTGGTTTTCTGTAATTTAAATGCAATCATAGGTTAGCAAGTGAAGAGCTAACTATAACAATTCATAATGATTCCAAAACATGTAATATTGTTTCTGGGTTCTTATTATTTATTTCTACCAAGTAATTAGATTTCATAGAATTCATGCAACCACAGGTATAAGCCCTTCCACAGTTTCTAAGAAAAACTTGTTACAAAATTAAAGGATTTTGAAAAAACATTTACTTTTGCTTTGGATAATTAGTGTCATTGCAGAAGATGTGGTCATAATAGCTTAAGAAGCTAAGGTTTGGATGAAAAAATGGCATCTTTTATTAGTCTAATTTTTATACTTGGAAAATGATTGAACATGTACATGAGTGTACTTTCTGGAAAACAAGAGTGAATGAAAAGAAAACATATGTGTTGAAACCCAGATCACGAAATCCCTAAACTTCTTAACTGCTGGAAGATAAGGAAAAGTACCTCAAATTTCTATCTAAATGTGTGTTGTTTTTTTTGTTTTCCCAAGCATCCTCCATTCACCACTGCAAGAAACAGTATTGTAGGCTAAAGAAATATTTATCCTGTCTCATTACAGAAGTTCTTAACTTATATAGCTTATTATTTCTAAAAGAGAATGCTTAGAGAAAAAAAAAAAGTCAGGCCAGATTCTTATGTGATGATGGACATAGTTCCACTCAAAACTGCCAAAGCAATATGATTTACATCATTTGAAAATGTCCCTCATCCTCTAAGTTGACTTTTCTGCTTCCCCTACGGCTATAGCTGTTCTATCTCAAATACATACAAACCTTTTTATTATTAAATCTTTTAGTAAAGACATCTCAAATATATTAGAGGGGCATCTCAGACTTAAATTGCTGTTGTTCACAGACACTGAGAAGATAAAGTACTTAAAGAATTCCAAAGGGCAGTTCTTGCACTGCCAGGCCTATTTATAATTAGCCTACTCTAAGAAGTCACACTGAAATTGGGAGCTTTTCTGAAGAGCTAATTTAAAAATTACTATTACTCTTGAGGCAATATAATGTTATTTTTCCACTAAATCATAGGACATACATGTATGACTGTGGTTGAGGAGAAGGAATGCATCTTTAACTAAAGTGGGTGTTTAGCAGAGTTCTTTTGACTGCAGTTCATCATTTCCTCACTCATTCTGTCATCCCAAACACCAGTCATGCTGGCAGATCAAAGATTAAAAGATTAAACCAAACAACTAAGTTCTGACTTACGGGATCATGGTGTGGGAAGCAGACCAGGATACAGCCTTGGAAATGCATGGATGTGCAATTATCACATATCCTTGATTTTACAGATCGCTCAGAATTTGATGGAGAATCTGATCTATCCTATTAATTGTGCTCTTCTTGCTATCTCTTCCCTTCTGAAAGCAGAATTTGCCAAGATATGAGAATTGTGCTGCCGTGGTATACACGCTACTCTGACTAGTGTTAAGCTTTAAAAGGATTTTCCTAAATTATTTCATGCATACTCAGGAGACCAGAGTTTGTATGTAACCTAATGCATAGTTCTGACTCCTACAGTCTCATAGAAGGAAGATTCAGGTGATCGAAGCAGTGACATGTACTAATGGAGAGCAAGACTTTCCAGCTTCAATACTGTTCTGTGTACAGATAGTATTCAACATACTTCTATAGCATATCCTGCTCTTTTCCTCCTCTCCATGTTGTGTTAGCTCTAGTTTGTAATTACCATTTCTACTGTGTTAGAGCTACCCAGCTACCTAGGTGATACAGTTGAGTAAGGCAATGGGGTAAATTGAGTGGAAGTTGAGATTTAAGTATAGTTAGATCATGTCATATTTCTGTACCTTAGCATGAATCCCTACCTCCTTTCATCCTTTATATCTTTGGGAGTTACAGTTACTGCACGATTCCTACGGCTTAATGGGGCGCTATAATTTTCTTTCCCTTCATGAGCTCATGCAACCTTTACTTTAAAACCACTTGCAAAATGCATGAGAGATGAAAGTGCATGGTATTTTCAGGAGTATTTCACTGAACAAACTGATGCTTGGAGAGGTTAAATGAAACACCAACAGACAGGAAATGACAAAGTTGGTGTTTCCAAACTGGACAAATATATTAACGAGTCAGATTACTGAAATACAGTCACCAGTACATGCGAAGCTCTATGCTCTGTTATGTCCGTTGTAAATTGCTTGTAAATGCTGGTGAAGTTATCTTTTTTTTTTTTTTCATGTCTTTTGTATACCTCTTATTTCTTTGTCCCTTGACCTCAACATCAACAAGACAAAGAACATAATTTTTTTAATGCCTATACATTCCCAAGACCCAGGAATCCAGTTATAATAAATACAGGTCAGTGACTTCAAGCGTAACCTAGCTCAAGGGCTGGTGTGTGATTTAATTGTTACTTTGACTTTGAATAAACAGTGCAATGGCATAGCATTGTTGGCATTGTCTTTTCCAAATCTACATCAGGCAAATGCTACCACAAGACACTATTTTGCTCATTGAGGGATAATTATTCAAATCAGAAAATCCGTCTCTTGTGCTTTTAGAATGCCCCAGAGTGGAAATTCCTGATGAGGATTGTACAGATGCTCAATGAGAGGAAAATCAGAAGCATAGTCCATATTTTTGGAACTACGCCAAACTATTTATGTTTTTCTGAACTGGGACTGAGATTACTAGTACTGTTGTACAAGTATTCACTCAGAGGGTGGTTTATATATAATATACAGCATAATTTCTAGGCTATTGCTGCCAACTGGGGAGTCTTCCAAAGAATTATATCTCAAATACTGAATTATATCTGAATGGGATGCATTTCTCTGTTATTTCCCAATACATCCATATTCCATCTTGCCTTTTTAATTAGTGAATATATTGACTGTATATGTATTATTATAATTGCCTCTGCCAGCCTGCATGCTTTTAATTGTGGATAAATTTATTCCATCATCTCTCCCTAATTGTAGAAGACTATGTTTATTGCAATTGCTACTGACTGCTGGAAAATGATCTACCTACTCCTGAGTTTTCAGCCTCTTTCATACATATGGTTGTGATATTGTTTATTATATCATCCCCTGCTCTTTCCACCTTGTCTTTGCCTCACATAGATTTCAATCTTTTTGGTAATGTTTGCTGTGACTGTAACAGACTTCAAGAGTCCAGAATTTTTGACTATAAAAATACAAAAGAACCATGGGTAAAATCTCTACTTCTCAGGTACAGCTTGATTGTAGTTTTGTAACTGTAAGTTTCAGAATATTTTGTTCTCTGCTCCACATTTACATTGCCAGACTGGATCAAAAAGAGGCTTATTACTGTTTTCCTACTGAAGTAGTATGTCTCAGAGATAGAAGCTAGCTCAGTGTCTGGTTAAAGTGCCAGTATTCCAATCATATTTTTTTATTATTTCCCAGTACTTTTCTAAATATCTTTGCTACAAGTTTTCCCAATATAAATGGCAAGTTCTCAGTACAAATGAACAACAGTATCTCTTTTTTTTTTTTTTTTTT